>NC_082714.1:107779521-108084230 GCF_030144855.1 Hypanus sabinus | reverse complement strand
TTTGCAACATCTGCAAACCAGGCTACAAAACCATCAATTCTGTCATCCAAGTCATTGATATATTACTTAAAAAAAGCAGTCCTAACATTGTGGAGCCAGCAGTCAATCAGAAAAGGATCCTTTTATTCCCACTCTTTGCCTCCTGCCAATCAGCCAAAGCTTTATCCATCCTAGTATCTGTGGTGAACTCCATATACCTGTCTGGACACGCCCCTATGCTGAGTGCTCCTGTGGCTCCTCCCACAGACCCCGGTATAAAGGCGATTGGAGGCACTGCTCCTCCCTCAGTCTCCAGGATGTTGTGTGGTGGTCTCTTGCTGCTAATCGTGGTCTCTTGCAGCTAATAAAAGCCTATCATTCACCTCCCATCTCCGAGAGTTATTGATGGTGCATCAGTATCTTTCCTGTAATACCACGGGCTCTTATCTTGCTAAGCAGTTTCACATCTGGCATTTTGCCAAAAGCCTTTTAAAAATTCAAGTACACAACATCCACCAATTTTCCTTTGTCTAGCCTGCTTGTTATTTCCTCAAAGAATTCCAACAGGTTTGTCAGGCATGATTTTCACATAAGGAAACCATGATGCTTTGGCCTGTTTTATCATGTGCTTCCAAGTACCACAAAACCTCATCCTTAACAATCAACTCCAATGTATTCCTAATCACTGAAGTCTGGCTAACTGGTCTATAATTTTCTTTCTTCTGCCTCCCTCCCTTCTTGAAGAGTGGATGATCAATCCTCTGGAATCATGCCAGAATCAAGTGATTCTTGAAAGGTAATTACTAATGCTTACGTAGTCACCTCAGCCACCTGCTTCAGAACCCTGGGGTGTAATCTGTCTGGTATCGGTGACTTATCTAACTTCGGACCTTTCAGCTTCCTAAGCAACTTCTCTCTGGTAGTAGCAACTACACTTGCTTCTGCCTCCTGACACTCTCAAACTTCTGGCATTCTGCTAGTGTCTTCCACAGTGAAGACAAATGCAAAATACTTATTCAGTTCATCAGCTATTTCCTTGTCCCCCATTACTACCTCTCCAGTGTCATTTTCCAGTGGTCCGATATCCACTTCCCCCTCTCTTTTACTCTATATATCTGAAAAAAAGCTTTTGGTATCCTCTTTGATATTATTGGCTAGCTTACCTTCATACAATATTTCACCTTTTCCCTCCTTAGGGCTTTTTTAGTTGCCTTCTGTTGGTTATTGAAGAAAAGATGTGCTAGTTCCATGCTGGTGTTGCCAACTGAGACATTGCAGAAGAAACAGAACATCATGGACAACAGAAGTTCTTTCTCTCTCTCCCCCTCCCTCTCTCCCTCTCTCTCTCCCTCCCTCTCCCCCTCTCTCTCTCTCTCCCCTCTCTCTCTTTCTCTCTCTCTCCCCTCTCTCTCCCTCCCTCTCCCTCTCTCTATCTCTGTATATATCATATACATTCTCTGATATTAAATGGAACCATTGAGTATGCATAGAACAAAATATATGATATAGATTATCATCATTGAAAAATATTAGTGATCCCACATCACAATTTGTCAAATGGTAAATATTTAACATCAGAAGGGTGGACTTGATTATGCTAAATTCCTACAAAGCTTGCATTTTTAATGTACCACACATGGAGAAATAACCCAAGGACCAACACACATTGTGATCAAATAAAATGGCCATTATTGCTGGAAACACAAAGAAGGTGAGGAAGGGAAAATTGAGATTGGTGTAAATGGATGCCTGATGGTCAGCCACACTCTGGCTTCCCTCTTGAGCACTCATGAGGCTTGTCTTCTCCCTGCCTAGTCCCAGACCCCAGACCAATCACATCCCAGGATTGGAGAATGAACTCCAATGCATAAGGAGTTTGTGTTGAGAGATAACAGATTTTTAACAAGGCAAAGACTCCTTTGAGATAATTCAAAGCTGTGAATCAAATGCTTTAAGTATGGTTTATGTACTTTCAGCTGTTTCTTCCACCATACCACTCCCTGAATGTCTATTGACCTTTGTAACCACCCCAGCTAATGGTGCTATTTTTCCACGATATTTGTGCAACTCATCCCACAATTAAAGGGGAACCTGACACGTTGTTGTTAAAGGACAGAGCAGCGTCAAGTGCAGGGTAGATCAAAGAGCAAAGTCAGACACTCGTGGCTTAAATATTAGATACCTCTTGTACCTAATAAAGTGGCCCCTGAGTGTATGTCCGTGGTTTTCCGCTGCAGTAGCTCATCAAGGGGTTCAATGTGATGTGCGTTCAGAGATGCTCTTCTGTTGTTGTAATGCATAATTATCTGAGCTACTGTTGCCTTCCCGTCAGCTTGTACCAGTCTGACCATTCATCTTGGACCTCTCATTAACAAGGTATTTTTGCCCACAGACTAGCACATCATAAACACACAAGAATCTGCAGATGCAGGAAATCCAGAGTAATACATATGTAATGCTGGAGGAACTCAGCAGGTCGGGCAGCATCCACAGAAAGGAATAAACGGTTGACATGTCTGCTGAGACCACCCATCAGGACTGGAAAGGAAGCAATAGAGTAAGAATATGGAGTACAGATAGGTGATAGATGAAGCCAGCAGGGTGGGGGAGGGAGGATGATGTAAGAAGCTGGGAGGTGATAGGTGGAAAAGGTAAAGGGGTGAAGAAAAAGGAATCTGATAGGTGAGGAGAAAGGACCATGGGAGAAAGGGAAGAAGAAGAGGCACCAGGTGGTGGTGATGGACAGGTGAGGAGAAGAGAAGAGGTAGGAGGGGTGCCAGAGTAGGAGACGGAAGAAGTGGGAAGGGGGAGAGGGGAAAGTACCAGAAGTTAAAGAAACCAGTGTTCAGGCCATCAGATTGGAGGCTACCCAGATGGAATATGAGGTGTTGTTCCTCCAACCTGAGAGCAGCCTTATTGTGGCAGTAGATGAGGCCATGGACTGACTGTCGAAATGGCATTGGGGATTGGAATTAAAAATGGCTGGCCACTAGAAAACCCTACTTGTTGCAGACAAAGTGAATATGGTCAATAAAGTGGTCCACCAATCTATATCAGGATAGAAGAGGTCAGGTTGGGAGTGCCGGATACAGCAGGCAACTCAAACAGACTTGCAGATGCAGTGTTACCAATGACTGAACACAGGTGAGGGACGAGGTGAATGGGCAGGTGTTACCCTTCTTCCACCTGTAGGAATAAGTGCTGGAAGGGAGATTAATGGGAGGGATGAATAACACGGGAATCACAAAGACAACAATCCCTGCAGAAAGCGAAGAGTGTGGGGGGGGGGGGGTGGAGCAGAGGGTAAAGTTGTGTCAGGAGTGAAACGTACCCCGTGACTGGGTTAAGAACCAGCAGAAATGGAAAACACTTTGGAGTCTGTATGGTATTACTGTAAACTAATAGTGTTTATTAGTAAACTAAGCAATACAGTACTATAAAATGCAAATATATGAAACAGGTTAGCAATGATATATACAGAAGTGTGGAGATAGGAACCAAAACCAGGCTCTTTCAGAGCTAGGGGTGAATGGATACAGTCTTGCGATATTACACAGAGTTCAGTTCAGTTCAGGTCGAGGTAGTTGTTGGAGTATCGTTGGAGAGAGAGAGGTGATGAGAGGCGATGCCGTTGCCATCAATCTTCCCGTTGTCTTCCTGTTGTGGTCACCGACTGTGACCATACCACGTACAACCGTTCTTCAGTGGTGGACCTGTCACCCAGGCGAGGGTGGACACACAAACAGTTCCCCACCAGTCGCACCTTTACACACTGTGAGCCACTGATCGATTTTCCCGAATCGATCCTCCAAACCCCACCTTCAAGTGGGTGCACAAAGCTCATTCAGTGTCCCGAGGTGTGTCTTAGCAGACCTGCTTTTTATCTCTACATGCTGGACACCAGCTGTCCGTCAACCAGCTCCACCCTGCTGTCTCTGCAGAATCTTAACAAGCAGGTAAAAGTGTCCTTGGAGAAGAGGTAAACAATCAGCTAAGGAACCATAACATTAAATCTTCTCTCTCTCTCTCTCTCTCTCTCTCTCACACATCTGTGCTGGACGCTTCCCCCCTCTCTCTCAATAGCAGCACAGTTCATGGGGTCAATTCTGGACCCCATCACAAACTCGGTTTGCCTATCACAGGTGGTAGGAGCCATTGAAGAGAATGTTGTGTTGGATGCAAAAGCTCATGGGTGATAGGTAAAGACAAAGGGAACCCTATCCCTGTTAAGGCAGTGGAGAGGTGGAGTGAGGGCAGATGTCTGGGAAATGCAGCTGAGTGCAGCATCAATGATGGGGGAAGGGAAACCACATTCTTTGAAGACCTTAAGACATAGGAGCAGAATTAGGCCATTCAGCCCATCAAGTCTGCTCCACTATTCCATCATGGCTGATCCCGGACTCCATACACCTGCCTTCTCGCCATATCCTTTGATGCCCTGACTGATCAGGAAACGATCAACTTCCACCTTAAATATACCCATGGACTTGGCTTCCACAACAGCCTGTGGCAGAGCACTCCACAGATTCACTACTCTCTGGAGAAAAAATTCCTCCTTACCTCTGTTCTAAAAGGTCGCCACTCAATTTTGTGGCTGTGCCTTCTAGTTCTGGATACCCCCAACACAGGAAACACCTTCTCCACATCCACCCTATCTAGTCCTTTCGACATTCAGTAGGTTTCAATGAGATCCCCCCACATTCTTCCAGTGAATGCAGGCCCAAAGCTGCAAAAGGGTCCTCATATGTTAACCCTTTCATTCCCAGAATCATTCTTGTAAGCCTCCTCTAGACTCTCTCCAATGCTTTATGAGATATGGAACCTGACTAGTGTCTTATGAAGGCTCAACATTATCTCCTTGTTTTTATATTCTATTTCCCTTGAAATAAATGCCAACATTGCATTTGCCTCCTTATAAATTAACCTTCTGGAAGTCTTGAACAAGGACTAAGTCCTGCTGCACCTCTGATGTTTGAACCTTCTCCCCATTTGTTAATAGTCTGCACTATTATTCCTTTTATGAAAATGCATTATCATACATTTCCCAATATTGTATTCCATCTGCCACTTTTTTGCCCATTCTTCCAATTTTTCTAAGTCCTGCTGCAATCGCATTGCTTCCTCAGCACTACCCACCCCTCCATCTACCTTCGTATTATCAGCAAACTTTGTCACAAAGCCATCAATTCCATTATCTAAATCACTGACAATGTGAAAAGTAGCAGTCCTAACATTGACCCCTAAGGAACACCATTAGTCACTGGCAGCCAACCAGAAAAGGCTCCATTTATTCCCACTCACTGCCTCCTGCCTGTAAGCCATTCCGTTATCCATTCAAAGTTCTTTCCTTTGACAGTATATTTCCTGTAACATCACAATATTTTACTTTGTAAGCAGCCTCCTGTGTGTCACCTTATCAAATGCCTTCTGATGATCTAAATAAATGACATCCACTACCTCTCCTTTATCCACCCTGCTTGTTACTTCCTTGAAGAACTCTAACAGATCTGTCAGGCAAGATTTCCCTTCACAGAAACCATGCTGTTTTTGACTTATTTTATCATTAGTCTCCAAGTACCCTGAAACCTCATCCTTAATGATAGACTCCAACACTTTCCTAACCACTGAGGTTAGGCTAACTGGCCTATAATCGCCTTACTTTTGCCTTGCTCCCTTCTTAAAGTGTGGGGTGACATTTGTAATTTTCCAGTCCCCTGAGACCATGGGGATGTAGTCCATCTGGTCCAGGTGACTTATCCCCCTTAAGACCTTAATTTTTCCTTTGTAATTGCAATGGAACTCACTCCTGACACTCACGGACCTCTGACACTCAGCTAGTGTTTTCCACAGTGAAGACTAATGCAAAGTACGCATTAATTCTGCCATTTCTTTGTCCCCCATTCCTGCCCCACCAACATCATTTTCCAGCAGTCCAATATCAACTCTCACCTCTCTCTTACTCTTTATATAACTGAAAAAACTTTTTATATCCTGTTTTCTATTATTAGCTAGTTTGCTGTCATATTTCATCTTTTCCTTTCTTATAGCTTTTTTAGCTGCCTTTTGTTGGATTTTAAAAGCTTCCCAGTCATCCAACTTCCTACTCACTTTTGTGCCTTATATGGCCTATCCTTGGCTTTAATGCAATTCTTAACTTCCCTTGTTAGCCACAGTGCCTACCCCTGCCATTTGAGAATTTCTTCTGTGGGACATATCTATCCTGTGTCTTGTGAAGTATTCCCAGAAGCCTACAGCCACCTCTGCTCTGCTGTCATCCCCACTAATATCCTCCTCCGATCCACCTGGACGAAGGAGGACATCTTAGATGTTCTGGAAAGGAAAGCCTCATCCTGGGAACAGACATGGTGGAGATGAAGGAGCTGAGAAAAGGGAACAGCATCTTTAAAGGGGACAAGGTGGGAGGAACTATCATCAAGATAGTAGTGAGAGTTAATAGAGACAGAGAGATCAAGAAAGGGGAGAGAGGTGTCAAAAGTGGACAGAATTAATGAACAGGGTGGAAGTTGGAAGCAAAGTTAATGAAATTGATGAGCTCATCATGGGTGCATGAAGCTACACCAACGCAGTTGTCAATGTGGCGCAGAAAGAGTTGGGGGGGAAGGCTTGGAACATGGAATGTTCCATGTAGCCACTGAAAAGGAAGGCATAGCTGAGGCCAATATGGCTATACTTCCAGTTCAGAAAAAGTGGGAGGAGCTGAAAGAGAAATTGTTGAGTACGAGGAGCAGTGTGGCCAGACAGAGGAGGGTGGTGGTGGGTTTGGGATCTGGTTCGATCTGTTGTCGAGCAAGGGACAGAGAGCTTTAAGACCATCTTGAGAGGAGTGTATAGACACTGGGCATCCATGGTGAAAATGAGGTGATCAGAGCCAGAGAATTGGAAGTTGTGGAAGTAATTGAGAGTATTTGAAGTGTCGTGTATGTAGGTGGGAAGGGACTGAACCAAAGGAGATGGAATGGAGTTGAGGTATGCAGACCATAATTTCAGTGGGGCAAGAGTAAGCAGAGGCAAAGGGCCTATGCAGACAGTCAGGTCTGTTGATCTTGGGTAGGAGGTAGAAGGGAGCAGTGTGGGATAAGGGAACTATGAGTTTGGTGGCAGTGAATGGGAGTTCTCCAGAGTTGATGAGGTTGGTGATGATGTTTGAGACAGTAGCCTGATGGTTCTGAATAGGGTCTTTTTCAAGGGGTAAGTAAGAGGAGGTGTCTGAGAGCTGCCACCCAGCCTCAGCATGGTAGAGGTCAGTCTGTCAGACAACAATGGCATTTCCTTTACCATATGGGTGTGATAGTAAGATTTTGATTGGTGCAGAGAGTGGAGGGGCATGCACTCAGATGGAGGAAGTTTCAAGGAGGAGTGCAGAGATTGAGCCAGTTGATGTCTCCTCAACAATTAGAGATAAAAATAACCAGAGCAGACAGAGAAAGAGTGGAGGAGGAGAGTTGGAGATCAGTGAAGGGATCGCGGCATCCGGTGCTCCTGGGGTAACCATCACTGAGGCCCGACAAATCTTTGTCAAGCACCTTTGCTCCGTCCACAACAGGCATGATTTCCTGGTAACTAACTACTTTAATTCCAATCCTCATTCCCATTCCAACATGTCAGTCCATGGTCTCCTCTACTGCCACAATGAGGCTACTCACAGGTTAGAGGAGCAACACCTCACATTCAGTCTGGGTAGCCTATTGGCATGTACATCGATTTCTCTAACTTCCAGTATTTTCCCCCTCCGCCTTCACTCTTCTTCCAGTCCCCCCTCCGCCTTCCCTCTTACCTCTTCTCTTCCCCTCACCTTTCTATCACCTCCCCTTAGTGCCCCTCTTCCTTCCCTTTTTTCCATGGTCCACTCTCCTCTCCTATCAGATTCCTTCTTCTTCAGCCCTTTGCCTTTTCCACCTATCACCTCCCAGCTTCTCACTTCATCCTCTCTCCCCCACCCTGCTGGCTTCACCTATCACCTTCTAGCTTATGCTCCTTCCTATCACCCCACCTTCTTATTCTGACTTCTTCGCCCTTCCCTTCCAGTCCTGATGAAGGGTCTTGGCCCAAACTGTCACCTGTTTATTCCTGACCTGCTGAGTTCCTCCAGCATTTTATATTTGTTACTAATGAACCAGTATTCTTTACAGCCAGTGTCACAATCCTGTCTCAAAGGCAGCTCAGGGGCATTTGAATGAGAGGGAGAACCCTGGAGTCTCCATGAGGTAATGAAATCAGATGCAGTCAAGAAAACTGCACCGCAAGTACTGCTCCTTTGAAGAGTGGCTAGGCACCTTCAAGAACTGGCCTTCCATCACCGACTGTGCGTGTACGCCTGAGAATATGGCTGCAGAAGGATTTATTCACACCCCAAGCGAGAATGGTCCTGACATTGCTCAGTGCTTCTTTTGTTACAAAGAACTGGAAGGTTGGGGACCTGAAGATGAACCTTTAGTTGAACATCAAAATCACTCATCGAAGTGTGCTTTTATTGCTCTGAAGAAGCAGTTTGAGCATCTGACAACTGAAGAGCTCCACAAGCTGGATGAGCAAAGAATAAAAAACATCAGGAAGAAATAAGGATTGAATCATCTGAACAAGAGGCAAAAGTTACAAAAACTGCAATTGAAGGTCTTGTTCCAAACAGCAGAAAGACCTGTTGCAATGTACTTTCAGCTCAATTTAATTGATCATTCCTCAGACTGAATGATATGTTTCTGTACTGTCTTCTAAAGTTGTATCTAGAATTTTAGTCAGATCATTTTATGTGAGAAGTGTAGAATAAAATGTTTTTTTCCCCTTAAAAAAAGTTACACAAGTTGAGCTTGGGTAATTCTAAAGAAGGTTCCTTCCAAGGACAACCCCTCCTCAGTGACCTTCAGACAAGGTTGAAGGGGCCACCAGTGCCAGGTGAATGATCCAACTCAGCTTCCTCCTAAAGTCCCATCCATCACAGGAACACGTCTGCAGCCAATGTAATTTGCTCCATATATTACCAAGGAACATCTGAACACTGGATGTAGTAAAAGCTAAAGAAAGAGAAAATGTTCCGGATTAGAAATGTCGATTTGCACAATGGAACCAGCTGTGGTACTCCAGTACTGAAATTACACTGGCAACGTTTGTATAATTCCAAGAAAATTCATCACCAAACTCCGAGACCTGGGACTCAACACTTTTCTCCGCAAATGTGTCCTCGACTTCCTGTCTAACAGACTGTAGTCAGTAAGGACAGGCAGCAACACCTCAGCCACGTTTATTCCCAACAACGGTACTTTATTATGTTGTGTCCTCAGCTCTCACTCTGCTCCGTGCACACACACAACTAGGTAGTCAGATTCTGCACTAACTCCACCTACAAGATGACACCAGAGTGGATCATATCTCAAATAACGATGAATCGGAGTACAGGAAAGGGATAGAAATCTTCACAGCATGGTGTCATAAGAACAACATCTCTCTCTCTCTCAATGTCAGCAAAGCAAAAGAGCTGAAGTCATGAAGCTGGCTGTGGCTTTTGGAGTTGAATTCATTCCAGTCCCGGGACATCACTGCAGGAGCTCCTAAGAACAGGGTCCTCAGCTTAATCACTTTACACTGCTTCTTCAATTATCTTACTTCTACCATGAAGTCCATTTCTTCCTGGTCCCTCAATTATACAGAACCACAGCTGAAGCATGAATTTAAGGTCTAACCTGCAAAATGCTCTTACACGTCTAAAGGAACTTCAGTTCCTAACTTCACTGTGGCTAATCTCACTTAGTTCTGTTCCAGCCAACTCTCACAAATGTACACACAATTGCTGATCCCTTTAGATAGCCCAGGTTCCAGGCTTCTCCCTGTTCCTTGGATCAGCTCACTTTTCATGGTTCCCCCAGGGTCCTAATTCAGTTGATGTCATTTAAGCATCTTCAGATGTTTGGTGCCACCCTGTGCACTGCAGATGCTATAGCAACCTGGCTAGTAAGAAACAGCAATTCAGAATCATTCGGCAAAGAAGAACATGTGATAGAGGATTGAATTTCAAGGTTCTGGGCTAATGTGTAATTTTCACAGCTTCACACTACAGAAAATCAGAGGTAAAATTCTCATTCATCGATACATGAAAGTTTTTATAAAGATACCTCAGAAATGTTTTGTCTGGTGGTTGGTTACCAGTGAGTTAAGGACACTGACCACTAGTAACTAGCTAAACACAGCATAAATGGGTAAAAATCTTTTTAATTGTCTGGATCTGATCTGGGGTGATTTAGAAAACAGGCATCTAATGCAATTAACTTTCCAGAGCATTCAGTAAGCTGGAACAGAGCCAAGAGTTTGTTGGATGTAGTAGGGCTCATGCCAAGCTCTGTGATCCCTGATCGGAGGAATAGGTATGTTTATGATCGAGCTTGGTCCCTAGCCACCTGAGTTGACCCTGAGGCTTTGGCATGGAACCATAGCAGTGATAAAGGTCAGAAGCTGCTGGTGTTGACCAAATTCGCACTCACTGACCCCACCACTGCAGACACTTACGTTGAAAGTACAACTCCCAGCCCTCACCATCATAGAGTGACCTTCAGTCTGACAGAGGACATCAGAGTGGACAGCGGAATTCAACTTCTATTGGAAGCTGAAGCTTTGCAAGAAAGGAGGGAGAGTAGCGATTCCGAAGAGTGAGGGTACGTGCTTCCCAAAGGCGGTGTGAAGAAGACAAGGTGAACAGGACAAAGGGTGTGGACTGGGTTGTGCAATGGGGGGACAGGTCAAAGATGGAACAATGCAAGGAGAGGCACAAGATTCTGCAGATGCAGAAAATCTTGGGCAACGCACACAAAATGCTGGAGAAACTCAGCAGGTCAGGCAGCATCCATGAGGGAATATAGACATGGAGGCAATGAGAGAACCTGAAAATGGATAAAGATATTCCTGTTACAGCCACTAGATTGCAGACTGCAGGAACAACAGAACGTGCAGAATTTGCAATGGAATTTTCTTTAGGCTGCAAATTAGCTGGGTTAGCTGAAGATCATGTCCCCATTGGGGAGGGAGAACTGTGCAGAAGGAATCCCAGAGATAATTGTTCCAGTTAAGGGAGATGTGGATTAAAGATCTCATCACCAGAGGAAGAGCAGAAAAAGAGTCATCTCAGGGGAATGTGGGAAATGCTGTCACATGGACCAATTTGAAGTGAAAAACTTTGTTTCGCATACTGTGTACAGATAATTTCACATCAGTACATCGGGATGGTACAAGGGGAAAGCAGCAACAGAATGCAGAATGAAGTGTTCTAGTTACAGAGAAAGGGCAGTGCGAGCAGACTATAGGGTGCAAGGCCATAACAAGGTGGATTGTGAGGTCAGCGCAGGAGTTCAGTTCACTAGCCTGTCGTTGAGCCTCATGGCATCTGCTTTCAGCCTTTGAACTTCCTTTTTGACGCGAAAGGGGAAAAAAGAGAAATTCCAGGGTGGGGAGGACCTTTGATGATGCTGCCCGCTTTCCGAGGCAGTGAGGAGTGAAGATAGAGTCGATGAAGGGGAGGCTAGTTTCTGTGAGGTGTCCAGAGAGCTGTTGTCATACCAAGCTGTTATGCATCCAGATAGGATGCTTTCTATTGTGCGTTTATAAAAATTGGCAAGGGTCAGTGGAGACATGCTGAATTTCCTTAGCCTCCTGAGGAAGTAGAGGCGTTTTGCTTGCCATTGCTTCTGTTTGATTGAACAAAGGCAAATTGGAAAGATTTACACCTAAAAACTTAAAGCTCTGAACCATCTCCACCTCAGCACCATTGAGGTTACAGAGTGTGTGCACCTCCCCACGTCAATGAACAATCTTGCTAAACATGAGATTAAATAGACCTATGCAGGACCAATGCTGCAGATGATGTGATGCAGATAGTGACAGATCTTGTTGGGGGATATGTCATAATCTACAGTAAAGCCTCTGGGAGTGTTGAATAGGAGAGGCCTTCATGCAGGCAAGGACCATTTCCAATGGATGTGGCTGTAACATTGAGGGGAGATAGAGAGAGTGCCTGACAGTTGAATTGTTTGAAAGGCTGATGGTCAACAACAACAGCATGAATGGCCAACAATCTGCTAGAGGAACTCAGCAGGTCGAGCAGCATCTGTGGGATGGGATGGGGAGAAAAATTGATGACATTTCGTATTCAACCCCTGCATCTGGTCTCAGGAAAATGGTTCCAAGTTCCAGCATCTGTAGTCTCTTGTCTCAACAAAAACAACAGAGTATTGTTTTCAATGGCTCAGCAACAAGCAGATATATGTTGAGGCTTAAACCTAGTTTGCTGAGCGAGGGAGGGTTAATCTGGCCCCAATAAATAAGTGTGAAATAAACCTTGCCCATTTAAACATGGGTCTTAGTGATGACCTGGGCCTCTGAACTTCCCTTGGCACTGGATACTTGACTTCCTCATTGGCAGACCTCAGTCAGTGGAGTTTTAGATCAACATCTCCTCCCTGCTGACTATTGATACCTTGAGGGCAAGCTTGGCCCTCTGCTCTATTCTCGTACACATGTGACAGCTCCAATGCCTTTTTCACCTTCTGGGAAGGGAAGAGATCAATGGTGTATTACCTCCGATTACAAGAGAAAGTTCTGTGATTGGTAGGAATAGAAGTGGACCTGGGAGTCACAAGGGGAACAGTCCCTGCAGAATGATGAAAGGGAAGGAGAGGGGAAGATGTGTCTGGTAGAGTCTAATTGAAGGTGATGGAAGTTGCAAGGAATTATCTGGTGAATGAGGAGACTGGTGGGTGCAAGGTGACAACAATGAGAATTCTACCCCGCCGTCCTAGAGGAGAGGGTATGATCCCTCAACTTTATTTCTCAAGGGAAAAGAGGCCCAGGTTGCTAATCTGCCTTGGACCATCCTTTTAAATCTTCTCTGAACCCTTCCTATTGCCTGAACATCCACTTCAGTGACCTGAAATGCACACAAGAGGTGTTGTGTAACCAGGTTTGTCACAGGTTTAGTACAACTTCTCTCCTTTTCCATTCCATTCTTGCGGAAATAAACCTCAGCCTTGCTGACCTGTGGCACAGCTTTTAGTCAGCAATGCGTTTACATTCCAATATCCCTTTGTTCACCAATCCCACGTTGATCTCCAATAAATGGCTTCTTGTTTCCAATCAAAATGTTGTTCTTTGTGTCTATTGGTTGTATTCAATTGCTCTGACTTGTCCCTCAGAATCTACTCCTCCCTACTCTAATATCCAGAGTTCTACCCCACCCCAACCCCAGCCAACACTTCAGTCTCTGTTCTGTGCACCCAAATCTCTAACACCTCACAATCTGTGACCTGCCTCTTTTCCTCCGCTGATTCTGTGCTGTTGCAGCTAAAGGAGGAGAAATCTTTTTGTTGGATCTGGGGATGGTATTGTCCAGAACATTCTTTGGAAGTCAAGAATGAGGCAAAAAATGTTGTGCTTATTAGATGTTCTAAAAAATAATTAACAGAAACTAACTCACACTATTTTAGTAAAAAAGAACAAAGAAACAGCCAAAGAAAGGAAGATGATGAGTCACATCTCGTGGTTGTCTTTATATCAAAACTGAGCTCAACCTAACTGACACTGTAGGAAAATTCTTTTCTTAAGAACAGCCAATGAGACGACTTGATATATGCTGGCTTGACACAGATTTACAGACAAAGAAACTACAAAAAATAAAGTCAGCTAGACTACAAATTATTAAAATTCACTGTAAATTTTACAAATGAGTAATTATAGTCATATAAACAAGCATAAAGAAGGTTAAACTACAAGGAAAATGACAATTTAGACCCTAATCCAACATTTGAGGTGATTGTGTCTTTAATGTTTGTTGTATGTGAGACTTTGGTCTCAGATGCAATAGAATACTGGGTAGGTGTAACCACCCATGAGGCAGGCAGTACTGACCTTACGTAAATAGTAATTGAGAGCAGCCAAGGTTAAAATGTCAGAGCACTTCAGGATTATAATAACCCAGGCATCCTCAGAATAGTTCAGTGGATATGGTCAAAAGTGTTTGGTAACAAAAGCAAAGGTGGATTTCCACCTATATATATTAATGCTTAAACCACATTATACAACTGGGGTGAGATGAAATTTGACAAGTCTTTTTATTATAAAATAAAAACAAATCAGAGTATTTAAAAACTTTATTTATTTATTCATAAGCAACAAATGTTCTTCAATATCGTTCTGGCAGTTTGGGTAACCCCCACCCTCTCACCCTTCTCTCCCCTCACTCAATGTGGCTCTATACTGGAAACTGTTTTCTGCTCTTCATTCAGTCCAAAACAAGGCTGCACTAACCCTGGTTTCTTAAAATCACTCTCTAAAATGGCTGCCCCTTGCACACGTATCTTCTCTGACCAAAGACACATGTGTGCAAAGCAACAAGCCGTGGCCTGAACTCTGAATCTCCCCTTGCTTAACAAAGAGTCACTGAGGCCAGTTGCCTCCACTGACTGCCCGCAGGTCAGTTAGTTCAGTGCAAGTCAGAAATAAAATCATGGGAAGGGTCTGCTTCTTTCTTCAAAGTTGGAACCCCTCCTCTAACTAGATCACCCATCAGGAGAAATTTTATATCTTTATATTTATAAACGTGGTTATTGTTCTATTCTTATCAATTGGCCTTTGTTACAAGCGATTTATTCTCAGTTCCAACTGCAGCAGCTGATTGGCTATTTTGCTAGGAAGGTCATTGTTGACCTGTTCATCAAAATATTTTCTGATCTCTTTTATTTCCTCTTCCCAGAACTCCCTGTCGATACGGAACAGCTCATCCATGTTCACGTTAGCCAGGCCGTCAAGGTTCAGAGCTCCATCCTTGGGAATGAAGCCCAATGGAGAGAACTTAGCGCAGTCCTCCCCCTCGATCCTCCGGAACACCCACTCCAGGACTCGCGAGTTCTCACCGAAGCCCGGCCACAGGTAGTTGTTGTGCTTGTCCTTGCGGAACCAGTTGACGTGGAAGATCTTGGGAAGCCTTGAGTAGGGCCTGTGCTCCATGCTGAGCCAGTGGGACAGGTACTTGCCAAAGTTGTACCCGAAGAAAGGCCTCATGGCAAACGGATCGTGCATGATGACTTTACCTGAGGAAGAACGAGAGAGGAGTGGTGAAGAACTGGTGCCTGGGGAAGTGTGGGGATCACTGTGTCATGCGTCTTCAGTGTGCAAACAAGCTCCTTCACAACACAACCCTCATGCTGGACTCAGATGGAAAGGCACAGCTTACTGGTTTCTGTTGAGCAAAGACAATGCCTGTTGGAATGGTTGTACTGTGGCAAACATTCTGGGCACAATCCTGAGGCATGGAACTGAAAGCAAATATTCAATTTGCTCCTAGACACATGTGGAACTAATATTCAAAAATAAAATGTTATGACCTGCAATATTGACAGCTTCTCAGGGAAACCCTTCTGGGACATGAATAAAGATATGTGAAGAGTAGGAGAAGGCCATTCAGCCTATCAGAGCTGCTACCCTGGTCAAGACAAAGACGGATGATTATTTTGTTTCTATAAAGCGAGAGTGTGGAACTGCCCTTCCAGCCCAACGGGCCAAACCGTCCAGCGACCCACCGATTTAACTATTACAGGACAATTTACAATGACCAAATAACCTACTGACCAGTACTTCTATGGGGTGTGGGGGGAAACTGGGGCAGCCAGAGGAAACCCATGTGGTCACAGGGAGAATGTATAAACTCTTTACAGGTGCACCAGAATCAAGCTCTGAACTCCAGAACCCTGAGCTGTAATAGCGTGACGACAAACGCTACGCAATGTGGCGGATTCTCAATCTCATTGCCATATTCCTGTCTCTCTCCATCTCCTAGTCTGCAAATCTGGCTGTTTCCTTTAATATTGTCAGTGACTTGGTCTCTAACTCCGTGAATTGCACAGGCCCACCTCCCTCTGAGAGTGCAGTAACTACACTTCATCTCAGTCCTAACTGTCTTGCCCTATACGCTGAGATTGTGACCCCTTGTTCTAGACTTCCAGCCAGAGGAAACATCCTCTCTGCATCCTGTCTGTTTGCCTTTATCAGAATTTTGTCTGTTTCTTCATGTTCTTCCAAATCCCTGGTGAAGATTTAGAGATACAGCGTGGGACATGCCCTTCCGGCCCAGCGAACTCCACCGGCCAGCAGCCTACCAATTTAACACTCGCCTAATCACAGGACGATTTAATTAACCAATTAACCTACCAACCGGTACATCTTTGGACTGCGGGAGGAAACCGGAGCACCGGAAGGAAACCCATATGGTCATGAAGAGAACTTACAAACTCCTTACAGATCTGAACTCCAGCCCATGAGCTGTAGCAGGGTTGTACTAAGTACTCTGCTACCATGACACCTTCTTAACTCAAGAGAGAATCCTGTGATCCCAGGAATTAGTCTGGTGAGATTCTGTCTACAGTAATCTGGTCCTTCTTTAGGGACAGAGTCCAAAGCTGCACACAGTATTCCACGCAAGGCCACTCAAGGACTTTTATTGTTGTAATAAGACGTTGTCCCTCCTGTACGCAAACCCTCTTACTACAAAGGCCAACAGACCACTTGCCTCCTCAACTACACCTTTCAATTGCTGCACAAGGTCCCCGAGATCCCTTTTGACACTTGCCAAATTATTATCATTTGAATGATTTTACTTCCTGGTTTCCCTGTTAAAGGGAATAATCTCACATTCTGCCACTTTACCACTGCATCGGCCATGTATTTGCCCATGTTATAAAACATAGAACATTACAGCACAGTACTTCAGCCCACAGTGTGGTGCTGGCCTTTTAATCAATCCAACCCTCTCTCCTACATAGCCCTCCATTCTTATATCATCCATGTGCTTAATTAGAAATTTCTTAAATGCCCCTAATGTATCTGCCTTTACCACCAACCATAGCAGGACATTCCATGCACCCACCACTCTCTGTGTAAAGAATTTACTCTCTGTCACCACCCCATTCTTCCCCCGATCACCTTAAATAATTTCTCTTTGTATTGGTCATTTCCGTCCTGGGAAAAGTCTCTGGCAGAACACTTTGTCTGTGCCTCTTATCATCTTGTACGCCTCTATCAAGTCACCACTCATCCTCCTTTTACCTGAAGAGAAAAGCCTTTCTTCTCCCAACCTGTCCTCATAAGACGTGCCCTCTAGTCCAGACAGCATTCTGGTAAAACTCATCTGCACCCTCTCTAAAGCTTCTACATCTTTTTATAATGAGAGTAGTTTAAACTGCCTTAAAGTCTCCTGCATCCTCCTCTCAACTCTAACTGTTCTATCATTGGTGCCATTCGTAAACTGACATTTGTTTCCCTAGTCCATGTCTTTTATAAACTGTATTGTGGATACACATGGATCCCTGGTGGTACCTACTATTGACTGCCTGTACTCCGGTAAAGCATCATTCATTCCTACTTTCTTCTTCCTGTCAGTCAACCAGTTTTCATCTTTGCCACTTTGTTATTCCAGCCCCATATTCCTCACTTTTCCATGTACATTTCCTAGGTAGGACTTCAAGGGCCTTCTGAAAATCCAGATGCACTGCATCCTCTCGGTGCATCACCCACCGCACTCCCTGCCCCAGTTGCTCCCTCGTACACACGGTTGCAGTAGTCCCTGTCACTGTGTATTGTACCCTGCCTCGCCGCACTCCCTGCCCCAGTTGCTCCCTCGTACACACGGTTGCAGTAGTCCCTGTCACTGTGTATTGTACCCTGCCTCGCCGCACTCCCTGCCCCAGTTGCTCCCTCGTACCTTTGTGTTCAGCTGCAGCTGTAGCCTCTGATCTCATGACCGCCCCGATGAACACTCCGTGCTGCCAGTTGAACGCTTCGTACACCAGAGGGACCCCTGCAACGGGACGAGAGCGTTTTGATAGTGACAGCTGACCAGTTGAACGCTTCGTACACCAGAGGGACCCCTGCAATGGGACGAGAGCGTTTTGATAGTGACAGCTGACCAGTTGAACGCTTCGTACACCAGAGGGACCCCTGCAATGGGACGAGAGCGTTTTGATAGTGACAGCTGACCACTGTACTCTTATCCTGTCCCCAGCCAGGACTCATCTGAACCAGGATTGTGGTTACACAACGGTGGGATGGGTCATCTGCAACATCCTGCTGTAAACCAGGAAACTCCTTTGACCTTCATTCCTTCTGAAAAATTTCGGTTGTGAACTTAGTCCATTCCTATCACACTTGCATCATTAATCATATCAATATTTCATCTTATAATTCCTATTTAACTTCATAAATCTTTGCAGATAAATATTCCCCTATTATTTAAACACGAAGTACACTGCAGATGCTGTGGTCAAATCAACACGTACAAACACGCTGGATGAACTCAGCAGGTCGGGCAGCGTCCGTTGAAATGAACAGTCAATGTTTCGGGCCGAGACCCTTCGTCAGGACTGAAAAAGGAGGGGGCAGGGGCCCTATAAAGAAGGTGGGGGGAGGGGGAAGGTGCCAGGTGAAAAACCAATCAGAGGAAAGATCAAGGGGTGCGGGAGGGGAAGCAGGGAGGGGATAGGCAGGAGAGGTGAACAGGGAATGTAAGGGGAAAGCACTATGGGTAGCAGTAGAAGGCAGAATCATGAGGGAGGTGATAGGCAGCTGGAGGAAGAGGCAGAGTGAAACTGGGATGGGGGAAGGGAGAGGGAGGGAATTACCAGAAGTTGGAGAATTCAATGTTCATGCCAAGGGGCTGGAGACTACCCAGATGGTATATGAGGTGTTGCTTCTCCAACCTGAATTTGGCCTCATCATGGCAGTAGAGGAGGCCATGTATGGACAATTCCGAATGGGAATGTGAAGCACAGTTGAAGTGGGTGGCAACTGGGAGATCCTGTCTGTTGCATTCAGTGCTCCCGGTGCAGCCTGCTCTACATCGGTGAGACCCGACCCAGATTGGGGGACCACTTCTCGGAGCACCTCCACTCCGTCTGCCACAACAGACGGGATCTCCCAGTTGCCACCCACTTCAACTCTGCTTCACATCCCCTTTGCCTGTGACCATAAGAAAGTGCAGAGAGTTGTGCATACAGCTCAGCACATCACGGAAATCAGCCTCCCCTCCATGGACACTGTCTGTACTGCTTGCTACCTCAGTAAAGCAGCCGGCGTAATCCACCCTTGACATTATGTCTTCTCCCCTCACCCATTGGGTCGAAGGTACAAAACCTGAAGGCACATACCACCAAGTTTCTCAGAGAGCTTCTACCCCACTGTTATAAGACTCTTGCTCAATAAGATTGACTCTTGACCTCATAATTTATCTTGTTGTGGCCTTGTGCCTCACTGTGTGCCTGCACTGTCGGTGTAATCTATCACTGCTTCTCCCTTTTACTGTTCTATGTGCTGATATTGTGAAATGATCTGTCTGGATGGCCGCAAAACAAAGCGGCTATTATTGTCACTGTGCATGTGACAATAATAAACCAATCAGCAAGAGCCGCTGAGTGAATCTGCCCTCCCAGCAAATGGGACAAACAAACAAGAGAAAATCTGCAGATGCTGGAAATCCAAAGAAAAACACATAAAATGCTGGGGGAGCTCAGCAGGCCAGGCAGCATCTATGGAAAAGAGTGAACAGTCGATGTTTCAGGCCGAGACTCTTTGTCAGGACTGGAAAGCAAGGGGAAAAGTCAGAATAAGAGGTAGGGAAGAGGGGGTGACCACCTGAAATGCATTGCTGGAGAGAGTGGGGAAAGCTGAATCACTGACACCACTTCAGTATTGAGCAGAGCGCTTGGATTATCTGGGTATTGAAGGCTAAAGACCAAGTATTGCGAAAGGGGGGCGAACGCAGAGAAGAGCCCAATGGTCAACATGTGCATGGTGGGCCAAACAGCCTGTGTCCCTGCTGTATGACAACCACAGGCTGCCCTCCAGCCAGTGAATCTGTTAGTAACCTGACCTTCCTGATCCCTCCCACAGGAATGAAGGATGTTAAGGATGAGTCACAGTTATATTGTATAAAATATGACAGGCAACTTGCATAACTCAAGGTCCCATAAATAGCCTGAAATTGGTACTGGAATTGGTTTATTATGGTCATGTGTACCCAGAAACAGTATCTTGCACAATGTTCATACAGATCAGGTCACTACACAGTGCATTGAGGTTAAACAATAACAATGCAGAATGAAGTGTAACAGACACAGAGAAGGTGCAACATCATGACAAGGTAGACTGGGAGGTGAAGAGTTCATCTTATCGTATGAGGAGCCCGTTCAAGAGTCCTATAACAACAGGATAGAAGCTGGCTTTGAGTCAGTTTTCAGGCCTTTGTAATCCTCTCAAGATGTTCTGTGATTTTTAAAATAATGCTTGAGTTAATGTGAGATCCATACTAACTTCCCAAATACTGCCTCAAGGTGCAGCACAAATAACAGAGGGAGAAGTTAACCTGGACATCACTTCAAATCTAGGTGACAGCACTTAGTCAGATCTACACTAGAACTGAACCCACTCTGTTTCTCGGAGGAGAGCTCAGTCTTGCTAAGCAGAGAGGGATAGAGGCTAGGACTGATGGACAGGTTACCACTAAACATTTCCCTCTGAGCCAGAGACACCATTTCAGGTTGCATAGCCAGGTTCAAACTTGCACCATCTGATTTACAAAGACTCCATTGAGAAAATGCAGTGATGGAGCTCTCTGTGGCTCCTGTTCGAAGCCAGAAATCTACAAGCTATGTTTCTAATGCTCATTAGTACTGCTTTGTAGAATAGATTTCTGTACCATTTGGCCTTCGCCCTCCAAAGAGAATTGCTTCAATAGGAACGCCTTCAGGAGACTCCCAGTTGGGATCTATGATCGGACACTGCCTGGCGGGAGCACAGAATCTGGAGTTGGGGTGTGAACAAGGTTCTCCATCTTGCTCAGTCCACCTTTTGTTCTTCCACGATGTCACGGTGACATTGGGGGGCAGAGTTTCATTGATGCCTTCCCAGTAAACACCGCCATCACTGGTCTCTGCCACATTGGTGAAGATGGTGTTCTTCCGAATGGTTTCCATAGCGTTTGGGTTTGTGTTCATTGAGGTCCCAGGAGCGACACCAAAGAAGCCATTTTCTGGGTTGATTGCCCTTAGGATTCCTGTAGGAAGGAGCAAGGAGGCCAGGTTATTAACAGGTCCGTCCATATTCACATCACGCACAATGTTCAGAATAAATTGAAAAGGATGAGGCAGTAAATTTCATTTGACATTGGCTTCACAGGAGAAGCCAAATGGAGTAGGCGGTTTCCTCTCTGACCGAAGCTTTGTGAATAGCGGAGTGCGCCAGGGATTGGTACTGAGCCCATTCTTGTCATTATCTATATCAACGATCTGGATGATAATGTGGTGATCTGGATCAGCAAATCTGCGGATGACACCAAGACTGGGGGCATGGTGGGTAGCGAGGAAGGCTATCAAAGTGTAGCAGCTGAAATAAAGGGACTGAAAAATGCAGACAGAATTTAATGCAAACATGAGGTGTTGCACTTCAGCAGGACAAACCAGGGTAGGATTTACACAGTGAATAACAGAGTACTGAGAAAAGCAGTAGACATATGATCAGAGCAGTCTTAATACAGATCCATAATTCTTTGAAAGCAGTGTCACAGGTAGATAGGGCCATAAAGAAAGCTTTTGGCACATTGGCCTTTATAAATCAAAGTACTGAGTACGGGGGTTGGCATGTTGTACTGAAGTTGTCAGTAAGGCCTAATTTGGAGCATTGTTTTGGCCACATACCTATGGGAAAGCTATGAATAAGATTCAAAGAGTACAGAGGTAATATGTAAATATGTTGCCAGGATGACGTCGTGAGTTATAGAAAAAAGTTGGGATTTTTATTCCCAAGAGTGTAGGATGAGAATGAGGAAAGATTTCATAAAGGAATAGAAAATATGAGGGGTAAATGCAAGCAGGCTTTTTCATCAGAGTTTGGGTGAGTCTAGAACTAGAGGTCATAGGTCAAGGGTGAAAGGTCAAATAAGGGGAACTTTTTCACTCAGAGGGGGGTGTGAGTGCAAAATCAGCTACCAGCAGAAGTGGTGGACGCAGGTTGAATTTCAACATAGAACAGGTACATGAATGAGGGGGCACGAAGGGCTATGGTCCAGATGTGGGTCAAAGGGACCAGGCAGGATAACAGTTCAATATGGACTAAATGGGCCAGAGGTCTTCTTTTAGCGTGGCCGTACTCTATCACTCAATGGCTTCAGGAAATTGACAAAGATGCGACCTGGTCTAGTGGGTCTGAATGATAGGGATGCAACTGGATCTTTATTCCCTGAGGGGTAACTTCATAGAAACTATGGATAAGGTGGAAGCCATCGTCTTTTCCCCAGAGATAGGGAGTCCAAAACTAGAAGTCAAGAAGGGAGCAGTTTAATAGAGACCTGAGAGGTAACTTTACGGAAAGTACATGGAATGAACTGCCAGAAGCAGCCTTTGAGAGGGTACCATTGCAACATTTCACAGGAACTTACATGGAAGGAAGGGGTTTGACTGACAGGGAGCATGCTGGGGTCAGCATGAACCAGATGGGCTGAAGGGCCAGTTTCTATGCCATATTATTCTATGACTCTCTGATTCTAAAAACTTCCCTTACAATTATTTTGTTGCATCTGCCTTCAGCTATAGAGATGTGTCAAAGTGAACAAACCTTAGTGAACAAACCTTGCTGATCAAATTTCATCCAGGCAATGTCATCTCCCACACACTCCACTTTCCAGCCGGGCAATGTTGGGTTCATCATGGCCATGTTTGTCTTGCCACAAGCACTGGGGAAAGCTGCAACTATGTACTTTTTCTGGCCTTTGGGGTTGGTTACTCCCAAAATCTGTGGAGGGAGGAGAGAGGCTGGTGAGAAGCTGAGGGCAGAAACACATTTCTGAGAATCTTCAGCTGCTGAATGACCCTTCACCACGAGCAGCTCCATCTCCTTACCAGCATATGCTCAGCCAGCCAGCCCTCATCCCTGGCAATCCTCGAGGCGATGCGCAGAGCAAAACACTTCTTCCCCAGTAGGGAGTTCCCACCGTAGCCACTTCCAAATGAGATGATTTCCTTGCGCTGAGGTATGTGGGCAACCAGGGTCAGCTCAGGATTACAGGGCCAGTTATTGACCAGCGGCTCTACACACAAGAGGCAGATTGTCACCGGAAGATCAATACATAATCGGACACATCCCCCCAAAACACTCAGACAGCAACAACCCTTTCTTTCAAACAGTAGGATGCACACTCACTCTTCAGTGGTAGGGGACAGCCCACTGAATGGAGACACTTCACAAACTGGCCACTGCGCAGGGACTCCAGCACAGCCGATCCCATACGGGTCATAATCCTCATGCTGACCACAACGTAGGGCGAGTCTGTGAGCTGAACACCGATCTTGGACAGAGGTGACCCCACAGGTCCCATGCTGAATGGGATCAGGTACATTGTACGCCCTGAAAAATGAAAGCAATAAAGTTGGTCTTAGACACTGCTGGGGTAGAAAATCACTGACAGATAAATCCTTATTATTGAAATGTTAATACAGATTTAGTTACTGCACATATCTACTCTGAAAAATACAGTAGGATTCCTGTGGTTTGTACAATCTGTAAAATTCAGCAGGTTCTACCCTGTGAAATACGGTAGGGTCTCTGATTTGTACAATCCACACTGTGAAATAGCGTAGGGTCTCTGATTTGTACAATCTACACTGTGACGTATGGTAGGGTCTCTGATTTGTACAATCCACACTGTGAAGTACGGTAGGGTCTCTGATTTGTACAATCCACACTGTGAAATACGGTAGGGTCTCTGATTTGTACAATCTACACTGTGAAATATGGTAGGGTCTGATTTGTACAATCCACACTGTGAAGTACGGTAGGGTCTCTGATTTGTACAATTGAAATTGTGAGATACGGTAGGGTCTCTGATTTGTACAATTGAAATTGTGAGATACGGTAGGGCTTCTGATTTGTACAATTGAAATTGTGAGATACGGTAGGGTCTCTGATTTGTACAATTGAAATTGTGAGATACGGTAGGGTCTCTGATTTGTACAATTGAAATTGTGAGATACGGTAGGGTTTCTCATTTACACAATTGAAATTGTGAGATACGGTAGGGTCTCTGATTTGTACAATTGAAATTGTGAGATACGGTAGGGTCTCAGATTTGTACAATTGAAATTGTGAGATACGGTAGGGTCTCTGATTTGTACAATTGAAATTGTGAGATATGGTAGGGTCTCAGATTTGTACAATTGAAATTGTGAGATACGGTAGGGCTTCTGATTTGCACCTTCTACTCTGTGAGCATCAGTAGGACTATTAGATTTGTACAAGCAGTGCTATTAGGAAATTTGTTTGTAATATCTGTGTTTGTATGCTGACGTTGTCACTGCAGGGTTAGGTGTAGGGTGACACAGATCAGAAACCATGTTAGTATCCTGAGTGGTGAGAGATGTGGCCAATGGACACGTAGCTGAGGCTTGGACAGATCCACATGGAAGGTTCAATAACTCTGGCATAATTATAACATTGTGAATGAGCACAACTCACATCAATGTACAGGAGTGGAAGGTTGAATTAATGCCTGTACCTTTCATACACTCTGGGAATCGTGCATTGAAGGCCTTTTCAAACTCCTTCTCTGACAGCCATCGCCCGAGCTGGCTCACTCCGTTCTTTGCTATGGGAATCGCTTCCCTCTGCTCGGGGGTCACAATCACAGTTTTACTCTCCACACGAGCAACGTCCTTGGGATCTGTGCGAGCCAGCCAGCTGTAGGTGGTGAAAGGTGGTGAGAATGAGCAGTGGTGACTCGTCGTTAAGGTCAGTCAATCCTCACAGTTACAGCCTCACCACCACACCACTGTAATGTGTAATCATTCAGAACCAAGGGCGGGCTTCTGCCACCAAAACTCTAAATGCCCAAGCCAGTTCTGTAAGGTGGTTCTTACAGAAACATCTGCATGATACTAAGTTAGGGCACATCATTAGTGATGTTACATGGGGTCGTCAGGTTTCGGGTCTTTCAACATCATACACCCTTGCCCAGGTGACCCGACCAGGGTTGATCAAACCCAACCTGTGCCCTAGCAGCAACCCACGGATCTGCTCTCTTTTTCCAGAGCCATCTCGACGCTTTCTCCGCTGCATCTGTGGTGGTAGAAATGGCTCTCCTCCTTCACTCTCCCATGACTCCAAGTGCAGTGTATACTTTGCAGAGTAACTGGCCTGCAAAGCCACGACACCCGACCTCCGTGGGCCAACACTTTGCTCTCCAGCCTCTTCTTCACCAGTTGTTCTTCAGATCCTCATCCTTGGTTCTTTTCCTCTCGTAGGCCTCTTCCGTGCATTCTTCCCACAGCACAGTAAGCTCAAGCATAAGAACATGCTTCGATGAGTCGGATCACAACCCAATGTCGGGCCACAATATAGTCTCTGTGATGTGGGGAGGAAACTGTAGTTCTTTTCCCAGGTCTGCTTTTAGCTTCCAGTCCTGCGCATTGAAGAGCATCCCAGTTGTTTTCTGGTGTTCTGTTGGTCTTTCCCCCTCTTTGACAAAGCAGACTGTATTCTTGACCGGACTTGTTTTCCGGCAGGTGTTAAGGGTGCTGCAGATTGTCTCAGCGATTGTCCTGAGGGCCTGGTCATGTTGCCACCAATAACGGCCATCGGCAAGCGCTCTGGGGCAGCAGCTCAGAATATGCTCGAGCATACCGGTTTTCTCACAGAGGGGGCAAGTTGGTCGTTCTGCGAGGCCCCAGCAGTGCAGGGCTAGGAAGGACGTCATAAACAGCCTGGATAAGGAACTTGATGCAGTGTGGATCCACCTTCCAGAGATCGTTCCACGTGATCTTTCGCTCGATCACCTGCTCCCATTTGGTCCAGGCTCCTTGCTGTTTCATTGCCACTGCTCTGCTGGTCCTCTCCTCCTCCACAGCTGTCCTTACTTCATTCTGGACCAGTCCTCATCACTCTTTCCCCGGTACCTTGTCAAAATGGGGGACTTCAAGGCTTCCAAGTCCAACTCTTCCCTTGGCAACTGCTCCCACCAGCACTTGCCTCAGCTTCTTCCACTGCAGCCTCTGCTCTCCGCTTTCTTTCAGTCCTCACCGTCACTCTCACTCCGGCAACCTTTGGATCTGAAGATTTCCGGACCTGCAGCACCTCTCTTGATTGCAAAACCTTGAACTCCTCCTCGATGGATTTCAGGGGGAGCCTCAGTTTGCAGTTTTCCCATACGGAGCGATGCTGCTGATGTGCCTTGGTAAACCCAGCCATCTTCACAGGAACCAGCTGACTACCCTCTCTAATTCAGCAACAATGGAAATTGGAAACTCACAGAGAAGCAGTGGCTGGAGGATTCTTGGTAATATACCATGCTGGTAAATCCAGGCCTTAAACCGCCCTGGAAGGCCAGCCCTGTCAACCTCTTGCAACCATTGTTCAAACTCCCCACAGGTGTTTCTTATTGCTGCCTTATCTCTGAGTGTTGCATCAAGCATCTTCCCAAGACTTGTAACAAGGTTCTCTGTGATGGTAGAAATTGGAATGTCCTCAATAGAGAAATGAAATTTCTCCAATACTCTCCCCTTCTTTAGCACTACAGATCTTGATTTTGCAGGCTTAAAGGACATCCTTGCCCACTTCATCAACCTTTCCAGCCCTTTAAGAATCCACCTAGAACCAGGTACTGACTCCATAGATCATCCATGAAGGGGCGCATTGGTGGTTGGCGGATCCCAGATCTTGATTTCAGGCCTCGACACTCTGGCTCTGCAGATTTTACCAGCATGTCCATTGCCAGGGCGAAAAGGATGACTGAGATGGTGCAGCCTGTGATGATACCAATCTCCAGCCTGAACCAGTCCGATGTTATTGGCCCTGTTGAGACTCTCAGGTGGAACTCGTTGTAGACCATAAGGAGGCCTCTGATTCCTTCAGGAACATGGTGCCTCTTCAGAGCATCTTCAACAGCCTTGTGGGGGATTGATCCGAAGGCATTGGCCAAATCCAACCACAAAGCCACTAAGTCACCCTTATTCTCTCTGGGCTCTCTCAGGAGCTGTGTGATGTCTCCAGTGTGCTCCAAGCAGCCTGGTACCCTTGGAACACCACCCTTCTGAACGGAGGTGTCGATGTAATCGTTCCTCAGCAAGTGCTTTGCCACCACGCTGAAGAAGAGCTTCCCTTCAACACTCAACAAGGATATTATCCTAAACTGGCCGATGTTCTCGGAGTTCTCTTCTTCTCGAATCCACACTCTGCTTGCGTACTTCCATTGCTTGGGCACTTTGCCTCTCCTACAGACCACCTTGAGGATTGTCCACAGCCGCTGGAGAAGCCAGGGGCAGCGTTTGTAGGTGTTGTAGGTGGTGCCACTCGGACCAGGCGCTGAGCCAGCTCCGGCTTTCCTGACTACTTGCTGAACCTCCTTGAAGAGAAGCTCTCAAAGGCCGAAAGCCTCTGCTGCTTCTGCGGGGTGTTGAGGGCCTCACAGTCTCCTAGTTCAACTTCTCTGTCCGGGTTACTGAAGCTGCCTCGAAGATGGTGGTTCACTGTTCCTTTGTGCAGGACAGCTTTCTGCTTCTCTTCCGACACAGCAGCCGTTTGGTGAACTGAAATGGGTTTCTGATAAATGCAGATCTTTTCTGTGCTCTTTCTCCCCTGTACCTCTGATGTAGCTCCACTCTTCTCAGAGTTATGAGCCTTTTCCTCAGCATCACAGGCAGCTCTTCCAGTGGTGCCCTGTCCTCTCGGTTTGCCAGTTTATGTTGTTGCTTGAGCGCCTGAGTTCTTTCCAGATGTTGTGGATTTTGGTGGCTCTGTTGTTTTTAACATACAGCTGTTTAGCCTGCTTCTCTTTCTCGGTACCTAATCTTTCTGTTGCCAATGTTACGATCACTCTTGGCATTATCTGCAATCTCCTCTCCACGCCACCTTTGGCCACTGTTTCCAACACTAGATCTATGTCCTCATCAAATCTTTGCCACTCTGCGTCTGGCAGGCATTGGGCCATCTGATCTGCACGGTCTGAGATGTGATGTCAGGATGCACAGCTTGCACCAGGCGGATGCTCTGGGTACTCTGGGATGCTTCCTGACCCTGCTCCTCCTCTGTCTCACCAGATGGGGAATCTGGCCTGGATCCACGTTCTGACTCTGCAATGATCAGCCATGCTGATATTTGCCACTTGCTTTACATCAATGAGTGTTCCTCCCTGTCACTTTGCAAACTAGAAGTTCTCCCTCTGTGCAAAATGTTACAACAAGTGGATCACTGCACATCTGTCATAAAGAGTGTGACGATATTATAGGTATGTGCAGCTAATTAGGCGCCTGAGCAACCTCAATCAAGTCCTGCCAACATTGTCGAGGTAGTGGAAATAATATGCTCACAAAGTAATAGTAATTCGTTTATTACTATTATAGGTCAAGCAACAACTCCTCAAATTTTCACTTTGTTAACCTCTTGTTTCACTTTGTTCTTCACTACTGTACAAATAACTATTTCTTGCTGTCCTCAGTATGAGAATTCTTGCTCTGTGTTGTATGTTGCAGGAACTGGATCCCTGCTCGTTCACCATCAGATAAAGAGGCAGGCCAAGGCCATTTGGCCCCTCGTGCCTACTTTGCTATTCAATGGCTGATCCTCCACTTCCTGCACTGACCTCACATTCCTCATTTCCCCTAAAATCCAAAACTCTATCAAACTTGGTTTGGAACTCACTCAGTGACTGAGCCTCCACTGCCGTCTTAGGCAGAACACTGCCAAGATTCACAACACTCTCATGAAGATATTCCAGTCTGATTGCCTTATTTTGGAACTGCGACCCTGGTTACAGAATCCACAGCCTGGGAATCCCATCAAGCACGTTAAGAACTTTGTATGGATTATTATTAGTGCAAGGAAACTAATACAAGAGACATGCATTTAAGGTGAGGGGGTAAACTTCAAAGGTATCATGCTCTCAGAGGAAGGCACCTCTCAGTCTTCACTCAATTAGGAGACACCTGCCACTCATTTCCAACTCGTCACCTGCAGCCTATTTAAACCCAGCTCTCATCCACAGTCCTTGTTCACTCATTGAACCAGCCAGCCTCAACCAGTTGCTCCTAGCCTTCAGTTATCTTGTTGCCAGTGAGCATCATATCTGATCTCCCTTGTTTTGTGGCCTCTCAAGGCTTGTTATTTTGAAGTTGATTAGTAAATTTATCATGCACCGTTAAATCATCTCAGTTGCTCTGCTTTGGGTCAAACCTCCTCTACATTTCCTTACACCATCCCACTGTTATTAGTCTCCTTTGTAGGATAAGATGGACTCTTGAAGTCATAATATACCTCGTTATGATATACCACTTTATCATTTACCTGCAACACGCACATTTTTGGTAACATATTCACTTTATTCTGCATTGTTATTGTTTTACCTTATTCTACCCAAATGCATTGTGTAATGATGTGATATGTATGAACAACATATTCGACAAGCTTGGCACTTGTGCTTGTGACAATAGTAAAACCAATTCCAATATCAATACCAGTCACTGTGTGCTGACAATGGAGGGAGTGAATGTTTAGGGTGATGGATGGGATAGCAACGTTGTGGGCTGATTTGATATCAGAATGATCAGAAATGTGTATTGGGAACAATGAGCAGGAATGAGAGCTGAAAATGAGACAAGTGATTTTTGTCCAGATTAAGAGGGGAGTTAGATAGTTTTGTGTTCTCTCGCTTGATCTATTCAAATTTTATAGCAAGAAGATTCTAAGGGAGATTAGCAGTACACCAGGCATAATATGAAAGAGAAGCTCTAAGAATGTACCTATTCAGCATTTAGCAAAGATGCTAAAGAACATCATTTCTATGAGTTGGAAACTCAGAGTGCTGCAGAGCTACATTCATTCCACACCAACGTATGGAAGCCAATGTTGGACCAAGGCAGAATGAAGGAATGTGGTTTTTGAGAATAATGAAAATATTGTGGAAGGACAGAGTAACAAATGGGGAAGTGTTGCAAAAAGCTGGAATAAGTAGAGAGCTGATATCATCAATCAGGAAACAACAGCTAGAATTTCTGGGACATGTACCAAGGAAAGAGAAGCTCGAACATCGTACAGTGACAGGAAAAATTGTTGGAAGAAAAGTTGCGATCGGCAATGCATGACATTTATGAGCTCCATCAAGGGCAGGACAGGCAAAAAAGTTTTGAAGAGTTTATTAGAACTTTTCAGATTAAAGACAGATGGATCACCCACGTCACACAACACGGCACATAATGATGATGATGATGGTGGTGGTTTGATCTCATTCATGGTGTGTTGGTTGACTTTGTTGGGAGCTGTACTCATCCTGATAAGCAGAGGATGCATATTCCATCACCATCCCAACTTGTAGATGGTGGAAACGTTACGGGTAGACAGGTTAAAGGTTACAGGCCAGACAATACACTGCCTCCTTGCTCTTGTGGCCAAGGTAATTGTTGGGATTGTTAATGGTGAGGAATTTGGAAGTTAAAGTTCTGTACCCGAATGCGCTGCAGAAAGGGAAGCTACCCACCAGTTCTGGTACTTGTGTAGGCGTTTGATCATTCCCTGCTCCTCCATCAGGGACAGCAGCTGCCTGTTCTCTTCCTCGCTGCCGTCACAGATGTGAATGCTGGCTGGCTCACACAGCTTCGCACTTTCTTCCACAAAGTGTCTCACTGCTGGAGTCAGGTGGTTCAGATCACCTTGAACCACACTCAGGGCAGGTAAGGGCTGAGATTGGAGCTGCAGGGGCAACTCTTCACAAAGGAACAGATCATCAAGAATCTGCAAGCAACAATTAAATCACAGCTGAGAGCCTAATTTTTGTGGCTGGGCAGCTCATTGGAAGTGAAATGCTCATTAGATAAGGAAGCCTGCTTTTACAGGCACAGGGTTAATTTAACCTTGGACATTTGTTTCTAAAGCTCTCGGTGGCCTGGAGCTGGACTACATCACAAATCCTGCTCGAGCTCTCGGGTCTTCTTCTGCTGGTCTCTTAAATTTAACCCGTCTCCCTCAAAAGAAAATTGGCATGTCAGCTTTTTAACTATGCTCATAAACTGTGGAACTCAATCCCTTAAATTATAAGAGATGCGAGACCCAGTTGACACTTCTAAATGCCAGCTCAAACCCTATTTATTTAACCTTGCTTTTAACTGACATCTTTTTGACTTTTATTTTCACTTTATCCCTTTGTAAAGCACTTTGAGCTACATTGTATGAAAATTGCTCTAGAAGTAAGTTATTAATATTATTAATAATTTTTATTCAGAGCTACAGTGCAATACATGTACTTCTGGGTCACTGAGCACACCACCCAGCAACCCATTAATTTAATCCTAGCCTTGTCACAGAACAATTTACAGTGACCAATTAACCTACTAACTGGTACATCTTTGAACTGTGGGAGGAAACCAGAGCACCTGGTGGAAACCCATGGGCACGCAGGAACTAACGTACAAAGTTGCTTACAGAGGACACCAGAACTGAACTCTGAACTCTGATGCCCCAAGCTGTAATAGCCTTGTACTGTTTAATTGCCATTGTGCCACACGACACAATTTAACTCAGACAAAATGGGGTGGGAAATGAGTAAACAGTCGACATTTCAGGCCAAGACCCTTCATCGGGACCATAGAAAAAGGGGAAGATCTCGGATGGGGAGATTGGGAGATCGCCTGTCTACAATTTATCTCACATCTAGCAAAGATCGGAAGATCACCTGTCTATAATCTTTGAACATCAATTTCTCGAACTTTCGGTAATGCCCACCCCACACTTTCACCATTCTCATTCCCATTTCCCTCTCTCTCCTTGCCTGCCTATCACCTCCCTCTGATTCTCCACCCCCTTCCCTTTCTTCCATGGTCTTCTATCCTCTCCTATCAGATTCCCCCTTCTCCAGCCCTTTATCTCTTTCACCAATCAACTTCCCAGCTCTTTTCTTCATCCCTTTCCCCTCTCCTGGTTTCACCTATCACCTACCACCTTGTACTTCTTCCTCCCCTCCCCTCGCCTTCTTGCTTTGACTTCTCATCTTTATTTCTTGTCCTGATGAAGGGTCTCGGCTGAAACATCGACTGTACTTTTTTCCACAGATGCTGCCTGGGCTATTGAGTTCCTTCAGCATTTTGTGAGTGTTGCTTGGATTTCCAGTATCTGCAGATTTTCCTGTGTTTGTGATGAAACCTAACTCAGGAAGGTTCCCAAATGAGGGAATTCATTTTGTTTTCAAATGAATGAATGTTCAATCTGGTGTATCAACATAAAGGGAACAATACTGAACGGACTCTGAAACTACTACTGGCTGTTTAACTTAACCGGTGAGAGATTGATTATGTATTCCTTTAACACATTTGGCAAATTTAATACTTTAAGGGGTGGGTAACAAGGGCTACTGTCCTGCAGTGGCAATCGTAACTGAACCACATCCATTGTGAATATAACCCACTTGTATTTGTCAATACAACCTCCCCCAGTGGTTCAGCCCACTTAAATACCATTTCTTCTCATGTGTTCCAGGTCTCAATTGTTTCAGATTCAGACAGAAGAGGAGAGGAAACTGCACTGTGATGTATCACTTCATCTAATGCAGCTCGTCACACTTCGGACAGCAGTAGTACACTGGTAACACTCCACAGCAAGCAGAGTGCTGTAATTCAGCCACTCACAGTATCGGTGTATGTCAGTCAGCTTACACTGACAACCATCCCCACCCGCAGGTTATCAGTGAATGTCAGTTTGTGCACACTGACCCCACCCACCCTCAGTAATGATGTACTTCAGTCGGTTTACACTGACAACCCTCCCCCCCGCCACCATATCGGTTTACGACAACCAGATGGTGGTCCCAACTCAGCATCTGCATTTGTTTTTCCCTCAATAGCTGAAGTCATGCATCCCGCGCTACAGCCATGAGCCAGGGGTGAACTCAGCTCCGGCCCTGTGGGAAGGAACTGCCGAAGCACCAGGGTCCAGCTCAAACAATGAAGTTCCCCAGCGTTCCCTCTGCTGTACTTTCTCCCAAGCAGGTGCTCTGTATCTGGTGGATGTGGCAATAGACAGGGGCAGGATTCCAGTCTTCAGCTGTTTCTCCTTCCCCTTTCCTACTTCCCATTCCAGGCTTCTCCTAGAGCCTCTGGGCTTGGTCCCAGCATCAGGGCCAATTGTGAGGGGAGAGTCTGTCTGTTTTATCATGCAAAGTCTGGAAACAACCCAGGGCAGAAATGGGGTGATCGAGCTCCAGCATTTGACCTCCGGTCAGAAAGAGAACTGGTGGTGCCGTATGCATGGCTAGGCTGCCCTTGATGGCAGACTGTCTGGGATTTAGTGGTGGAATTCTTCATTCTGAGGGCTGTCCAGGGACCCTGCACAGCTTCATTAAAACTCTGTCATTGAAATCAATCTGAACTTGTCACTTAATTCATGAAGCTGAATTGGCAGTGTCAATCTGGATGCTTCACAATTCGAATCAGAACCAGAATCAGGATCAAGACCATGTCATTGAATTTGTCGAACCGTGGCTGCAGTACATTGCAAGACAAAATTACTATAATGAACAATAATAACTAAATAAATATAAAAGCAAGGTGATAATACTGAGCCTTTAGAAAACACTAGTCAGTCTGCACTTGTATTAACAACAGTTTTGAGCCCCATATCTCAGAAAGGATATGTTGTCATTGGAGAGAGTCCAGAGGAGGTTTGTGAGGATGATTCCAGGAATGAAGGGGTTAATATATGAGGTATGTTTGGCAGCTTTGGGCCTGTACTTAGAAGAACGCGTGGAGATTTCATTGAAACTGCCAAATGTTGAAAGGACTAGATAGGCTGGATGTGGAGAGGATGGTGGGGTTGTCCAGAACTATAGGGCACAGCCTCAGAACTGAGGGGGAACCCTTTAGAATGGAGGTAAAGAGGATTTTTTTTTAGCCAGAGAGTAGTGAATCTGTAGATTGCTCTACCACAGGCTGTGGTGCAGGCCAAGCCCATGGTATGTTTAAGGCGGAAGCTGATTTTTCCCTGATTGGTCAAGGATATGGCGGGAAGGCAGGTGTATGAGGTTGAGTGGGATCCAGAATCAGCCATGAAGGAATGGTGGAGCAGACTCGATGGGCTGAATGGCCTAATTCTGCTCCTATGTCTTAAGGTCTTATAAATAAATAAACATAGATTGACAGTGCAAAGGAGGAAAGGCATGGACTACTCTGAAATCTGGTGGCAAGGGGGAAGACGCTGTTCCTAAAATGTCGAGTGTGGGGCTTCAGACTCTTGTACCTCCTCCCTGGAAGTAGTAATGAGAAGGGACATATCTCAGATGGTGAGGCTCCTTACTGATGGGTACTGACTTTTGAAGATGTCATCTTTGGGGTGGGGAGGCATGTGCCCATGATGGACAGGATGAGTCCACGCCACTCTACAATCTCTTAAAATCCTGTGCATTGGAGCCTCCACACCAGATGGTGATGCAGCCAGTCAGAATGCTCGCTGCCATTGCTGACCTGCCAAATCTCCTCAAACTCCTAATGAAGTACACCCTGGGCATGTCCACTTCACGACTACATCAATGGGTTGGACTAAGATGCATCCTTTGAGATGTTGATGCCCAGGAACTTGAAGCTGTTCACCCTTTCCACCGCTGAGCCCCCCCCCCCCCCCAATGAGGACTGGTGTACGTTCTCGTAATAATCCCTCCTCTTGCCGTCATGTCAAATCTCCCTCAGTCAACAGAAAATCAGACCATCAGAGAAGGGTTTGCATTTGGAATTGCTGGTACCGGCTCCAAGAGAACATTCCAGTAGCAAACACAGCAAGGTCACACAATCTGCGATGAGGTATTTTTTTTTTAAGTTGTGCTCTCTGTGAGATAAACATTAACTCTACAGGCTGATAAACAGCCACTCAGCGCTGAAGCCTGCTTTCTGTACCTTAAGTAATCTTTACTCGCTGACTCTGACCTTTCAACGAGTACAAATGGAAAGTTTTTATTCCAAAGCAGGGCTGAAATGCTGCAAAGATCAACTTGTTTAAGTTTGTTTTGTGGTAACTACAACTGGCTGAGAGTGGATGGAAGTTCATTGATCTTTGGTGGTATTTAATTAGTATTCTTGTTCCTCGGTGTCACAATGTACAATTGCTGTCTATCCGTTTGTTCAGGTCGCTGCCCCTTGATTTTCTTCCATCCTGTCTCCTCCTCATCCTCTAATAGTTTTAAATAATTTCATCTACATTCAAACAATTTATGCAGTGATCATGCAGATCTCCAGATCAATTCATCCCATTTCAGGGCTCTCGACTAAATGAAATAAAAATAGCAAATCTCTCTTTACCAGCTCCGGTGAATGTTCCAGGACCGCAACGTTAACTTTCCACGGGTGCTGCCTGACCCGAAAGTGGTTCTGGATTTTGCTGCTGTTATTTCAGATTTCCAGTCCCGGCAGTTTGTGACATTATTTCCATCAACTAGCTGTTTCCAAAAAGGAAACAACTCACCAGAATGAGCAGTCAATCATCCTCATTTAAAGTGGATGGGTCGTGACAAATGGTTAGAAAAACCTTAAGTTTTAACATCCAGCAAACAAAAACGATTAAGGTCGTGCAAGCTATATTGAGTGAAGTGACTGTAGGGATTGTATAGGGACGGATGTTATTTCAAAAAGAATTAGTCATAGTTATAGAGCTCTACAGCACAGAAACAGGCCCTTTAGCCCATTTAGTCTGTGCCAAATTATTATTCTGCTCGTCCCATCAACCTTCACTTGGACAACAGCTCTCAATACCTGTCTCATTCATGCGCTTATCCAAACTTCTCTCAAATGTTGAAATTGTATTGTATCCACACTCCACACACTCACCACCCTCTGAGTGAAGAAGATCCCTCACCCTTATGTTCCCTTTAAGTATTTCACATTTCACCCTTAATCTATGGCCTCAAGTTTTAGTCTCACCCAACTTCGGTGGAAAAAGCCTGCTTGCATTTACCTTATCTATACCCGTCATAATCTTGGATAGCTCTGCACAGTTTCCTGCACTCCAGGGATTAAAGACCTAACCTACTCATCTATTTAGTGAACGGCAAAGGAGCTTTCTCAAATGCTCCTCGAGTCCCTGCAACATACTTGTACATTTTCTCTGCACTCTTTTAATCTTATTGATATCATCCCTGTTATGGATGATCAGAGCTGCACAAAACAAGTTAAGAAATGAAATCTAAGTCAGTGTAAAGAAAATTTAGAATAGAATTTAGAATACACTTTTCTTTGAGGATACTTCCTGTTTTGGACAAATACATTGAATTTGAAGGGATACAATTAAATTTTCTAGTCTAATATTGAAGCTTTAGTGGTTAAGTTCAATTTACAAATTTTGTAAATTAACTTCCTAAGACTGAGGAGCAGTAACCCGTAGGATCACTGGGGACCCAAGTCATCCCAACCACAATCTATTCCAGCTGCTACAATCTGGGGAACAGTACCGCAGCATAAAGGCAGGACCAACAGGCTCCAGGACAGCTTCTTCCACCAGGCTATCAGACTGATGAACTCACACTGATTTGAGCGTACTCTATATTACATTGACTGTTCTATTTATTATAAATTACACTGATTGCACATGGAACATTTAGATGGAAACGTAACATAAAGATTTTTACTCCTCGTGTATGTGAAAGTCAATTCAATTCAATCTAGTCAAAGTAGTAGAAAAGTAAGGGGCAGTGTCTTGGTGGTATGATATTAAAAAGGTATGATATTATAATTGGTGCTTAACAGTTGGGAAGCAAGAGGAGAAGACAATTTTTCAAGCAGAGGACAGTAATGACCTGTAATAAATTTCTCTCAGATCTGGATTAATTAAGTCATTCAAGGGTGAGAAAGGTCGACTTACAAAAGGTCATGCAACAAAGAGAGTTAGATGTAGATCAGCCCCAAGCTTGCTGAATATTGAAAGGCCTCCCTCCTCTGTTCCTTAAGTTCAAAGTCAATTTATTATCAAAGAACATACTGAGATTCATTTTCTTGTGGGTGTTCACAGTAAATACAAGATACACAATAGAATCAATGAAAGACCACACCCAACAGCACAAACAGCCAATGTGCAAACGATAACAAACTGCAAAAATAGAAAGAAAAATAATAATAATAAATAAATAAGCAATAAATATTAAGAACATGAGTTATAGAGTCCTTAAGAGTGAGTCCAAAGATTGTAGAATCAGTTCAGTATTGGGGTGAGTGAAGTTATCCCCTCTAGTTCATGAGCCTGATGATTGAAGGATAATAACTGTTCCTGAACCCGGTGGTGTGGGTCCTGAGGCTCCTGTACCACATTCCTAATCACAGCAGCAAACAGAGAACGTGGTCTGGATGGTGGGGGTCTTTGATGATGGATGCTGCTTTCCTGCCACAGCATTCCTTGTGGGTGTGACCAGTGGTGGGGAGGGCTTTACGCATGATGGACTGGGCCACATCCACTACTTTTTGAAGGCTTTCTTTTCAAGGGCATTGGTGTTTCCATACCAGGCCATGATACAACCAGTCAACATACTCTTTACCACACATCTATAGACGTTTTAGATGACATGCTGAATCTTCACAAACTTCTACAGAAGTAGGAGGCACTACTGTACTTACTTTGGAATGGCAATTATGTATGGAACCCAGGACAGATCCTCTGAAATAGTAACACCGAGGAAAACCAAGGAATTTAAAGTTTCTGAACCCCTCCAGCTCTGATCTCCTGATGAAGACTGAGTCATGGACCTCCAGTTTCCTCTTTTTGTAGTAAAATAACAGCTCCTTAGTCTTGCTGACATTGAGTGAGAGGTTGTTGTTGTGGCACCACTCAGACAGATTTTCAGTCTCCCTCCTATATTCTGATTTGTCACCACCTTTGATTTGGCCAATGACAGTGGTGTCATCAGCAGACTTAAATATGGCATTGGAGTTGTTCTTAACCTGACAATCAAAAGTATTGTTGGTCAGAAGGAACTACAGTCTACAAATTAGTAGATTCAGATGTATCAAGGACGGGATAAACCAATTGTCTTTGTTTCTCCCCATTTTATGGATTCTGAACTGATCCTTGCTCTGGGGTAATATAATTGGAGCAATTGAATGTGGACGTAATGAGCTTCAGGTTGCTAAACCTGAGATCATTCTCAGATGAATAGTGACTTATTATGTGAAGTGCCCGACCTACGAAAGAGGCAATCTGTAATCTCATTAGACTCTGTCTGGGTTGCCTATTTTAACTGATTTGGACCAGTCAGAGTTGAAAGGCACAAATGCACAAGGTTGGTGGGGAAAGAACCATGAAACAACGTTGGTTGTAGCCCTGGACTAGAACCAGTAAGAAGGTGACGCAGGTAGGTCAGGTAACCAATGAGATGGAGATCCACCAGTTCAACTGGTGAAGAACACTATAAACAGAGTCAGGAACTCCAAATACTTAATGATGATAACTCTTCAGCAATCAGAGAACAACCATCGCAGATGAGGAGGACCCCACGGTACGTGGAGTTCGGGACCACGGGGAACGCCAGGCCAGCATAGGCGCCTTTCCCGGGTAATATCTTTTCTTTTCATTGACTATTCATTGAAGGTCAGGAAAATTTAGTTAGCGCGATGTATTTATTTAGTGTATGAATTCACATACTTGTTAATTTAGACAATAAAGGTACTTGTCGGTAAATGGAGATTTCTCTGTGTTTCTCTGATCATTATTACAAGGGATGATCCTTGCAACAGTATAAAGTGAGTAGAGGAGGGGACTAAGCACATAGCCGTGTGGTGCGTCTGTGCTGATGGACTTTGTGGAGGATGTGAAGTTGCCAATCCAGACTGACTGTGGTCTGCAAGTCAGGAAATCAAGGATGCAGTTGGACAAGGAGTTATTGAGGCCAAAGTCTTGAAGCTTATTGAATAGTTTTGAGGGAATTATGGAATTGAATGCTGAGCTGTATTCAATGAAAAGGATCCTGATGTATACATCATAGCTGTCCAGATCTACCAGGTTGAGTGAAGAGTCAATGAAATAGCATCTGCTGTTGACCTGTTGTGATGGTAGGTAAATTGGAGCAGATCCAAGTCACTTCCCAGGCAAGAATTGATATGCTTCATCACCAACCTCTCAAAACACTTCAGCATTGTGGATGCAAGTGCTACTGGATGAGTCACTGAGGCAGGTTACCTCGTACTTCTTAGGCACTAGTATAATTGTAGTCTGCTTGAAGCAGGTGAATACTTCAGAATGCCAAGTGAGAGCTTAAAGGTATCGGTGAACACTCCAGCCTGTTGATCAGCACAGGTCTTTAGTACTCAGCCAGGTACCCCATCTGGGGATTCAACCTCCTGAAGGATGCTCTCACAGCAGCCTCAGAGTCGGAAATCACAAGGTCATCAGGTCTGTGAGAGTTCATGAAGGTTCCTCCATGTTCTGACAGTTAAAATGCATTGAGTTCGTCTGAGAATGAAGTTTTGTTGTCCCCTGTATCACTTGGTTTCACTTTGTAAGAGGTTCTAGTCTTCACAGCTGTTGAGCTTCCTTCAGTGATTCATGTTTGGTCTGGAATTGCTACTTCACACATGAGATGGCTTTCTGGAGATGGAACCTGGACCTTTTATATTTTACATGGTCGCCAGACCTGAACGCCACTGATCTGGCCCTCAGCAGATTGTGGATCTCATGGTTCATCCAGGGCTTCTGGTTGGGGAAGACGCTGAACGATTTTGTGGGAACACACTCGTCTACAGCTGTTTTATAAAGTCTGTGACAACCATGGTGTATTCATTCAGATCCTCTGATAAATTGACGAACATGGATCAGTCCACCAACTTGATGCAATCCTGTAGCCGCTCCTCTGACTCCCACAACCACCTCTTTGTTGTTCTTATCTCTGCTGCCTTTCTCTATAGCTTTTCTCTGTATGCAGGGAGAAGGAGGACAGCCAAATGATCAGATTTCCCGAAGCGTGGTCTAGGTATGGAACGGTAGGCTTTCCTAATTGTAGTATAGCAGCGGTCAAGTACTAAAGAAGATGTCTCAGCCTGAAATGTCGTCTATTTACTCATTCCATAGATGCTGCCTGGCCTGTTGAGTACCCCCAGCATTTTGTGCGTGTTGCAATGGTATGTTGGATCTCCAGGTGCTACAGGTGATATGTTGATAATTGGGCACAGATTTCTTCGAACAAGCTTGATTGAAGACCCCAACCATGATTTGAAATGTTTTGGAGTTGGCTGGTTCTCGTTTGCTGATAGTGGCACTCAGTACCTCGAGTGCCTGCTTAACATCGGCCTTTGACAGTACATTAACTGCAGTTAGGATCATAGAGGAGAATTCTCTTGCTAAGTTGAACAGTTGGCACTTAATCAGTAGATGCTCCAGGTTGGGGAACAAGAGTGTGACAAGACTGCTGCATCTGTACTCCACAAAGTGTGTATCATGAAACACAGACACCCTACTTTTTTCTTCTCTGAATCAGCAGTCTGGTTCTTCCTGTGTGTCAAGAGGTCTCTGGGTCTTGCTGATGTATCCAGCATGTCAGGAGTGAGCCATGTCTCTGTGAAACAGAGAACACAACAATTCTTCATTTCCCTCCAATATAGTAATCTTGCCCTTGTGTTCTCAATCTTGTTCCCCAGTGACTATACAGTTGCTGGAGTCCTCCCCTATTCCCTCTCTTTCAGCCATGTCAATGTACATTTGTCCACTTAAAGGTGCTGTACCCACATCCTCAGGAGTTAAGTCCAGGGAGTCCTTTAGAAGATCGTGAAATCATTAGTTCATTGAGGTGGTTCAAAGATATTTTACTTAAAGGGAAATTACAAGCTGCAGATTGCAATGAGAGTAGTTCAGAAGAAGTATATTTAGAAGTTTTGTAAGCTGCCCGCAACACGTCGCCATGGTTCACCAGCACCAACTTGATCAATGGCAGAGACATAAGCAAGGCTGGATATCATCCTGGGAGACCATTGCAAAAATTACCCTGACAAGTTTTTTTGATGCAGCAGTTGGTGCTGGAAAGTCCTGTCCTCGGGGAGCTGGACTGGGCCCTTCCAGGTGAGATTCACCCTAGCGCATTGATGTTTACCAGTGCCATCTGTCCAGGTGTTGAAAGCAGCTCCTGAGACGCTGAGTTGTGCTCTGCTGATGGAAAAGGGCACCACAATGTACAGACCAAAAGCCACGTTTCCAACAGCTGGTGAAGTAAGATCCTGTTGGGATCGTTCTGGCGTTGCTGCGGTATGTAGCTGTTTGCCAATTTCTGCCTGAGCTGACAGTTTTGAGCATCGCTGTTGTACTGTTGCTGGGCTCACGTTGTTCGACCTTCACACTCATGGCCAGCCCAGATCTATTGCAGCCTCCATGTGAGTGATGAGCCTTCATGCCACAGGTACCTGGAGCCACACAATGAACCAGTCCATGAAGGCCTGTGGGTGGAAGGAGGGGTTTGGCCACAAGCACTCTCCCCTCTCCGTGGCAACCACAGTAAGCTGTGAATTATGCTGCTGAGGACAGAGTTCCTGCTCCTCACACTTGCTGGTGCCAAAGATACTGCAGCCGCAAGCTCCGGGTGCTGTTTCTGTGTAGATCATGATTTAATGTCATCACCTTTTAATCGGGGATTCTCTGTGCTGAGTAAAACAGCCTTTTAGTGCGGTGAAGAAAGACAAACCTTTTCAACGCATATTTAGTCTCAATACACTTGCCTTTGACTTGTAAGATATCATGCCACACAGCCCGTCATCTCCATGGGTGGTGACGTTTAAATAATGACACAGCTTATATTAAGGCTATGCATTCTTCACTCAGGTCCCCATTGCTTCTCACAAAATTGCAAAAATCCCAGAAACAAATGCTGCTGCCAACCCCCAAGGTGTGCTTACGGCTGAAGTATAGGCCAGGAGGTATAAAGTATAAAACGTATATATAGAAGTATAAAAACAGGAGGTGCTGGAAACGTGCAGCAGGTCAAGCTGCCCCTGTGGAGAGAAGAGCGAGAGTTAATGGTCCCAGTCCCTGACCACTTGTCAGTGGCAGAAGACTGATGGAGAAGGAATGAAGAAGGCAGAGATGAACCTGTCAGCACCAGGTGAGGTGAACACGGATATTACAAACATTCTCTACGTGTACAACATATACTGTGCAGTATACTCCTCCTTTAGCTTACGCTTGTGTTCGTGCAGTCATCGCATTGGGCAGTAGAGTCTTGTGAAAATCTGCTTTGCCGCAATGAATCAGCTTCACAGGCTGACTTCAGATTCAGTCTGAATCATTTATCACAGGTACATGGAAACATGCAGTGAAATGCGTTGCTTGCATTGATGACATACACAAGTTGGGGATGTGCTGGGGGCAGCCAGGTAGTGTCTCACATATTCCACGCCAACAAAGCATGCTCACAATGAGATCCAACGGCCAGGAGGGTTCTTCTGCATCACTTCGTGGACAGCGAAGGGCATGACAAGCCACAGAAGCCATGGTCATCCACTGCAGCCAAGGAAGACTCCAGTTGTGATGACTACTTGCACCGCTGGACCCAGACTACCAGCGTTGAGAGTGGAACTGCCCCAGTACAATGGCCTTTCCACTTAAAAACTCTCCCACACAGGTTTTAATATTGCCAATGTCAAGATACAATGGACAACCAAACAAGCAATCCTATAAATATTTAAATCTTTTGACTGTATACATTGCATCTCAAAATATTCATTAAGATTTCATAACATGAAATCTGACTCTACTGTGTATGAAAGGTGTTTCCTACTAATTATAATACAGACAGCCAAAACAATGCCACCCAGTAACGTGTAATGAACACATTGTCCAGATAAAGGTGTTTTGGTGCCACCATTGGCACCTGTTGAGTTTTTAAAACTATTCACACAAGAGATTCTGTAGATGAGGGAAATCTTGAGCAACACAAGATGCTGGAGGAACTCAGCAAGTCAGGCAACATCAATGGAGGAAAATGAACAGTCAATGTGTCAGACCGAAATCCTTCAACAGGAAATGAAAGGAAGGGAGCAGAAGAAAGAATGAGGAGGGGTTGGGGTGGAGGGGAGTACAACTGTCCTCCTCCTTCAGCTCTTCCACCTATCCCTCCTCAGCTTCTCACATTGTTCTCTCCTTCCCCATAAAAACCCATCATTCACCTCATCCGGTCTCACTGATCACCTGTCAGCTTGTACAGCTTCCCCTCCCCCCACCTTCCTATTCAGGCCTCTGCCCACTTCTTTTCCAGCCCAAAATATCTCCTCCATACATACTGCCTGACCTGCTGAGACCCACCAGCATTTTGTATGTGTTGTTTAAATACAGTTACATTGTGTGTAGTTCAACTAATCCCACTACAAATAAACTCTTCTCGGGCTTCCAGACAGGTGAAGATATTGACCATAACCAATGACAAACTTTGCTATCTTCTTCAGGAATGATACCTGGGCATGTCTCGTCCAGTGGTATTTATACGCCTGTCTTCTGTCCCTGCTGATTGGTTAGTTGTCATCCAATCAGGTTTCTGGTCTCCCACCTTGTTTACAATCAAATTCCAGTTCTTACTTAGAGCAAAATGTTCTCTTTGTTAATGGTTTTATTTCAATGGTTTCCTTTACCAGGTGTTCCCAAAAGCCATTGGTGTGGCAGGGAGTCTTGTGCCATCGAAGTCAATCCTCTGGCCATTGCAAAAGCAGTGTTCTGCCAACACTGATTTCTCTGAGAAGCTGGCAGAGTTTGGCATCAAAACGTTGGTTATAATCAATACCTGCACCTCACTGGAAACCAAGTTAGACATTTCATGAGGAAATCCAGACGATGAATGTTTTTCAGGCACTCGCAGATTATCTGTTCTAAACATACAAAATTGGTTAATTTTCTCTCCATTATAAAAATTAGCAACTTACTTCTTCATCCTCCTCAACGTTGCATGAACAGTTTCTGTACCACCATCTTTTGAAAGCTTCCAAAACTGCCATGATCTACAGAACTGCAAATAGAATAAGATAGATTCGGTCAGCAGAAGACTACAAGCAATCTTCAGTGTTTACCATTCATTTGATTATCTTCATATGTCACACGTACATCAAAATATTTCATCACACAGTGCATCAAATCAAATAAGTGCAGATTGCACTGTGCAGCTTCTGTGTCAACCTAGCATGCACACTCCTCACTAACCTTAACCGGCCATCTTTGGAATGTGAGAGGAAACCGGAGCACCCAGAAGAAACTCACACCATCGTTGAGAAAACACATAAATTGAACAGAAAAGTGATATGCTTACTGCTTTGCTACCATGGTGTCGAGTGTTCCAGTCCAATGTAAAACAGAAATGAAAAGTCTGCCTTTGTCTGTGGGTGGTGTCAGTTCCTGCCAATTTTGGATTGCTTCAGCCAAGTTACCTCTATTGTCTTTAACTCTACCTTAGTGACCAATTGGTAAACTGGTTCGTTATTGTCACGTGCTACAGTGAGAACATTTTGTTTGTATGCCAGCCACACTCATTGGTCCATTGGGGTGGTGCAAGAGAGAAGGAATAACAGAATGCAGAATAAAGTGTTGCAGTTACAGAGAAAGTTCAGTGCAGGCAGCCAATAAGCTGGAAGGCATGGCGAAGTAGACTGTGAGATCAGGAGGCTACCTGCTCATATAAGAGGTCTGTTTAGTTGTCTCTTAGCCGCAGGACAGAAGCTAGTCTGGCACCTAGTGGTGTGTGCTTTCAGGCTTTTGGATCTTCTGCCCAATAAGAAGGGAGAGAAGAGAGAATGTCCAGAGTGAGTGAGGTGTTTGATTATGTTGGCTGCTTTAATGAGTCAGCGAGAAATCCAGACAGAGTCCACAGAAGGGGAGAGGATAGTTTCTGTGATGTTCTGAGCTGACTCCAAACCATTGTGATTTCTTGTGGCCTCAGGCAGAGCAGTTGCAATACCAGGCTGTGATGCATTTGGATAGAATGCCTTCCATCGTCCATCGATATAAAAATGAGCCGTGCCCATCAGGTGGCGGTAGTGTAGTGCAGATCTCAAAGTGATTTCAGGTTCAAACTGGCCACCGCATTCAAAAAGGACACAGGGATCTTGAAAAATTGCAGCTCCATTAAAAAGAATAACCTCTACCAAATAAAAATTTGAATAGATGCAGCTAGTCTTAAGGCTTAAACATTGACAATAAATAAAATGGGGCAGCATGGTCGCATAGTGGTTAGTGCAGTGCTTTTACTGTAAATTCAAGTTTAATTCCCGCCGCTGTCAGTAAGGAGTCTTTATTCTCCATGTCATTGTGTGGGTTTCCTCCGGGTGCTCTGGTTTCCTCCCACAGTCCAAAGATGTATAGTTAGCGTTGGTGAGTTATGGGCGTGTAACGTTGGTGCCAGAAGCATAGTGACACTTCCAGGCTGCCCAGCACAGCTGTCACAGATTTGATTTGATAGCAACATCACATTTCAATGTATATCTCCATGTACATGAGACCTTTAAAGAGAAATCAATCTAAGTATCTCTTTAATAGGCCAGCAATGAAACCAACTACGGGACTGAATGTTGTGCCCTTTCATAGTGAAGGCAACTCTCTCACTCTCTCTCTCACTGTCACTCTCACACACGCGCGTGTGCGCATGCACACACACACACACACACACACAAACACACACACATACACACATTCATTCTCATTCATTCTCTCTCTCTCTCCCTCCCTCCCTCCCTCTCCCTCTCCCCCTCCACCTCCCTCGCCATAACTGAATCCCAGACCTTCCTGCTTCCCCACTCCCCCCCCAATGACTAGGAATGTTTGGTCCCTCAACAAATCAAAAATCCTATTACCAGTGAGACTGATAATCTCATTTGGTTTACACTAACATCTCAAAAGTCTCAACATATAAATAGCTTACACATGCCAGCTTGTAGATAAATGTGATTAATTTATATGTTATGTCTCAAAGTACTCAAAAAGACTTTATAACATATGCTTATCTACACTGTGCGTGGAATGGGCTGCCGGCGTCAGTGGTGGAGGCGGAAACGATAGGGTTTTTTAAGAGACTCCTGGACGGATACATGGAGCTTAGAAAAATAGAGGGCTATGGGTAAACCTAGGTAGTTCTCGGATAGGAACATGTTCAGCACAGCTTTGTGGGCCGAAGGGCCTGTATAGTGTTGTGGGTGTTCTATGTTTCTATGAATATGCAAGGTTCTTCCAATTATCTGGAGTGACAGGCATATGAGGGGCATATGCTCTGCCATCCACAAGTCAGGATTGAAATTGGAATTGGTTTATTATTGTCACATGCTGAGATACAGTGAAAAACCTGTCTTGCATACTGTTCATACAGATCAGATCATTACACAGTGCATTGAGGTACAACTACAGAGCTACAGGGAAAATGCAGTGCAGGTACACAAGAAGGTGCAAGGTAGATTGTGAGGTTTGGTGGCCACCTTATCATACTAGGGAATTAAATTATTCAAGAATCTGATATCGGTTTGATAGAAGCTGTCCTTGAGTCTCATGATCCATGCTTTCAGGCTTTCGTATCTTTTACCCAGTGGGAGAGGGAAGAAGTGAGAATGAGACCCTGCAGGATTGGAAGACAATAAGAGTGATGCCACCATTCAAGAAATGAGGGAGGCAGTAAGCAGGGAAATATGGACCATCACAGGGAAAATGCAGGAATCCATTATTAAGGAGGCAATAACAAGACCTTCAGCAGAGCCTGTGATCTCTGAAAGAGGGATTTATGCCATACACATTTACTAGGGCCCTTTAGGACGCAAAAAATGGTGGACAAAGTGGAACCAAGAGATGTAATGTATTTGGATTTCCAGAAGGTATTTGATAAGGTGCCAGATAAAAAGTTCCTAAACAACAGATCATGGAGTTGGGAATTATATATTGAGATGGAAAAGGGATTGGCAGACTAAAACAAAACAGAAATCCAGATAAACAGGTCTATTACGGATTTGACAGTCGGTAACTAGTTGAATGCCACAGGGATCAGAGCTGGGTCCTCGCCTATTTCCAATCAATTTTACTAAATTGGATGACAACACCAAGGGTACTGCTGCAAATTTGCTGTTGACACAGAAATAGGTGGATAACTAAGTTTTGAAAAGAACACCCAGAGCCTGCAGTGATATTTAAATAAACTGGTTGTACAAGGGTTGGCAGAGGTCATGGAAGCATGGAAAAGCATTATGAAGGATGAAAAGGCACATTTTTCTTTAAGAGGAATGAGAATATAGAATACTGTGATACTGAGGGAGCTGAGAGTCCTAGTAGTGGAACAACAATTATTGAGGAAAACCGATAGGAACTTTATTGCAAGAGGTAAGGAGTACAAAACTAGAGGTCTTTGATGAAACTCTACAGGGTGCTGATGAGACTGTACTTCAAACTGTCCTGCCTGCAGTTTTGATCCTCATATTAGAGGAATGATATATTTGCATCAGAGACACTACACAGAAGGGTTACCCAAATAAAAGGGCTGACAAGTGCAGAGAGAGGAAAAGTAGGTTAGGTCTATTCTCATTGGAGCTTAGAAGAACAAGAGGTGGCCTATTTGGAAACATTCGGAGACAGATTGAGAGGATGCTTTCCTGAGTAGTAACATCCAGAATTAAGCCATGGTTTCAGAATAAGGGGTCTCCTGTTTAAGATAGATAAGGAGGATTTTTTTTTCTCAGAGGGCTGTGAATGTTCAGAGTTCTCTAGCTGAAGTAGAATCACTGAATATATTCAAGGAGGAGACTGACAAACATTTGAACAACAAGGGTGTCATTGGGTAGAGGGAGAGTCAGATCATAAACTGCATCAATTAATTAATTGGTCTCTATTGCACAAATGACTTGCACCATAAGATCAAGAGCAAAGTACCTTTTAGAGAGTCACCACTTAGCTTGTCTGTCTTTGCAACTGGGGCATTGTTAGGAACAAGTTCTCATTACATGAAATAAATTTCCATTTTACAACACCTAACAATTTACAGATTTCTGGCGACACACACACAAAATGCAACAGGCCAGGCGGCATCTATGGAAAAAGAGTACAATTGACGTTGTAGGCCCAGACCCTCATCAGGACTGGGAAAAAAAGATGAAGAGTCAGGGTAAGAAAGTGCAGGGAGGAGAGGAAGACCCACAAGGTGAAAGGTGAAACTGAGAGGTGGGGTAGGGGTGAAGTGAAGAGCTGGGAAGTTAATTGGTGAAAGAGATTCAGGGCTGGAGAAGAGGTACCAGATTTCTGGTACTTTATAAACAATATCTACCCTACATCATCACAAAACATTGCTTATACTTACACAATGTGTGGTACAACTTCCTGATCCCTACCTAAGGAACAGATCTATAGAGGTTCTACAAGTTGAGAAAAACACAAGGGGAACTGTATGCCACAGGAGATCCTTTAGTTTTCAGTCACTGACCGTGTCGGCGTTAACCTTTTGTTATCACAATAACTGCCATGATGGCAAAGTAGGAAATGTGTGACATCATAATCCATATATAAAATACCATAGCAACAAATGTACCACACACTTGGTCTTTTGAGGGCAAAGGGCAGAGAAATTACTCAAAATTAAATTGAACATAGCACAGAAACAGCTGATTCAGCTCTACAGATTAATACCTGCTCTTCACCCTCCAATCCTGGTATCATACCAGTATCGCTTATGCTTCACCTTGTATGTTTTCATATGACTCCCTCACATGGCAGCAAGCATTTTTCCTGAATTCCCCAGAGAATATAATTGCAACAATAATGCTCTACACTTTTCCTTCGGCTCCTCCCGCTTTCTCCAGACCCACATGGACCCCAGCAATGCCCGCCTCTTCATGGGCTACGTAGAACAATCCATGTTCCAAGCTTCCCCAGTAACTCTCCCCAGCTCCGCTACATTGACAACCGTATTGGTGCTGCTTCATGCACCCATGCTGAGCTCTTTAATTTTATCAACTTTGCCTCTAACTTCCACACTACCCTTAAATTCACTTGGTCCATCGCTGACACCTCCCTGCCCTTTCTTGATCTCTCTGTCTCCATTTCTGGAGAAAAACTATCAACCAACATCTTTTATAAGCCTACTTATTCCCATCATTATCTTGAGTATGCCTCTTCCCACCCTGTCTCCTGTGAAAATGCTGTTCCCTTTTCTCAGTTCCTTCATCTCCACCTGTTCCCAGTAGGTGGCTTTCCTTTCCTGGGCATCAGAAATGTCCTCCTTCTTCAAAGAATGAGGTTTCTCTTCCTCCCCTCACCTTCTTTTCCTCTATTTGCCAGACATCCATGGTCACCTCATCTTCCCACCACCTTAACAAAGGTAGAGTTCCTCTTTTTCTTACTTACCACTCCACCAGCACCCACAACTTCCACCATCTCCAAAGGGATCCTACCACTAAACATATCTTTTCCTCCCCTCCCCCTCACCCCTCCACTTTCCACAGGGATCATTCCCTCCATGATGCCCTTGTCCATTTGTCAGTCCCCACTAATCTCCCTCCCACCACTTATCCCTGCAAGTGGCCAAAGTGCTACACCTGCCCATTCACCTCCATTCAGGGCCCCAAGCAGTCCTTCCAGGTGAGGTGACACTGCACCTGTGAGTCTGCTGGGGATCGTCAGTCATGTAAGGTGCTCCAATGAGGCCTTCTCTACATTGGTGAGACCTGCCATAAACTGGGGGATTGCTTTGTCGAGCACTCCATCCACCAACAGTGGAACTTCCCAGTGGCCAAACATTTTAATTCCCATTCCTGTTCTGATGTGTCAGTCTGTGGCCTCCTCTTGTGCCACGATGAGGCCACCCTCACAGGAGAGGAGCAACACCTTATGCTCTGTCTGGGTAGCCTCCAACCTGGTGGCATGAACATTGATTTCTCTTTCTTATAGAAGTTTTTCCCTCCCCCTCTCCTCTTCTTCTATTCTCCACCCTGGCTTTTTACCTCTTCTCATCTACCTATCATTTCTCCATGGGTCTCCGCTTCCTTCCCTTTCACCTATGGTCCACTCTCCTCTCCTATTGGATTCTTTCTTCTTTCGCCTTTACCTGTCCCTACCTCCTGGCTTCACCTAACACTTTCTAACTGGCCTCCTTCCCCTGGCATCTTCCCCCTTCCTCTCCAGTCCTAAAGAAGGGTCTCAGCCTGAAATGTTCACTGTTTTTTCATTTTCATAGATGCTGTCTGATCTACTGAGTTCCTCCAGCATTTTGAGTGTGTAATTCTACACACAGAAGCCACTTTATTAGGTACACCTGTACACCTGCACACCTGCTCATTAATGCAGATATCTAATCAACCAATCATGTCCAGCAACTCTATGCATAAAGCATACAGACATGGTCAGGGTTCAGACCAGACATCAGATTGGGGAAGAAATGTGATCCAAGTGACTTTGACCATAGAATGATTGTTGGTGTCAGAAGGAGTGTTTGAGTATCTCAGAAACTGTTGATCTCCTGGGATTTTTACACTCAACAGTCTCGCATGCTCCTCCGTGCTCTAGCTTCTCTAACAGAGTTATAATGTCCTGCTCACACTGTTCCTTACTGTGGGAGCAAATCAACAGGTCATCCACATACTGTAACAATGTACTTTCCAAAGGCATTCCCTCTAGGTCTGCCTTCAATACCTGATTAAAAACGTGTGGTGAATGTTTAAACCCTTGAGGCATTCTGGTATAGGTATACTGAGCACCTCTGTGAGTAAATGCAAACAAATACTGACACTGATCAGCTAGAGGAATGCTGAAGAAAGCCGAACACAAATCAATCACTGAAAAGTAACTTGCTTCTGGTGGAACATTAGTCAAAAGTGTGTGTGGGTTGGGGACTACCGCTGGCCAGTCCTCTACCACATCATTTACCGCCCGCAAATCATGCACCAATCTCCACTTAGATTTATCTGCTTTTAAAATCGGCAGCAACGGGGTATTGCATGGACTGTTTGTTCTTTTAAGCACTCCTATTTCAAGCAACCCCTGTACTGTTGATGCTATTCCCTCTTCTGCTTCTGGTCTTAGAGGGTATTGTGGTCTCCGGGGTGGAATTGCTCCCCTTTTCAGCCTTATTTCCACCGGACTCGGTGTTTTTATTTTCCCTACATCCGTGTCATGCTGTGACCACAGAATAGATGGCGACTCATCTAACCTTTATCTTCCTGCTGGCCTCTTTCCTTTCCCAGCAAGTGCATGTGTGGTTGGGGAGTTATTTCGACCTTTCTCACTGTCCCTACCATATCTACACTTACCATTATTTTAATGCAATTGTTGTCTTCTGATATCCACACCTCTGGCATGATTTTCCTCCACACTGTTACAGTTTCAGCACTCTTAACTAAGGGTCCTAAGTCTTTAGACTGATATCCTTTGTTAACCACCAACTTTACGTAGGGTACAGCCTCCGGTATCCTGTACCATTTTTTTAAAAAGGTGTTCCATTTAACTTGTAAAGCTGCCCCTTGCTTTCCAATTATCACAGCCTCCCCTTTCAGGTGCTGCTGGGTACACGCCTCTAGGTGCCATTTCTCCTCTAACTCCCTGTTCTGAGTCTCGTCAAAAATCCCTGTACAATGTAGCTCAGATTTGGGCATTACAGCCCTGGGTAATATAGCCTGCACATCCTTTTTCCATTTTTCCCAGGTTTCCTGAATCTGATCTGCGACGTCTCCTATCCAAAAGACATTACCCTTCTTGTCTTCTCGCACTATCAATTGAGCCCCTGCTCTTTCCACACTCAGCCCATTTCTGGTGCATTCTAATTTTAATTCCAATTTCAATAAGGCATCTCTGCCTAACAAATTAATTGGAGTTCCTTTAAATACTAGCACCGGCAAAGCAATTTCTTTATTTCCCATTCTCAACCGCACTGGAGCTGTGCACTGTGTCAACTGTGTTTTCCCCGAGAACCCTACCGTCTTAATAAACTTTCCTGACATGGGAAGGTGAAGGGCATACTGTGGCTGTACACAAGTGTACGTGGCTCCCGTATCTATCATCATTGGTGTCAGTTGTCCTTCTAACATAACCTGAACAATGGGTTCCTCGTCTGCCTCCCTCGTTATCATTGGGTAATGTCCCTTCCCACTCGAGTTCTCGGGGCACCCCTAATACCTCGCATAGGGGTTCACAGGTCCGCTTGGGCCTGTGGGGGCTGGTCCTTGGCTAAACTTTAGTTCCCTTCTTATCGGTTCCTGCTGGTGTGTGACAGGCCATGGTGTAAGTGGACAATCTCTTCTCATGTGACCTGGCTGATTACATTCCCGGCACAATCTCTCTACCTCTCTTTCCCCCTGTCTTCTCACTGGTCCCCTCTGCCCATAGCTTCTCTGTCCCCCTCCTTGGGACTTCCAGTCCTGTCTGGGCTGTTTGAATTTAGTCTGTTCCTGATAGGGCATTTGTGGAAATGCTCCCCCAAAGACAATTATTGGCATGGGGTTTTCCAGCCCTTGTTTTACAGTATGATCGGTTCCCCCATATAGCAGTGCTTTGTCCAGTTCGATGGCTGTACTCGGACCAGTGGTTGCTGGCAGCATCTTTTTGTTTTTCTCTTCTTCCTTCTTTTTGAGTTCTTCAAGCTGCATTTGTATTAACTTTCTTTGCACCTCTTCCTGCTGCTCAGCCAACCTTCGTTTGTCTTTTCTGTATTTCTCAACCGCATGGACTACGTGGTCTCTAAATTCTTGTGGGGTCTTTGACGTTAGCCCAACCACTTCATCCAGTTTGGATTTTACTTGTGGAGGCATTGCATCCAAAATGCTATGTCAGAACAGTGAGATCATAAATAAGCTATTCTCCACCTCTTGCTCAGTCTCCAGTCTCCACCTTTTCAACTGGTTTTCTACGTAGGCTGCTGGGTTTTCAGTGTCTCCCAGTGGATCCCCCTTTAAGGCTTTGGGGTCCACTTTGGGTGGATAAAGCTTTCTGAGGGCCTGCCATACCCTCTGCCTCACTCTGTCAAACCCGTCTCCATCAGTTCTCGGGTCATTCGCGTTTACTATGCCAGCCATTTCCATTAGTTCGTTAAATTTGGAGGTTCCCATCAACCTTATCAATTGTGCCTTCAAATCTCCCATAGCCAATAATCGTCCTGCCGTTTCTTCTTCAAAGGCTCTAATCCATTTCCCTGCTCCTTCATGTAGATTGGGCAGAGTGTTTTTCAGCCCTTCTAGGTCCTGGGATCCCCAAGGGATATACTGCACTTGTCCTGATCCTTTTACTAACAATGGCATCATTCTTCCTCCTCCTTCCCAACTGCCCTGGCTCTCCTCCTCACCTGACTCTCCATCTGTCTCAGGGTACGTCTTTACTGCCTCCCATACAAATGTCTCCGATGTTCTCTTCTTCCCTCGGTCTCCCTGTGGAGTCCTTCCTTTCTGTCTTAATTCAATACTCGGTTGGCCCCTGGAGTATTTTTCGCATCTCTTCTGGCAACCCCTTCTCAGTAACTTATCTGGCTCTCTCTCTACTTCCGCAAGTCGCTCCCCGACCGCCTCCTTCTGCTCTTCTAGGCTTCTGCCTCTGTGGTGAACTATGTGCCTGTCGGGACACGCCCCTGCTGACTGCTCCTGTGGCTCCTCCCACAGGCCCCTGTATAAAGGAGACCTGCGGCCTGAAGATCGGCCTCAGTCTCCAGGACCTTGTATGATAGACACTCACTCCTGGTTCCTTCTTCCAGTCAATAAAAGCCGATATCTCGCCTACGTCTCAGTGTGAGTTATTGATGGTGCATCAATTTTATTGACTGGAAGTTTTAAAACATGGAACCCGTTTTGCGTCCGGACCGGTTGGATTTGGACCCTCAAGACCCTGACGCGGCTCTCGCTTTTGAACACTGGCTTGCATGCTTCCAATCGTACTTGGCGGAGCTTCGTGCGACTGAACCCGCCGTTATGCACAGAATCCTACTCTCGAGGGTCTCCTCCAAAGTTTACTCCTTTATCCGGGACCTGCCGACCTACGAAGGGGCACTGGACGCCCTCAAACGACAGTACCTGCGGCCGGTGAACACCGTCTACGCAAGACATCGCTTAGCTACCCGGCAACAGCGGCCTGGCGAATCGTGCGCTGAGTTTCTCCGAGCATTACAGACACTCGTCCGAGCTTGTGACTGCAAGACGCTCACGGCAGAACAGCATGCGGAGCTGCTGGTGGGAGACGCCTTTGTGACGGGACTGAGGTCAGTGTACATGCGCCAGCGGCTGCTGGAGAACTCGGATCTTACCTTAAGCTCGGCGATAGAGAAGGCCAACGCTCTAGAAGCTGCGCGGCATAACGCCGACGCTGTCCAGTCGCGCGATTCCCCGCCGGTTTCGTGGACGCCTCAGACCCCGCCACCGCCGGCTCCCGGGAGCGAATTCGCCAACGCCGCCGCCAGTCGCGATTCCACGAGCTCCCCGACCCAGACCACAGCTGTGGCCCGTAAGAAACTCGTGCTTTGTTATTTCTGTGGCCAAAAGAAACATCCTCGACAACGCTGTCCAGCGCGAGAAGCGACCTGCTCCAGCTGCGGAAAGCGGGGCCACTTCGCCAAGGTCTGTAAGTCTCAACCTCGAGCGGAGTGCAGCGCTGCGGGTGAAACGTGGGGGCCGCCATCTTGCATGCCGGGATGTGGGCGGCCATCTTTGTCGACGTCAGCACGCCCCGCCCCCGATCCTCAGACGCTGACCGGGTACCCCGGATGTGAGCGGCCATCTTTGTCGGCGTCAGCACGCCCCGCCCCCGACCCTCCGATGCTGACCGGGTACCCCGACGGCGATCCAACTCTGGCCACTGTGACTCTCGACCAAAGCGCCCCACACCAGCTTGCAAGGTCCATGATGGACATCCGGGTGGAGGGGCACAGGACTAGATGCCTGTTTGACACGGGCAGCACTGAGAGTTTTATTCACCCGGACACAGTGCAACGCTGCGGACTTGCAACGCGGCCGGTCAGTCGGAGGTTCCATTTGGCCTCTGGGTCGCAGTCCGCAGACATCCGGGCGGGTTGTGTAGCGACTTTGGTGGTGCAAGGCACAGAATATCGGGACTTTGAACTGCTGGTCATGCCTAATCTGTGTGCACCTGTGCTATTGGGGCTGGACTTCCAGAGCCATCTCGAAAGTGTGACTATGGTATACGACGGGCCCCTCCCACCACTCACTGTCAAGAATCCTCAGTTTTGTGGGACTTCTTCACATACCCCGCTACTGACCACACACACACACGGACACACACATCCCATCCAGAACCAGGCCAACAGCTGCGCTACCGACACTTGCAGCCTCTCCACTCTCAAGATCCCTCCCCCACCGCTGTTCGCCAACCTGACCCCCGACTGTAAACCTGTGGCAACCAAAAGCAGGAGGTACAGCGCGGGGGACCGGGCCTTCATTCAGTCGGAGGTGCAGCGGCTGCTCAGGGAGGGGATCATTGAGCCGAGCACAAGCCCTTGGAGGGCCCAGGTGGTTGTTGTTCGGACTGGGCAGAAAAATAGGATGGTGGTGGACTATAGTCAAACCATCAATAGGTTTACGCAGCTTGACGCATACCCCCTACCCCGCATCGCGGATATGGTCAACCAGATTGCTCAGTATAAGGTGTACTCGACAATAGATCTGAAATCCGCTTATCACCAGCTCCCCATCTGCCCAGAGGACCGCCCCTACACCACCTTCGAGGCGGGCGGCCGGCTCTATCACTTCCTGCGCGTCCCTTTCGGTGTCACAAATGGTGTCTCTGTCTTCCAGAGGGAAATGGACCGGATGGTGGACCAGTACCAACTGCAGGCCACATTTCCCTATCTGGATAACATCACCATCTGTGGTCATGACAGGCCAGATCACGACGCCAACCTCCAACGGTTTCTCCAAGTGGCCGCAGCTCTGAACCTTACTTATAACAGGGACAAGTGTGTTTTTGGTATACTTGGGTATGTCGTGGAAAACGGGGTTATTGGGCCTGATCCCGAACGTATGCGCCCCCTGTTAGAGCTCCCTCTTCCCACCACTCTCAAGGCCCTCAGACGGTGCCTGGGGTTTTTTTCCTATTACGCCCAATGGGTCCCCCATTACGCAGACAAGGCTCGCCCCCTGGTCAAGTCTACCTCGTTTCCCCTCTCTGCTGAGGCCTGCACGGCCTTCAACTGCATTAAAGCGGACATTGCCAAAGCTACGATGCATGCAGTGGACGAGACCGCTCCCTTCCAAGTGGAGTGTGATGCCTCCGATTTCGCTCTGGCTGCTACCCTTAATCAGGAAGGCAGACCAGTAGCATTCTTTTCTCGCACCCTCCAAGGCTCTGAAATTCGGCACTCCGCGGTGGAGAAAGAAGCCCAGGCCATAGTGGAGGCTGTTAGGCACTGGAGGCACTATCTTGCTGGCAGAAGATTCACTGTGCTGACCGACCAGCGCTCGGTTGCGTTCCTGTTCAGCAACCAACAGCGGGGCAAGATCAAAAATGATAAGATTTTGCGGTGGAGGATAGAACTCTCCACCTACACCTATGATATCCTGTACCGGCCTGGCAGACTCAATGAGCCCCCTGATGCCCTATCCCGGGGAACATGTGCTAGCACACAGCTCGACCAGCTGTACGCCCTTCATGCACAACTTTGCCATCCGGGGGTCACCCGATTTTACCATTTTGTGAAAGCTCGGAACCTGCCGTACTCCCTGGAGGACATCAGGACGATGACCAGGGACTGCCAAATTTGTGCCGAGTGCAAACCGCACTTCTACTGTCCTGACACGGCACAACTTGTCAAGGCCACCCGCCCTTTTGAACGCCTGAGTGTTGACTTTAAGGGCCCCCTTCCCTCCACTGACCGCAATGTCTATTTTCTCAGTGTTATCGACGAGTACTCACGGTTCCCCTTTGCCATCCCCTGCCCCGACACCACTGCCACGTCCGTCATAAAAGCCCTGCGCCAGCTCTTCACTCTGTTCGGGTATCCCTGCTATATCCACAGTGATAGAGGGTCCTCCTTTATGAGTGAGGAGCTGCGCCAGTACTTGCTAGCTAGGGGCATTGCTACCAGTCGGACCACGAGTTATAATCCCCGGGGTAATGGCCAGGTAGAGCGGGAGAATGCCACAGTGTGGAAGGCCACACTTTTAGCCCTTAAGTCCAAAGGGTTGCCGGTCTCTCGATGGCAGGAGGTCCTCCCTGAGGCACTGCACTCTATCCGCTCTCTGTTATGTACGTCCACCAATGCCACCCCTCACGAACGCCTATTCTCTTTTCCCAGGAAGTCTGTCACTGGGACCACCCTACCAGTTTGGCTGACGTCCCCGGGGCCAGTGCTGCTCCGGAAACATGTGAGGAGCAATAAATACTCCCCGCTGGTGGAGAGGGTTCACCTTCTCCATGCGAACCCCCAGTATGCTTACGTGGTCTTACCTGATGGGCGGGAGGACACGGTCTCCATCCGCGACCTGGCACCCGCAGGTGCAGCAGACCACTACCCTGAAGGCTCTCCGGTAACTGTGAACCCTGCACCAGAGGTGACACCGTACTCACCAGGCCCTACACAGACTCCTCACGACACTTGTATACCGGGCGTTTCGTACGCATTTATACCAGGCGCCTCGCACATGCATGAGGGATCACCGGCGCCTAGTGGGCAAGAACACGCGCAACCCCCGTCCCCTGTGCAATCGCCAATGTTGCCGGCACCTATGCGGTCACAGCCGGTGCTACGTAGATCGCAGCGACAGATTCGACCGCCTGATCGGCTTGACTTGTAAGAACCTTCGCTACATGAGGACTTTTTCAAACGAAGGGGGGGTGAATGTGGTGAACTATGTGCCTGTCGGGACACGCCCCTGCTGACTGCTCCTGTGGCTCCTCCCACAGGCCCCTGTATAAAGGAGACCTGCGGCCTGAAGATCGGCCTCAGTCTCCAGGACCTTGTATGATAGACACTCACTCCTGGTTCCTTCTTCCAGTCAATAAAAGCCGATATCTCGCCTACGTCTCAGTGTGAGTTATTGATGGTGCATCAGCCTCCTACCTCTTCCCCACAAATTCTCGCATCCTCTCTCTCTCCACTTAACTCTTGCTCCTCCAATGAGTCACCTTCTTTTCTAGTCTGTTTATTTCTATGGAAAAATCGATACTCCTCATATTCCTTTTGCTCTCTTAAGTATTTCATCCGTTCAATTTCTTCTCCCATTTCTCTCTGTACCTGTTCTATCTTCATCTTTTCTGCCTGTATCTCCTTCCATATCGCCGCTTTTTCCTTCTCGTATTGTTTTTTTTCCTCCTCATTATCCCAAACTTGTACTTCTCCCTGTATGTTTACTGTTCCCGTCAGCAGGGGGCACTGCTTAGGGGTTCCTTCCTCATAATAGGGAGGGGGCTTTTCTGTTTCTTTCGCATCTGGGTACGGAGCTGAAGCCAGCTTCTCACCGTACCCTCCTCTCTCTTTAACAAGCTGTTTCTCCAGCACCTTAGTGTCTTCCTCGCTTGTAATCAATATTCTACCTGTTCTCCTCAGCCTTTCTCCCTCCGTTCTGAAGAGTTTTAGCACTTCCATTTCTCGTTCTCTTTTTTGCCCTCTTTTCTTAGATTTATCTTTTGGTTTGTAATTTTTAATTAGTCCCTCCATTTCTTTGCACAAACTTACATCAAACGTTCCTTCTCTTGGCCACTTTGTGACCAGGTTATTGGTTCTTTTTTCCCATTTTTCTGAAGTTTTTGTGATCTCATTATTAATTAACGGGAATTTTTTGCTCAGAATCTCTACTGCCGTTCTTTTACCTGTCATGTTATTCTCTCTTTTTAAGGTATTTCAGAGATTCACAGTTTGTTTACTGGATAATATTATTTACTCTAATTCTATGCCTAGTCTATTGTCTATCTATCAGCGCTTTAAGCTATATATTGGACTGTCCTTGATTCCTATTCTGTTCTGCCCGTGCATCCTCTATTCAGAGCGGTATCCACAGAACTTTCTCTTTGCACCTTGTCTGTGCAGACCCTTATCTCTTAAGGCGGTATCCACGAGGATTTTCTACTCTAAACACCTCACCCGTTCAGACCCTTATCTCTTAAGGCAGTATCCGCGAGGATTTACCAACACCACGTGGACTCTTTCTTAACTTATTTGTACTTACCTTCTCTGCAGTGTTCTTGATCAATCCTCTGAGCCTCCTCTGTTAACCCCCAACTCTGCCAGATTCTTTGGACCGGAGAGACCCTTCGGTAGTGGTTCCACACTTCTGAGACTCCAAGACCTCCCCAAAGCCAACAGAATTCTTAGTCCAAATTGTCGCAAAAAGCGCTTGCTTTTTGTTTGGGTGCACCCTTAATTCTGTTAGCCTTGTGGGGGTCCCTAGAGGACTGGGAAGCGCCCCCAATCTGCCGTTTCCTTTCCACGGGTCTCTTTCCGGTCCTGCCGCAGTTGCCAATTATGTTGTGGTTTTTCGTGCCTCACAAATGACCAGGAGACGCAGAAGATTCTTCAAGAAGGGTTAAACTTTAATTTGCAAATCAAAGCTGAGACAGTCATTGAGCTAGTCGCTGATTGCCCACCGATCCTTGGACATGGTATTTTTTATAGCAATCTCCTGGTCCAGTTGCATTAGCATACGTAATCACCTATAGTTGCGTATTATACATACTACACGTACATCTACATCTACATCTCTTAGCTACCTCTCATTAACATACCATTGTCTTCTACATTTTTAAGACTTCACTCTCCTACCAAATTGGGTACATGCATAGCAAATAATAAACTCAGAACTGAGCAATGTTCTAATCTACATTTCTTTAGCTCTTTAGCTACCTTTCATTAACACACCATTGTCTTCTACATTCCTAAGATTTCATTCTACTAAATTGAGTACATGCATAGCAAACTGACTACATAGTTTTGGTTACACAGCAAATGATACAAGTTTTATACTCCATAATATTTTTATACTCCAATAGCATCTACTGAAAAGAATAAGCAGTCTGCATTTTGGGCCAGGACCTCAGCATCTGCAGAATCTCTTGTGTAGTTGTGTGGAATGAGCTGCCAGATGAAGTGGTAAACTTGGGCTCACTTTTAACATTTAAGAAAAACTCGGACAAGTACATAGATGAGAGGTGTATGAAGGGATATGGTCCAGGTGCAGGTCAGTGGGACTAGGCAGAAAAAACTGGTTTGGCACAGCCAAGAAGGGCCAAAAGGCCTGTTTCTGTGCTGTAATGTTCTATGGTTAATGAGAGAGGTCAGAAGAGAATGGCCAGACTGGTTCAAACTGACAGGAAGAAGACAGTAGCTCACATAACCATGTGTTACAACAGTGGTGTGCAGAAGAGTATCTCTGTATGCACAACATGTCAAACCTTTTAGTGGATGAAAAGCCTCTCCCTATGCTACCATGCTAGTTAGGGATTTACCTGTTTAGGGAGCCTTGCAGCCCTCCCTCTTGCTGCCATTTAGCTGATGATGTCATGGTGCCAGTAGAGTTTAAATCTAGCGCACTAAATGCAGGTGGTCTCCAGATCGCCACGGGCTGGGGGTCAGTGCCATGGAAACAACATGTACTGGAGGTGTGCTGCAGTAAAGAGGACCAGGATGCACACTTTAGATAAGTATTTGCCACCGTGCGTAAGCTTAGTTTTGTCCTGGCACTACTTTCGATACAGTAAGTATTTGTAACTGAATAAACCTTAACTTGAAGAGTTTACTGAATATTTAGTGTTTGTTTTGAACTCTAAATAAATAGTTAACTTACTTAGCAGTAAAGAGTGTCTTCTGTCCCCATTCACCGAACCTGCGGACCTGATTTTACACAACAATTGGCACTATGAGCAGAGTTCAGTGATTGAACAGATGAATATCTTTAAAATGAAAAATAAGAGAGACCCCCCCCCCCTTTTAGAATGTAAAAGACTTAAAAGAAGTGAAATATATGGTTTCATGATCTATCCAAAAGATGATGACCAAAGGGGCATTGTACACAGGCACCATCTTGACTGGAAGATAAACAAGCAAGACCAATTAAGGGCAGCATGAGAGAGGCCAACCCAGTTCTCAAGGAGATCTAGGGGAATGTTGTTTCGAAGGCAGCATTTAGATCACAGAGAATTTGAACTTTCGTCACGACTAAGTCAAGTGCATTTCCAAGTTAACAGGTGGGCTTGGTGAGATCGAGGCTGTCAGTAAGGTCATAAATTCAGCTGCCATGGAGTTTGAATTTAAGAGATCATTAATAAAAATACTGAAATTACCAGCAATGACAATCCTGTCATGCTTCAATATAATGGAGGACAAAATTCTGAGAGTTCTGAGTGAAAGCAGAAACTGAATTTAGATGGGTGATTAATGATAGTGCAGAGGACAGAATCCGTACCACAAACTTCAAACATACTGTTTGCGAAAATGGTTACAATCTGTAGATTGCACACAACATGCTTTTTGAACACGATGGCAGGATCGGCAACTGGGCCACTGGGCCTCGGTACACAGAAAATGTCATAGCTCACATTCAGGAGACTCTGCCTACTGTCTAATGGAGTGACACACAGATCTGTGTGGCTGCAATTAATTCTTCCTTTTCCCCAGTTTAAACTTTGAATTTTTAACTTTTATTTGTCGGATCTTAGAGGGGAATAGTTGTTACGATGTCACAGTCTTTAAGAAGTGGAAAGCAGCTTCCTGAATCCAGCAATGGAAAGGGGAAAAAATCAGAGGAAACACCAGCCTGGGTCGAACGTTTAGAAAATTCACTGATGGGTCTTGATAAGAAGATAGCCAACAACATGGTAAAACTTGATGCTACCTCTTCTGAGATGAAGTCATTATGAGAGAGCTTTCAATTTGTGCAGGAAAATATTATTTTAAAATTATGAGGGGTTAGATAGAGTTGCCGTGGATAGGCTTTTTCCATTGAGAGTAGGGGAGATTCAAACAAGAGGGCATGAGTTGAGAGTTAAGGGGCAAAAGTTTAGGGGTAACATGAGGGGTAACTTCTTTACTCAGAGAGTGGTAGCTGTGTGGAACGAGCTTCCAGTAGAAGTGGTAGAGGCAGGTTCGATATTGTCATTTAAAAAAAATTGGATAGGTATATGGACAGGAAAGGAATGGAGGGTTATGGGCTGAGTGCAGGTAGGCGTTCGGCACGGACTAGAAGGGCCGAGATGGCTTGTTTCCGTGCTGTAATTGTTATATGGTTACGTGGTTATAAAGAGGTGAAGCAGCAAATTGCGGAAATATCAGTGTGTTTGGAGAAGTCATAACAGAAGATTGTCGATTTGGAAGCAATATCTCGTCGGAATAATATTTGAATTGTTGGATTGAAGGAAGGATCTGAGACTGGAGATTTATTAGACTATTTCGCTAACCTGTTTCAATCTCTGTTTCCGGATATTTTATTTCAACCTCCCGACATCGAAGAGCACGTAGAATTTTTACTGCGACATCTCGCCAAGATAGACCAAAGTCAGTTTTGGTCTCCTTTCTTCATTTTAAAGTTAAAGACCGAATCATAAAATATGCAAGGAAACAAAAAGTTTTTAAATTTAAAGGTTCCAAACTTCATTTTTATGAAGATTATCCATGGGACGGTATGGCTCTGCAGTCTAAATTCGTTCCAACCATGAAGATAGCCTATGATAAGGGAATATTCCCATCACTTCAATATCCAGCCCGATTAAAATTATTTCCCAAAGATTCGACTCCACGTGTTTTTCTGGACCCCAAAGAGGCGTTGGACTATGTTAACTCTATTCTGGTTGTAGCCGAGGTTTGAATGGTTTTAGATCTGCTAAATAATCATTCTTTTGGAAAGAAGATAAGCTTTGAATATTTTTGATTTGCTTAACATGTCCTTTGATTGATTGACCATTTAAAGAAGATGTGAACCTTTCGATGTGAATGATGAATGACTTTTCGAAATCTGTTTGGTCTACTGAGTGAATTAAGACAACAGATAGACTGTTTGATTATCTGTTTTATTATTTGTTTTATTCTCCTTATTTTTCATTAATTAAGTGATAGTTTCCATAGTTCATAAGGCTTTTTTTCTCATATATATAGTTGGGAGTGCTTAGTCGATAGATAATTAGTTTTTTCTAAAAAAAAGTTTTTCATTGGGCGTGTCAGCTAAATGGAAAATGGTGCTGATTTTTCTTCATTAGAGATTACATAGGTATTTCTATCTTTGTTTAATTTTATAGCTTTGGCTTCTTTGGAGATGGTTTTGCATTCCCCAGCGTGTTTTTAAGGATTAAGAATTAACATTTTTTCTCTGAAGTTTTATGCTGGATGTTGTAGAGAAAAACGGAACAGTGCTGGCCTTTTGGCCTCCTGCTTACCTTTCAATTTACTTCATAATTAATTTAATGCTTCTGTAGAGAGTTCTATTTGTCTTTCACTATGAGCCTATTTAGGAGTTTCTTGAATGTCCTTGTTGTGTCTACCTCTATGACTACCCATGATAGATCTTACCATGTACTCTCTGGTCTAGGAAAAAAACACCTCTGAGATGCCTATACTTTCTTCTGATCACTGTAAAATTGTGTCCTCTTATTAACCATTTCAGCTGGGAATCTGTTCCATGTTTTAATGATTACCTAGCTTTACCAGTGTCTATTCTTTCAGTACAATAATATTCTGTAAAGTTATGGAAGGCATTAAAGCAAATTGATATTTAAAATTGCAGATATATCAGTTAGAAGCAGGGCCTGTAAGTGCGCAGAAGAATCAGTTAACATGACTTGATATGGTGTTGTGTTGCTTTGTAGTGTTAGGCTTTTTATAATTAGCAAAATATTTTTTTTCCTTTGCAGGCTTTTTCTATATTATGACCATATCTTGTCGTTTTTTGTAACTGGGGGCAGGAAGTAAGGAAAGCTTTTTAAAACCACTATTATAAAATGGGCAGCTCGTGGAGTCACTCTCTTTTTTTTTACTCAAAGGGGAGGCGCTTCAGCTTTTTTTGTCGAATTTCGGGCTTTTTGGGGTGGTGGGAGGATTGGGTTAGTTTTGATTTATAGGATCAATTGTAAAATTAATTTTAGTTCTCTTTTTGGTATTTTTTTCCCATTACGGAGTTCCAGAGGATGCATATTTTGTGCATGGTTGTACTTATCACCGCCAGTTTTGATTAGCCGGCGCTGGTATGCGTCCATTTATGTGTTAAATAAAATAATTTTTTATGGCAATTAAACAGATAAATGTTATAAGTTGGAATGTACACGGTTGGAATCATCCTATTAAGCAAAAGAAGACTTTTAAAATCATTAATTGATTCCAACCCAATATAATTTTTGTTCAAGAAACGCATATCAGAACTGGCGATCAAAATAGACTTTTTTGAATGTGGAAGGGCCTTCAATTTCATGCTACTTGTCAAAATAAAACAAAGGGAGCATCTATTTTTATTAAATCTAATATTTTATTTATCCAAGAAGATATTGTGTTAGATATTAATGTTAGATCTTTAATTGTTAAAGGAATAATTTGTAATAGAAAAATTGTTCTGGTTAACCTATATGGACCTAATGTAGATGACACTTCTTTTTTTAAAAAATGTATTTGCTTTATTGCCACACTTAAATGAATATATGTTGTTAATGGGTGGTGATTTTAACTGTTGTTTAAACCCTTTGATTGACAAGAGTTCAACTGACCAGCAGCTTCCGAGTTGATCTACATCACTTAACTCTTTCCTAATTGATTTTGGCCTGTTTGGAGTTTGGAGACATTTACATCCTAATGATAGAGATTATTCATATTTTCACACGTTCACAAAAAATATTCGTGAATCGATTAGTTTATAGTTGATCCCCGATTTTTGTCCAAAGTCCAGAAATGTGAATATGATGCTATAGTTCTTTCGGATCATGCGCCTTTAAGTTTAGCTTTTGAATCGAATGATGTTGCTATTGCAAATTTGCCTTGGTGTTTTCCAGAAAATTTATTACAAAGTCTGGACTTTGTCAAATTTATTGAGACTCAGATAAAAGATTTTTTTCTTTTTAACAATATGAGAGATGTATCGAAATTGATTATATGGGATATATTTAAAGCATATTTGCACGGTCTGATAATTTCATATTCAGCTAAGTTTAAGAAATAGACAAAAACAGAGTTAGATAGAATTTCCAAACGAGTTAAAGACTTGGATAATATTTATGCAGTCTCTCCTAACATTGGTTTATTTAAACAAAGAGTTGAACTCCAATCACAATATAATTTACAATTAACTTATCCTATTGAAAGAAATTTGCTTAAATTGAAAAGTCTATTTTCTGTGTTTGGAGATAAAAATAATAAGCTATTAGCATGTCAATTAATAGCAGCTAGATCTAAAAGACAAATTTTAAAAATTCATAAGGGAGATGGTAGTTTAGCATGCAATTATGAAGATATTAATAAAATTCTACAATACTTTTATATTGAACTTTATAAATCTCAGTCTCCAGTTGATTCTTCTAAAATGAATGCCTTTTTACAAAAGATTGATTTTCCTCAAATTTTTGCTGAAGATCAACAAACTCTTGATGCTCCTATTATTGAAAGCAAAATTCAGAAAGCTATTTTTTCAATGCAATCTGGTAAAGCTCCTGGACTGGATGGTTATTCTGTAGGATTTTATAAAAAATTTGAAAAATTGCTCTCTTCATATATGTTCAAAACGCTTAAAGATTTTTTTTTGATAGGAGAGTTACCTCTCACATTTTATGAAGCTTCTATTTTTTTAATTCTTAAGAAAGATAAAGATTCTACTGACTGTGCTTCATATAGACCCATTTCATTATTAAATGTGGATGCTAACATTTTCTCAAAAATAATGGCTAATCAGCTGGAGAATATTTCAGATGAAATTATTTCTCAAGATCAAACAGGTTTTGTAAAGGGCCGTTATTCCTTTTTTAATGTTCAGAGACTGTTAAATGTTATATATTCATCCTTTTCTAAGGCTCCCTAATGTGTCATCTCTCTTGATGCTGAAAAGGCATTTGACAGAGTTAGAAGGAAATACTTATTTAATGTTTTAGAGAAATTTGGCTTTGGTATTAATTTTAATAAGTGGATTAGAAGGATATATAAAAGTCCTATTGCTACTGTTATTACTAACAATTGCAGATCTCCTTTTTTTTGGCTTTCATGGGGTACAAGACAAGGATATCTGTTGAGTCCTTTGTTATTTAATTTGGTGCTGGATCCCTTGGCTATTGCATTTCATCAAGCTAAAGATATTCATGGAATTTTTATAAATGGGACTGTTCATAAGATCTCTCTTTATGCTGACAATCTTTTAGTTTATATTTTGAATCCTGAAGAATCCATTCCTAGTTTATTGAAACTATTAAATGATTTTGGAAAGTTTTCGGGATATAAACTTCATAAAAGTTAATTATTTCCCCTCAATGATTCTGCTTCTATATATGATGACATTCCTTTTAGAGTTACGAACTCTTTTAAATATTTAGGTATTATTATCACTAAAAATCATAAAGATTATTATAAAGCTAGTTTGGTTCCTTTAGTGGATTATATGAAGCAATTATTTTGTAGATGGAATCCACTTACACTATCTTTAGTCGGCCAAATTCATGCAGTTAAAATGATGATTTTAGCAAAATTTTATATGTATTTCAAAATATCCCTCTTTTTTAAACTAAAAAATTCTTCAATCAGGTTGACTCCATTATTTCATCTTTTGTTTGGAATAATTAAAGACCGAGAATTGCTAAATATCATTTACAAAAATTTTTAAAAGATGGAGGTCTTGCTTTGCCTAATTTAAGAATGTAGAATTGGGTTGTAAATATACATTATATGGGTTTTTGGTTATATTGGGCTGATAGAGATGAACAACCACCTTGGGCTGATTTGGAATTGAATTCTGTGAAACAGTTTCACTTAACCTCATTATTAGGAGCTACTCTGCCTGTATAACTGGCTAAAATTACTAATTTAAATTTATATCCCGTAATTAAGCAATCATTACAAATTTGGTTCCAGTTTCATAATTTTTTTAATCTTGAAAAATTTAAACTTTTTAGTTTAACTTATGGAAATTATTTATTTAAACCCTCATGAAGTGATCCTACTTTTCTTCTTTGGAGGAATAAAGGGGTTTATTCCTTCATGGATTTGTTCCAAGATGGCTGACTGATGTCTTTTGAGAAATTAGTAACTAAAAACTCTCTTTCATATTCACATTTCCTGCAATATCTTCAGGTCAGACACTTCTTACAAAAATACTTAAGTAATTTTCTATATATACAAGATTCTGACCTGTTAGATATTATTTTAAAAATGAATCCTTTAGTGAAGGGTTTTATTGGGAAATTTTATTAATGACTGTTACAGCAGCACAATTACCCTTCACTTAAGATTAAGCAAGATTGGGAGAGAGAGCTTAACATGACTTTGATAACAGAAGATTGGTTGCAGATTTTGAAGTTGGTTAACTCTTCTTCGATTTGTGCCAATCACTCTTTAGTTCAATTTTAAATTGTACATTGTTACTATTTGACAAAGGAGAGACTGTCTAAAATGTTTCCTAATGTTGATAGTGTGACAGATGTAAAACCGAAACAGACACATTGACACATACGTTTTGGTCATGTTCTATATTGAAACATTTTTGGAAGTCTATTTTCTCTACAATTTCTGAAGCTTTTGTAAAGGGGGGTTTCTTCTTTTTTCTTTGTTACTGTGTATGTAATCAAAAGGGCTTTGTTTTGTTAACTAGTAGGAATGCTTCTTTGTTGAGAGAGAGTGCTGGAAGCTTGTTTGGGTTAAAATTTACTGATAACGAGATTTGTATTCCTTTGTAAACCAAATGGGGATTAATGTTCTTTCTTCTGAGACTGTAAGCTTTTGTTGATGGGCTTTTGGCCAGATCGGCGCGAGGGGGTTGAGAGAGAGAGGATGCAATGCTGTAAGCTGGGCGAGGATCGGACCCCAAGCGGGGGTCCGAGGCCAGGAGGTACTCCGAGGAGGGGGGATGAAGCTAGATGTGCTTGGTTGACCACTCGGAGGGTCCTGAGCTGCGAGTCGAGGAGTTCGGAGGGGATCGAATGGTGGCCAGAAGACTTCAGTAATTGAGCTCCAACGGTTGTGCACGAAGTGGTTTGGACTTTGATAAGATTGGCGCCTTTTCTTTAGTTTTTCTCTTAATATATACTGGATCATTATTAATCACTTAGTTAATGTAACCTTTATAAATTGTACTCATTTAATCGCATATGGAGTACTGTCTGTTTTTGGGCGAGGCGGGGACATCACACAGCATCCACACCAGCTGATTACCCAGTTTGGCGGGGCCGAAGTCTGCTCCCCCTAGACGAGAATGAGCTGAGCGAGCCTGAGGTGACCCAAGGGGTTACACTTTAAAAATTAATCTACAACCTAATAAATTGACAGTTTTATTTGGTATAATCCCTCAGTATATTCATGGTCATTCTCCATCAGACTCACATGTAATTGCATTTGTTACATTATTGGCCAGAAGGGCTGTTTTGTTGAAATGGAAAGATGCTCCTGCTCCTACTTTGATACAATGGTTTTCTCAGGTTTTCTCAACTATGTCTTAGTTTGGAGAAAATCAGAGGTCGAACTTTTGATCCTCGATTCGATTTTGAGAAAAGGTGGGGTTCATTCGCCCACAAATGTCATCTGATTTGAGTTCATTAATATGGTTTCCTTCCGATTTTTCTGCAAGTGGATTTGAGTTGGCAGACTGATGTTTTTTTTTGGAAGCTTGTGTGATGTATAGCTCCGGGGTTGTGATCCCAATGGGTTTCTTTTTCGTTTTTTTTTAGTTAATAGGGGTTCTTTATTTCCTTCTTTTTCTTTCAAAAAAATATTCTTAACACTTTACTTTTTTATTATTATTGATATATTGCTTAGCTTTATTAATCAGTTGTTTGCTAATTTAATTCCTTATTGCACATAATGACGTATTGACTTAATGTATCTTTTTTTGTCAATCTTCAATAATAATTAATTTTTTAAAATAAATTCTTTCTGATATTTATTCAATTTGGGTTTCAATTTTATCCCTTCAATATCACCTAATAAAAATAATGTTGGATTATGTGGAAGTTGTGTTCCAATAAAACTCTTAAATTTGTCCAAAAAGGTTGAATTTTAGAACAAGGCCAAGTAGAATGTAAAGAAGTACCAATTTCTTGATTACATCAGAAATACTGATCAGATAAATTTGGACTTTATTTATTTATTTTTTGTGGTGTAGTATATAATTGATGTAAAAAATTATATTGTACTAATCTTAACCGGACATTTATTCTGTTTGTCATACTATCAAGACATAGTCTTGACCAATTTGTTTCTTCAATTTTAATATTCAAGTCACTTTCCCATTTTTGTCTTGACTTATGGACTCCTTGTTTAATTGCCTGTTTTTGAATCAAGCTATACATACAAGAAATAAATTTTTTATGTAACTTTTTATGTAATTTTTTAATGTTATTTTTCCAAGTAACTGCAAAAAGGCTATTGCAGTTACTTGGAAATCGGATGCATACTTAAGTATAGATCGTTGGAAGAATGAAATTTCCAGCTGTATTCCACTTGAAAAAATTACTTATAATTTAAGAGATAAATATGAAACATTTTTGAAAATTTGGCACCCTTATTTACAAAAGACAGGATTAAATATATAGGTGCACTGGAGATAAAATAATTGGTTATTTGGGGAAAGAAATAAATATATATACTAAAGTTATTACAAACTCGGTGGAGCATGTGGGGATCTTCCGATATCCAGGCACTCCTTCTTTCTTTCTTTCTTTCTTTTTCTATAGGGATGTTAGGGGAGGGGCTAAGGGGAGGGGGGAAGGGTATTTTTTTCTTCTTTCTGTAATTATCTGAAAACTCAATTAAAAAGGTTTTTTTTAATAATAATAATTAATAAAAATATTTTTAAAATGAAAAAGAAACTCAGATTCAGGGCAGCACAGTTCAGATAACTGGCTCAGTTAGGAACATAAAATCAAGGTCTGTAGAGGTATTAAAATCACTTAAGCTAAGGTAACACTCACAAAACACTGAAGGGACTCAGCACGTTCGGCAGCATGAATGGAAAAGAATAGATTGACAATGTTTCAGCTCGAGATCCTTCTTCAGGACTGAGAAGGAAGGGGGAAGATGCCAGAATGTAAAGGTGAGGTGGGGGGAGGGGAAGGAGGCTGTCTAGAAGGTGATAGGTGAAGCCAGGTGGGTGGGAAAGGTCAAGGACTGGAGAAGAAGGAATCTGATAAGAGAGGAGAGTGGATCATGGAGAAAGGGGACCCAGGGGGAAGAAATAGGCAGGTGAGAAGGGGTAAAAGGTCAGAGTGGGTGATGCACCATCAATAACTCTCTGAGACGTGAGGCGAGATATCGGCTTTTATTGACTGGAAGAAAGAACAAGCAGCAATTGACCACCACACTGCATCCTGGAGAATGAGGGCCGGGCAGAGTCCCCAATCGCCTTTATACCAGGGTCCGTGGGAGGAGCCATGGTCAATGGGAGGAGCCACAGGAGCAGTCAGTTGGGGGGGCCTGTCCAGACAGGTATGTGTAGTTCACCACAGTGGGGAATAGAGAAGATGGGGTATAAAAGTCTTATTTGAAAGGGCCCTCACATTTAGAAGAGCTGACTTAAACAGAGTAGCCTGGTGTGGTGCAAAATGGCAGGCAGATTTTAAGAGTAAAATATTATTAATTCTATTGTGATTTTTGTAATCACTGTGAATGCCCACAAAAAATAGAATCTCAGGGTGGTATATGGTAACATACATGTACTTCAATAATAAATTTATAATAAATAAATCACAAATGTTGCTCCACTCTTTAAGAAGGGAGGGAAATTATAGAGCAATTAGCCTATCTTTTGTGGCTGGCAAGATGTTAGATGTTAGAGTCCATTACTAAAAATGACACTTCAGGCTTCTTGGAGGCACACAATAAAGTGGGCTGAAGTCAGTACAGTTTCCTCAATGTGCAGTCTCACCTGATAAATCCGTTAGAATTTTTAAGGAGATAACAGGCAGGATTTACAAATAAGAGTCAGTAGATGTTGTTTATTTGGACTTTCAGAAGGACTTTGACAAGGTGCACACATGAGGCTGTTTAACAAGGTAAGATCACGTTATAGGTAACTAGATGATTATTGCTATTGAAACTGTAGATAATAGTGTTTAACATTGTGTCACAGAGAGTCACAGACAGCTACAGCACAGAAACAGGCCCTTTGGCCCATCCAGTCCATGCTGAACCATTTAAACTGCCTCATCCCATCTACCTGTACCCCGAACATAGCCGTCCATCTCTCCCATCCATGTACCAACCAAACTTCTCTTAAACTTGAAATCGAAAAGGCATCCATCACTTGTTCAGGCAGCTCGTTCCACACTGTAGTTTCCAGGATTATTCCTGTCTCCCAACATTCAGCAAAAGTTTAAATCTGTTTTATTTATTTATTTATCAATTTGGCAATAAAACATGGACGTCAATAGGGTTAGATTCGTTTGGAATCACCTGAACCCTTGCCCTCTCTCTCTCGCTCTCTCTCTCCTGGAGCCTTGCTGTGTAAATAAAGACTTATATTTCCCCATTCCAGCTTCTAGGTGGCACAGTTGTAATCCATTCCCAACAGGAAGCAGCTGGAAGCTTTAGAGAGGGTACAGAGGAGATTTACCAGGATGCTGCCTAGACTGAAGATCATGTATTATAAGGAAAAATTGAGCGAGCTAGGTCTTTTCTGAATGAAGGAGGATGAGAGGTGGCTTATAGAGGTGTATAAGATGTTAAGAGGCAAGAGTGGAGTGAATAGCCATTGCCTTTATTCCAGGACGGCGATGACGAATATGAGGATAATTTAAAGGAGATTAGAGGGAAGTATAGTGGGCATTTTTTTTTTTTGCACAGGGAATAGTAAGTGGTGGAATGCACTGCCAGAGACAGATTTTCAACAGTGTACCTGTCATTGAGGGGAGCGGCCACAGGAGTACTCTGCACTGTTTGCCTATACCCTTTCCTTCTCCTGATTGTTACCCATCTATCTGCCTCTTGCAGCTTAGGGGTGCCTGCCTCCCTGTAGCTCTTACCCCTCAGGTGAGCCGAGGGTCATCCAGCTGCAGTTCTAGTTCCCTAGCACGGTCTGGAGGAACTGCAGCTCGATGCACTTCATGCTGATGTCGTTATCAGGAAAACTGGAGGTCTCTCCGGAACTCCCACATCTGACATTAAGAACACACCACTGACCCTGAAACCATTCTCACTATCCTATAGTTAGGCCTAATAGACAAGGAAAGAGAGAAACTCCATATCTTCTCACCAACACCTCCACCTCTCCACTCTAATTCTGCGTAACCCTCACTTCTTTATATAGGACTTTACCAAGTGCCTAATCAGTATCACCGAAAAGTTCCGAAATACCCCACTCACGCTCAGCCATCTCCAAACAAGTGACCGCTGGCACCTCCTCAATCCACGCAGGGTCTCCGTCGCTGTCCATCGACCAACAGCACCTTCTCGATCTGATGGGAAGACCACACCATGCCAATGTTTCTGTATAGAACGACACCTCTCCCTGTGGCACCAGGTGGGTATCTGATTCCGTGTCTGTAGATAGAGATCTTCTTTCATTGCAATTCTGGTTTTCAGCCCACCTGAAGAGGAACAGGAGATTGGCAAGAGAGCTGAGGGGGAGTGGGAGGGATAGTGAGGAGGGAGGGGGTGAGAAGAAAAGTCACAAGCCTACCAAAGCCTGAAACAAGTGGAAAGGGCATTTGTTCCAAACAATCATGTTTATTTTTTAATACAAAAGGCTCCCCTCTCACCACTCTCTCCTCCCCTTTCACCTCTCTCCTTTCACTTCTCCCCTCCCCTCTCCATTTTCCCTTCCCACCCTCCCACCCAAAAAACCTACACATGGCCACTAGGTATCACAGGAGACTCTGAAGGAGCCTTGAGTTAAGTTGTCCCATGGACTCAATCTGACCGAGGTCTCAGAATGGCTCTGAGGTTAACTCCTCACTTCCCCATTCCACATCAGAACTAAACAACACTCCTGTTCCTTTCCTGGAACCAGTTGCTCAGCTCAAACCCGCAGGGCCCTTGGGACGTGGCAGCTGCAGCCATCGGACGGCGCTCCCTTGCACTAGAACGAGCTTTCGCAGTGAAGGGAAGATTTGAACTTCCCTGAAAGAGACCTCACAGTGTTCTCCCCTCTCTCTGCACTAATCCTAACCTCACCATCATACCCACAGGTAAGGGGGGGGGGGGGCGGACTGTCCTCTACCTTGCTGAGGCCCAGTGAGAACTTCCAGACACATCCTCTTACTTACCCCTCAATGGACCCCACTAAGGAGCAGCAAGCTATTGTCACCCACAACATCACTGACCTTATTGGCTCTGGGGATCTCCCTTCCACCGCCACCAACCTCATTGTTCATGCACCCTGCACCTCCTGTTTCTACCTCCTACCCAAGGTCCACAAACCTGCTTGTCCAGGTAGACCCATTGTTTCTGCTTGTTCCTATCCCACCAAACTTATATCTGCATACCTCATGTCTGTTTTACCCCCCTGATTCAGTCCCTTCATATCTACACACGCTCTTGATCGTTTCAATGACCTCAAGTTCCCGGCCCCAATCATTTCATTTTCACCATGGACATCCAGTCCCTATACACCTCCATCCCCCATCAAGAGGGCCTTAAAGCTCTCTACTTCTTTCTAAATAACAGATCCAACCACTCTCCTCCATCTGGTGGAACTGGTCCTCACTCTCAATAATTTCTCCTTCAGCTCCTCCCACTTCCTTCAAACAAAAGGTGTAGTAATGGTGCTCACATGGGTCCCAGCTATGCCTGCCTTTTTGTTGGTTACGTGCAGTAGTCTATGTTCCAGGCCTACACCAGTATCACTCCCCAACTTGTCCCACACAACATCGATGACTGCATTGGTGCTGCTTCCTGCATCCATGCTAAGCTCATCAACTTTGCCTCCACCTTCCACCCTGCCCTCAAATTTACCTGGTCCATTTCAGACATCTCCCTTCCCTTTCTTGATCTCTGAAGACAGTTTATCTACTCATATCTTTTATAAACCCACTGATTCTCACAGCTACCTGGACTGTACTCTTCCTATGCTGTCATTTGTAAAAATGCTATCCCCTTTTCTCAATTCCTCTGTCTTCTCCACATCTGGTCTCAGGGTAAGGCTTTTAATTCCAGAACTAATGAGATGTCCTCCTTTTTTAAAGAAAGAAGCTTTCCTTCCTCCTCCATCAACTCTCCCCTCATCTGCATCTCTTCCACTTCATGCATGTCTGCCCTCCCCCCCAATCCTCCCTCCCACCACCCCACCAGGGCTAGGGCTCCTCTTGTCCTTTTTACCACCCCAGTAGCCTCCATGTCAAGCACATTATTCTCCGTAACTTCCGCCATCTCTAATGGGATCCTACCACCAAGCACGTCTTCTCCCTCAACACCCCCCTGCACTTTCCCCTGTCCACAGGGATCACTCCCTATGCAACTGCCTACACCTCCTCCCTCACTGCCACTCAGGGCCCCAAGCAGTCTTTCCAGGTGAGGTGACACTTCACCTGTGAGTCTGTTGGAGTCATTTACTTATCTGGTGCTCCCGGTGTGGCCTCCTGTACATCAGTGAGACCCGACGTAGATTGGCAGACCGCTTTGCTGAGCATCTACACTATGTCCACCAGAAAAAGTGAGATCTCCCATCGGCCAACCATTTTAATTCCACTTCCCATTCTGACAGGCCAGTCCATGGCCTCCTCTACTGCTGCAATGAGACAAACGCCTTATATTCTGTCTGGGTAGCCTCCAACCAGATGGCATGAACATTGATATCTCGAACTTCCGGTAATTGTCCCCTTCACCATTCCCAATTCCTGCTTCCCTCTCTCACCTCATCTCCTTACCTGCCCATCACCACCCTCTGGTGCTCCTCCCACTTCCCTTTCTTCCAAGATCTTTTACCCTCTCCTATCAGATTTCCCCTTCTCCACTCCTTTATCTTTTTCACCTATCAGCTTTCCAGCTCTTTACTTCACCTCTCCCCCTCTCCCGGATTCACCTATCATCTACCATGTTTTTCCTTTTCCTACCATCCTCCCACCCTTCTTGCTCTAACTTCTCATCTTTTTTTCCAGTCATGATGAAGGTCTCGGTCCGAAACGTCGACTGTACTCTTTTCCATAGATGCTGCCTAGCCTGCTGAGTTCCTCCAGCATTTTGTGTGTGTTGCTTGGAAAGAGCTGGTTTGGTATCATCAAATGTCTTGGGTATGTCCACTGACCAGTCAAGCACATGATTAGGGGTATTGCCTTTAAGTGCACTCTACAGAGGGAGCTTGCAGAATGAACTGGTGGCAGAAATTCACCGTGCCTAAAGACTCCTGTGGCTTTTTGTAGTGAGGGGCAGTGGGAAATCCATAATAGCAGGTACTTGTGATGGGAGGGGTTTTGTGGAGATGCACACCTTCCATCCGTGCGGGCTGAGTGTCGAGCTCGCAACTCGACCTCGTACAAAAAATCACACAACTGCGCTGTGAGAAGGACATGGGGGACCACTTACAGAATCTTTCCTCCAAGACAACCACTTGAAAAAAAAGTGGTCGCCGAGACTCTGGCAGAGTATGGCACACACACAAAAAAAATGCGAGGGTGAAGCCCAGGGACTGTTTGACCAGCATACAGTACCAAGTCTTTATATGTTGGCCGACTCAGCATACACAACTGCCAGCCTTTATGGGTCCAGACTATGCACGTGGGCATGCACTGGCAGGCCAGGTGCGGGAAAGTGTGTCCCGTAAGTCTGGATCCTGCTGTCGTTGGTGACCCCCAGCAAGGTTTTGTCACTCTTTGCCTTCTCATCAATAGGCAATGCTGTCTGAACACTCACTTGACCATCCATGTCACACAGGAAATGTCGCCTTGAATGGGTGTCTGTAATTAGATTAGATTCAACTTCATTGTTATTGTGCCGAGTACAGATACAAAGCCAATTAAATGCAGTTAGCACTTAACCAGAAGTGCAAAAGAATAGTGTGATTTACAAAATAACTGCGTATAAAAAAGAAAATGCTACAGCATACAGATATAAAAGTACTGAGACAGTACAATATGGGTGCAATACTGTTTAGCACTGTGATGTGAGGTTCAGCAGGGTCATAGCCTCAGGGAAGAAGCCCTTCCTGTGCCTGCTGGTGCAGGAGTGGAGGTTCCTATAGCGCTTATTGGATGGGAGAAGAGTAGATGACCCTGGCAGCTGGAACCCATGGTGTTCACAGACCTCTGATGTTCTGATGTGCTGGCACTGTCGAAGCTGTAAGGTGGCCAGTACTTCCTTGTGTTTGCACCAAAGCGATTGTGGTAAAAGCACAGGCCCGAGCTCATCAGTTCTGCAGCTCCAGACATCCTTATGTTGAGGGATTTTCTGACTGGGCTTATTGAGGTAGAGAAAGAGCAAGGAATGATGCATCACTGCCCAGCTGAGTGGAAACTATCAGACATTTTAGCAAGCTCCCTATAGTTCTTCACGGGTGCATTAGTGAGGGCTAAGTGAACTTGATCAGACATTTGCTGCATGAAGCGTTCTTTATAAAATAAAACAAGGATGGTGATTTTCCAGGAGAGACAGCATGTGGTCTATCAGTTCTGATGGCTTAGCATCACCAAGGCCAGGCAAGGAGAGCAACTGCTGGGCGTGCTCAGACTCTGATAGTCCAAAAGTCTGTAAAGCTGAGTTTTCAGCGATCAGTATTTATTGTGTTCAGGCAGGTGTTCAAGCAGACTCACCACTTATACAACCATGGAATTGCTGAGTGACAACACCATATAGAAATATTTGGTGTTGTCAGTGGACATTTCTTGCAGCATGAACTCAGCTTGTACAAACCAAGCAACAGCATTTTGCTCCCAAAACTCCAGGTGACTGCATTGGCTGACATGTTCAATATCTCTGGAATTGTCCTCAACTATCAGGGTCACCCAATGTAGGTTTTTGCAAATAAAAATGGCAGAGGCATTTTATGTTTAAGAAAAGCCAAAGCAACTTATTTATTGTATGCCAAACACTGAACACGAAGGGCGGTAAAAGTATTTTACGTCATTATGTCATCATGTCAGGCCAGCCTCTTGAAGTGAACGGCAACTCAATGTCGGTAGCTGTGAATTATGTACCTTTCCACAAGTTACGCTAACCTACAGAAGGAGCAGTTCTCTCCAGCAGCTGGTTACCATGATGACTCAGAGCTGGTGTAAGCCCAAGGACGCTGGTCCTCCTGTGGAATATGGGGTCATGGCAGTTTGGGTCAGGATGAGGGTGACAGCGTTTGGAGGCTGGGACTGCAACAACAGCAGGACCCGGGACTGGATTTATACTGGACTCCAAGAACAACAGGTACAGCAGGTCTACCCCTTCAGCTTTCGGCTGGGGCATCAAAGGAGTCGACGGACGAGTCAGAGAAGGAGAAGCCGGCATTCAGCCGGGAGAAGGTGAAACTGGTGCTCGGCCAGGAGAAAGAGAAGTCGGTGGATGTGCCAGAGAAGGAGAAGCCAGAGGTTGACTGGGAGAGGGAGAAGCTGGCCGACGGGTCGGAGAAGGTTCAGGGGAGCTGACCTGGGTGCAGACGGCTACTTGAAAATGTTGGAGCTGTTGTGCGACAGCAGCGTGCAGAGTAACCATGAACGACTGTCTTTGACATTTCTCTTCCAAACGCAAGACCCTATTGGGCATTGATAATGTGATATGCTGCAATCCTGTTTGCCTAGTTTGGTGGAAAGACAGGTGACGAGGCAGCAGCATGGCCTTGGTTGTAGCGAGGACTAGGCCTCAAGACACAGGCTTGCCTGCTGCTGCAACCCAGGCAAGAAGACGCATTGTGTCCATGCCTGGTTGGGACCTGGCCTCTCCTATCAGTACAGCCCTCCGGTGCTCGTCCAATGGAAGGATAGGCTGGATTGCCAAGAGCTGTATCATTAATTTGCATGTTTCTTGGGGAGTTGGACTATAATACATGTGGGTTCTTGCGTAACGATGTGCGTTTTCTCTCTCTCTCGCTATTTTGAATGTATGCTATGCACCTTGGCCCCAGAGGAACGCTTGTGCCTGTTACAGCAGTGTTTGGGTTTAATGCATATGCATTTGCAATTGACTTTGGCTACCAGTCTTCACATCTGAAAATGTATCCTGGATTTAATTTGGAGTTCAGATCTGAACAAATGGTTTCTGAAAGCCGTGAATCCCAGCCTAGACAATGCTGATTAAAATTCATTTGGGTGTCTGTAGTATGGATGTGAGTCTGGAAGTGTGAAGGTTGTATGTAGTTTCAAAGGAAGCATTGTCCATACATTGTAAATATGGTGTTGTCCTTTAATGTTTGGTACATAAAAATCGAGCCCCATGTTGGGTCAGCGAGACCTTTCCAATGAAAGCATCTCCAAATGATGCCTTGCTTTGTCGAATACAGAAGCTGCTTTGAACCTCCCAGTACTTTCCTCTGGTGACCTATTCATTGGTGTCAGGAGTGGGGTACCTCTGTGACCCATCGTGTGGCCAGCAATCTTAGCAGTCTAAGTGGGTGAGTATTTTTTTAAATTAGCACGCCCACTTGGGTCTGTTTGGGTCAATGGTACACGGGAACACGAGGTGGAGAACTGAATGTGTAAGAGATGAAACTTTGCTTGTTATTTTGGTGAGACGGAGCCACAGTTGCAAAGGACGCCAGAGTGGGGGCATTATACTCGCTCAGGGAGTTGCACGCGTTTTGTGAGTGTGATGCAAAGGAATAGAGCAGGCATCATGAGTACAGGCGCTCAAAATTGGCAAATTGCGGAGAACATACTGTGGAGCGAAGTTAAGGTGGTGCTAAACGGCGACACCTTTGTTTTCATCTTCGGAAACAGCTCTATTTCCATCTATAATATCTTCATTTTTCCCTTTCAGGGCTTCATTGAAGACCCTGACCTGGAGCTACATGGTGACTTTGCTTCTTTGCAGGAATGGGACCTGTTCCCAGGGTTTCAGCACTCCGAGGGTTCGGCCTGAGAGTCCGGCTTGGATTTGGAAGCCTAGGATCTCAGGGCTCTGGAGACGGGTGGATCGAGGGGCGGTGTCACGGCAGGAAACCCGTGTGTCATCGTGGGAGTTGGAAAATCTGCTACTGTGGGCCCAAAGACCTGGGATCTTTGTAATCTTCAAGCACAGAGCTCGAAAAAAGCAACGTAACAGACTGTGTCAACACTGTAAACCAGAAACTTGTTTGTTATGTCTCCCTGCTCACTGGGAAAATGGAGACACCTCCTCCTCCCTTATTAGGGAGAGAGAGACCCTGTGGTATGTCGAATACCGGGTGAAACGCAAAGTCTTTGGGGTAACTCCGGGTCTGTGTCTTTCTATTGCTTTACTCATGTGCTGGATGACGGTGCTGATGCTTGCTTTTTTTTTGCCGGTGGGGTGGGGCTTGGTGCTTGCTGCCACTTACACGCCAGAGGGGGGAACTTTGGGGGTCTTAACGTTTAACTGTCATTCATTCTTTGGGGCACTTCTGTTTCCGTGGATGTCACCGACAGCAGAAGGGCAGGGATTCAGCACTGGCAGCTGACACAAGCAGCGAGTCTGAAACAGAGGTGGCACCAATGAAAGTGAAAGCTCGCCAGCAAGGGGAGATAGGGAGCAGGGAGGAAATGAGTGCCGGCAGACATCACTGCAAAAAGGCAGGAGAGGAACAAGAGGCAAGTGTGCAGGAAGAAATGATGGAAGCCAGTTTAGGAAAATTATGCTAAGAGTTGGAGGCAGAAGAGACGAAGAAATGGAGGAGAAAGGGGGCAAAGAAGGAAGTAGATGGGAGTTGGACACACCGGGAAGGAGGAGTCATGGTACCACCAAGTATTAGGCAGCTAATACTGAAGATATATCATGGGGTGATGCACCAGGGAAGGCAGAGCATGATCATGACCCTCCAGAGGGCTGGTGGTGGCCAGAGGTAGACCCCTCACTGGGGGTTTATTTCCTGCACTCTCTTTAAACTTGATGTGTTAGCTGGAAATGTCAGTACATTACCGCGTGACTTTTTTAAAAGTGAAAAAGAGGGAAGAGAAGCGAAGGGGAAATGGAGAGGTAAGTGAAAGTCAAGAGAGGAAGGGAGGGAGAAGGAGGAACAGAGTGGAGACTTTGAGATGGAAAGGGGGCATCAGGGTGAGGAAGGAGGAAGAGAAAGCGGAATACTGCACAATTCACACCTTGTCGAGACGAAGGAACAGTTCCGCCCCCCGGCCGCCGCCCTCCAATCAGAGACCGGGAAACGAGCTCACATGACCTGTGGGATTTCTCCGGATCGCGTGACGGCGGGGAAGAGGCAAGCGATACGGTTGGGATTATCGCCATCCGAGCTGAGTCCGGGACGAGGGAGGATAATATGGAGAGGGAAGAGAGAAGGGGAAGTGGGATTTACGCCTTCCCTGCAGTTCGGGTCTCAGGGTGAGCTCCGCCTCCCTCCAATCAGAGAGCGGGAAACGAGCTCACATGACCTGCCGGAGTTTTCCGGACCACGTGACGGCGGGGAGGGGGAAGCGATACGGTTTGAGCCATCGGCAGCCGGTTGCTGTGCTGTGGCTCAGGACGGTACCGTGGGCGACTACCTGGACAGAGGTGGGGTGAGAGGTTGGGGCATCCCCAAGGGCGGTTGAGGGAGTGAAGCCGGTGCCGTGGGAGGTGGTGCAAGTGACCGGGTGGGGGGGGGGGGTGTTCACGGATACTCGCGGTTTCGCAGACCCTGGGAATCTTGAGCAAGAACCACAAAATGCTGGAGGACCTCAGCAAACTGGGCAGTATTTCCCAAGTGGAGGGGGAAGTAGTTGTGACTAGGTGCTGAATCCTTTCTGTTGGTTTGCGGGTGTGTGGTGAGCACGAAGTTTCTCACTTTGGGAAAGGTTGGGGGGGTGGGGGGGAAGGTGCCCTGTCGCTGTGGGAGCTGCAGCTCATCTCCAGCCCTTGGACCAACTTTCTGTATTGCTTCTTGGAGTAACTTCCCTAACGCAGTGAATGTTCTGATTTGATCCAGTGGCTGTTGAATGTTAAAATGAGTCTCAGTCTGTTTTCAGATGAACATTGTAAGGTCTCATGACAGCAAACTGAGGAAATATTTCCATGTTCCAGCACATAATTCTCTGTAACTTCCACCATCTCTAACGGGATCCCACCACCAAGCACATCTCCCCCCCCCCCCCCTCCACTTTCTGCAGGGATCGATCCCTAGGCGACTCCTTTATTTATTCATTCATCTCTCCCCACTGATCCCCCTCCTGGCACTTATCCTTACAAGCGGAACAAGTCCCTGCACCTCCCTCACTACCATTCAGGGCCCCAAACAGACCTTCCTTCACCTGTGAGCCGTTGTAACCGGTGCTCCCGCTGTGGCCTCTTGTATACAGTATTGGTGAGACCCGACGTAAATTGGGAGACAGCGTCGCCGAGTTCTAAGCTCCGTGCTCCAGAAGAAGCGGGATCTCCCGGTGGTCATCCATTTTAATTTCCCTTCCCATTCCGACGTGTCAGTCCGTGACCTCTAATGCCGCGATGAGGCCAGCGGAGCAACACCTTGCATTCAGTCTGGGTATTTTCCAACCTGATTGCATGAACATCGATTTTTCAAACTTAGGGAATGCACACCCCTCCCCCCCTTTACCATTCCCCTCCCTCACCTTATCTTCTTACCTGCCCATCACCTCCCTCTGGTGCTCCTCTCCCTTCCCTTTCTTCCATGGCCCTCTACCCTCTCCTTTCAGATCTCCCCTTCTCCAGCCCTGTATCTTTCAGTCAACTTCCCAGCCCTTTACTTCCCCCTTCCCCTCCCCATTTCACCTATCACTTTGTGTCTTCCTCCCCTCTCTTGCCTCTGCCCCCTTTAACTCTAACTCCTCTTGTTTTTCTCCAGTCTCCATGAAGGGTTTGGGCCTGAAACATCGACTGTACTCTTTTCCTTAGATGCTGCCTGGCCTGCTGAGTTCCTCCGGCATTTTGTGTGTGGTGCTTGGATTTCCAACATCTACAGATTTCCTCTTGTTTGTGATTGAATATTTCCATAGTTCCCTTGAATGATCTGACTCAACAGCAGGAGCAGAGCATTCTTTTCCAGCTTTAAACTTTATCACTGATACCAGCTCTTTTATTTTTGCCCTGGGCAGATGGTTCCTCTTCTGGTTTTGATTCTGGTAGTTCAAGTCTTTGTTGCTGAATCCGCTCCAGCTGAGGATGAGGTTACTTACCTCCCAGGTCTCGCCAAGCAATCCAGCTTCAGACAATACTCAGGCTACCTCAATACGTCTGAGAATAAATACCTCCACTACTGGTGAGTGACTCATGATCTTGCATCATTACTGTTTTCACTCTGAATTCTGGTTTATTTGTAACAGATCAAATATAACGTGGAACATGCAAGGCCACTACGGGGGGGGGGGGGGGGGGGGGGGGGGGGGAGGAAGTAAGGCAGAATTTTAATTTTAGATGGTGCGAGAGTGAGGCATGGTGTCGGGGTGTTCTGGGACTTACATAAAATCACTAAGTCACTTAGCGTTTAATTAGGAGGGCAAATGTTTTAATTCAAGAGCATTTAAATATTAGAGGTTGGGTGCCCCCTTCCATTTCCATGAAACTCTGTATTTCCTGCATCTGAAATTTTTGTGTACAGCTTCCCTCAGCTCCAGATGACATTACAGCCTTGCTGTAAAATTGGAGCCTAATTCCAGAGGTGAGATAAGCATGAGTGCCTGTGACATTAATGTGGCATTTGATTGAGGGTTGCATGAGGGTCAATACATGCCAATGGTGGAATCGTAGCTCCCCTCAAGGAAGTTGGGTGTGGCTGGTGGTCAATTATCCCATCTGAGCACATCACAGCACAAGTCCCTCAAGACGGTCTCTTTGGCCCCGCTTCCTCAGTGATTGTCTTTCCATTGAAAGGTCATTAGTAGGGTTGTTTGCTGCTAGTTGCAGAGTTTCACTCCAAAACAAAGCCATCTACCTTTGTCCAATGTGGATGACATTTTGACACGGGCTGATAAGTGACAAATAACGTCTGTGGTATGATAGTGCAAGGCAATGGCCATCTCCGACAAGGGACATGGTAATATCATTGAGTGCCAAGTCCCCCATCGTAAAAGTCTTGGGATTGGCATTAACATGAAGCACAACTGGACCTACTGCCACACATTCACAGCTGCCTGCCTCCCTCCCTCCCTCCCTCAGCAGATCAGGCAGCATCTATGGAAGGAAATAAACTGCTTGTGTTTTGAGTCAAGACCCTTCACCGGGACTGGAGAGGATAGGTAATGGGGTGAAAGGTTAACCAGAGTGGAGAGTGGAAAGAGAAGAAAGTGGAGGGTGCTTGGTGTTGCACAGTGAATCCTGCCTCGGTGCACCATGATGGCGGAGTTTGCCATCCGCGGTCCTTGACAGTGACACAAATGGAGAATGTGTTAAAAAGATGGTTGAGCAGGGTAGTTGGGAAGTATTTGTGTTAGTCTTTGGCCAGCCTGGGTTTCGAGTCTATGGGTAGTTCTGGTTGCCCTACTGCAAAAATTATATCATTAAACTGGTAGGGTTGCAAAAAAGGCTTGAGAGAACGTCACTGGGCTTAGACAGTGTGTGCTATAAGGAGAGACTGATTAGATTGGGACTTTTTCCCTTGGAGCCGAGGAGACTAAAAGGGTAATCATACACTGTAGTGGCTTATAAATTCACAAGGGGATTAGGTAAGGTGAATTGCCACAGTGGTTTTCCCTGGGGTAGGAAAGTCACAGGTTTAAAGTGATCCTCTTCTGCAGCCTCTCCAAAGCCTCAAAACCCTCACTGTACTGTAGTGACCGGAACTTTATGCAATACTCCGAACGTGGATTAACCAGATTATAAAGCTGCAACATAACCTCTTGACTTCGGAACTCAATGTCTCCACTAATAAAAGCAAACATTCCGTCAGCAGCTTTAACTATCATATTGAGCTATACAGCCACTTTCAACAAGCTATGAACTTAGCTCCCAAGATCTCTGTGCTCAGCAGCACTGTCAAGAATCTTGACCCTAGCAGTGTATTGTCTCCTTGCATTTGTCCTATCAAGGTGCAACACCTCACGTTTATCTGGGATAAACTCCATCGGCTGTATCTGCAACTTAACCATATTGTGTTGTATTCTTTGCCACCGATCTCAGAATCATCTGCAAACTTGCCAACCCACCCATGCACCCAGTCCTCAGTGGTGAGCATAATTGTATCCATGATGAAATTGGCTGAATCCACCACTTCTTTCTACTCAGAATCCCCTTCTACAAGCTGACAAATTGAAGCAGGCATGGGCAGTTCGCCCAATTGAACCCAGTTGTTTAATAAGTTCATGAGTGTCACTTTTCTTCCTTTGGAAGAAAAAGTTTCACTTTGCCAGCTTTAAATGACTGACCCTCTAATTTTGTGAAGGCACATCTGGGATAAAACATAGTGTTTATTGTGTACTAATCCAGTGTTAGTGCATTGAAACAGTTCAGCAGAGGTTCACTAGACTTGTACTTGGAATGGGTGGGTTGTCTTATAAGGAAAAATTAGAGGGAGTTGATTACAAGAATTACAGGGAATTGACTAATGCATTCAGGACCCTGGGGGTGTTTTAAGACATGCAACAAAATACTTTCTCCATGAGTAGAACGTCTTTAGAACTCTCTCCCTCAAAGCTGAGCCTTTGAATATGTTTAAGGCAAATAAATACTTGGTAAGCAGGAGTAAACTATAATGTGGAATTCAGATCTGCCATGAACTCATTAAATGTTAAATAGTCTTGGGCAGAATAGCCTACTCCTAATTCATGTGGGTGTATTTTCCTACAAAGAATCATCCAGTCAGCATCAGCCTATCAAGGCCCCACATGATTTCAGTGTTTCTTTTATGCTACTAAATTAAACATTGCTTAATGCTTCTCCAAGGAAAACTGACTTGTAGTTATTGGACTCGTAACCTTCTCTAAACTGATTCCGGTGTAGTTAAATGCTTAAGTAAGGGGTATGCAGTACCCTTAAGTATTTCTCACAGTTGTGGTCTTTTTAAAGAGTGATAAAGCTACACTGGGAGCAGTTTAGAGAATGTTCACTTTGTCCATTGCTAGGGAAGAGGACGCTATGGGAGGAATACTGAGCCTGTACTCACTCTTGTTTAGAAGATCTTTTTGAAGCAAAAGATTTTGAGACATAACAGGGAAAATGCTGAGTGGATATTTCCGTCAGGTGACAATCCAAAATTCGTGAGCTTACTTTTAAAATAAAGTTGGTGGCTTAGTTTATGATAGATGGGGGAATTGTTTTTAGACCATAATACATGGGAGCAAAAATTAGGCCATTTGAGTCTGCTCCATTCTATTATGCTAATTTATTATCCCTCTCTACCCTGTAATCTTGGACACCCTTAGTAATCAAGAACCTATCAACTTTCACTTTAAATATACCCGAAGACTTGGCCAACACAGCCATCTTTGGTGAAGAATTCTACAGAATCACCACTGTCTGGCTAAAGAAATGCCTCTGATCTTTGATCCAGGGGACGTCCCTCATTTCTGAGGCTGTGCCCTCTGATCCTGGATTCCCCCCCCCTCCCCCCCACTATAGGAAGCATCCACTCTACATACCTTCTATCTAGAATGTTTATATAGACTTCACAAACTTTGGCCTGAAACCTTGACTGTACTTTTTTTTCCACAGATGCTGCCTGGCCTGCTGAGTTCCTCTAGTATTTTGTGTGTGTTGCTAGATTTCCAGCATCTGCAGATTTTCTCTTTTTTTTTGTGATTTGATTACCACTCTGGAAGTCTCATCCAGTTGCTGTCCCATCTCAGCCACTGAAGCTTGTAACTCCTCCAGAGTTGTCATAGGTCTCTTGGTGGCCTCTCTCACTAGTCCCCTTCTTGCATGGTCATTCTGTTTTTGAGGATGGCCTGCTCTAGGCAGATTTACAGCTGTGCCACATTTTTTCCATGTTTTGATTAAATTTAACTAATCCAAGGGATATTCAGTGACTTGGAAATTTACTTGTATCCATCTCCTGACTTGTGCTTTAAAGTAACCTTTCTGCAGAGTTGCTTGGAGTGTTCTTTGTCTTCATGGTGTAGTTTTACCCAGGATACTGACTCCAACAGTTGGACCTTCCAGATACAGGTGTATTTTTACTGTAATCAATTGAAACACCTTGTCTGCACATGGTGATAGCCATTAATTAGTTATGTGACTTCCGAAACCATTTGGCTGCACCAGTGATAATTTGGTGTGTTATATTAAAGGAAGGTGAATAATTATGCAATCAATTATTTTGTTTTATATTTGTAATTAATTTAGATCACTTTGTAGAGATCTGCTCTCACTGTGATGTGAAAGAGACTTTTTCAGTTGATTAGTGTCAAAAAAAGCCAGATTAAATCCACTGTGATTCAATGTTGTAAAACAAAACATGAAAACTTCCGGGGGGGGGGGGGGGGTGAAAACTTTATAGGCACTGTAACTATAATTTATGATCTTGCCAAAAGCCAGAAATTTAGTAACAGGCATTCTTCGTTTTCCCATCCTCATTGTGGCCTATTTCTCGTCCTGTGTTGAAAAGATATAAAACCTTGAGAATGCCTACCACCAGACTTAAGGACAACTTCTGTTCTGCTGTTCACAAGATGCTTGAATCAACCTTATCACTTAGTCACTTGATCTACCTTATTGTAGCCCTTGCATTTTATTTGTCTACCTGCACTGTACACTTTCTGTAATTAATAACGTATGCTGCATTCTGTTTTTATCCTCTCGTGCTACCTTGATGTAGTTATGTATGGAATGATCTATCTCCATGGCATGCAAACAATAATTTTTCACTGTATCATTGTCCACATGACAAAAATAAACTAAATGCCCATTACTTTTGTATGTTTATCCAAGTTCAGTCATCTCTAATGGTTGTTGATTTTGCCCTGCAGGTTTGTGGAGTCTCAGGGGCATCCTGAGCATGATCCTGTGGTGCTCTGGCTGAACGGAGGCCCTGGCTGTAGCTCTTTAGATGGACTTCTAACCGAACATGGCCCCTTCTTGGTAAAGAGAATTTGGCAACTACTGTTCGATCTGATTTTTTTTTATGTGTAGTAATTTGGCTTGCTGCTCAGGACTTTAAGGCTTGGCCTGTTTCGATAAATGCTTCTGTATTATAATTCTGTGGAGATGCCACAAATAGACTTGATAGCCTTGAAGGGGGTTGGCTAGAGTGAATAACCAAGTTGAAACAGAAGTTAGGGAATGGAAGTTGTGCCTCCTCCAAGGCTTGAAAGAACTTGTGTGTGAGGTGCACTTGATGTTGCTCTACGTGGCATGGGTAAGGTACCCTGCACCTGTGGACTGAGGGGATCACTCGGGTTCTCCCCTTCATCTGGGGATCCAAAATGGGTTGGAATGTGTTCATAAAGTGCGGAAGCTGCCCTTGCTCACTGAGTCAGAAGAATTTTTTTCAGTCACCGTTCACAATGTGCAGGTGTAGCAGCTGCTTTATCTAAAGGCCCCTGGAGAACAAGAAAATAAATAGCAAGATAACCACGTAGACACAATTTAAGGATAAATGTTAGCCGGACACCAAGGATTCCTCTACAGATCCTTCACAGTCTGTGGGCCAAACAGAGCCACAGTTCAAGGTGACCGCACTTCATATGGTATTAAACTCCTTTAATAAGATGGTGGCGCACAAATCTAAATTTTGCCAGTGGGAATTGCAACCTATGGCCTATTAAGTGCAAGTGCTAAATAATGGTGTTCACTTTGCAGATCCAACCTGATGGAAAGACACTTTTATACAATCCTTACTCCTGGAACAAGGTATGTAACCCTTTTTGCAACATCTGACCAGTTCTCAGGAGCAAATTCCTTAATAAATAACTATACATAATAACTTCTCTTTAGCACCTTAACAACTCAAAGTAACCCAGGAGGATTGTCAAACAAATATCAGCAACTAATCATGTAAGGTGATACTGGAGTTGAACATGGAAAATAGTCACCAGATTAAGGAGCATTTATGGAAAGGAGTAGTCAATGTTTCAGGCGGGTAATCTTTCATTAAGTGGGCAAGTTAAAGTTTTAAAACCCAGGAGAAAGATGAAGCACTGGTAGGGGATTGTTCAGGACAAGAGGGAAGGTATACAACAGGATGGAAGGCTGATTTTAAATAACAAAAGGAATGATGGTGCGAGGAACTGGGGATAATGTAGTACGTAAAGACACATCATATGCTCAGCAATGCAGCACAGATACAAGCCCTTCAGCCCAATGAGACCAAGGCGTCCGTCCAATTGGTCCCAATATCCTGTATTCAGCTCACATCCCTCTGGGCCACACCCCTCCATGCACTTACTCTAATGCTGCTTGGGTGATGCTAGTATACCTGTCTCAATCAGTTCTTCTGGCAGCTTGTTCTGTTATGTGGTGGGCAACAATGAATATAGAATTGAGTCAGGTTTTATAAACAAACAAACATTTATTAAACTCTGCTCAACAAAAGTGAAAAGTAAAAACAAATGACTAACTTAACCGGAAGTTAACTGCTATATGGCAATTTGCCAAATAGCCAAACTCTGGAATAGTTCTTAAAGTGGTAAATTCAAAAGTCCAAGTGACTTGTACAGTCAGTAAGGAGAGACTTCCCTGAAAACTGATTTCTTCCAAGACGTGACATTACTGCTGATCCTAGCCGGGAGATGCCTTGTCCAAAGGATTCACGATGAAGGAAATAAAACAGCTTAAAGGAACTGACTGGAGGGTGAACACTGCACAACCCTTCCTGATCTTGCAGGGTTATCTCAGATACAAGCCACTATTCCTGAATGAAGATTCAATAAGGTCGATCCTTTATTAAACCACCGAATGGCTCCGACTTTACTCAATCCTTCGGGTTCCTGTACTGTGGTGAAGCCTTCACTCTCCAACACTAGACTGTAGAGGTAAAACCAAGGTGCATCAAACAAAAACTGGCAGCGATTGGCGAAACTGCCGGCACAATGGTTTTGCACCTTACAATAGAAAGTAAAAACTCCACTTTAAAACGAAACCGCATCATGAGACGAACAGGCAGCAAAACTAACAAACTAGCCACGTGACAACAGGATTCCCCTTGTATACCTATTGGAATATGCCATCACGTGACCTCCCACTGGTGGGAAAATTGCATCACCCCACCATCACAAGACCATTGCATCATGCTCACAAGATACTCAATTACATCATGGTCATGAGACAGTCACAAGATCCCCACGGGGTATGTAACAGTTCCATATGCTCACCACCCTGTGTATAGAAAAAGATGCCTATCAGCTCCTTTTCCCCTCTCACACTAAACTTGTGCCCTAAGTTTTGGACTCCCTGTGCTGGGGACAAACTTGTTCACTTTATTTATGCCTCTCATAATTTTAAGCATTGTTGTAAAGTCACCCCTCGTTCTGCTAAGATCTAAAGAATAAAAATCTAGCCTGGCCAACCTCTCTCTACAATTGAGGCCCTTTAGTCCTGGCAATTGAAACTGCATGCAGTACTCCCAAGTCAACCTTGCCAACGACTTGTACAACTGCAACAAAATGTTCCAGCCCTATACTGAGTGCCCTGAATGATGAAGGCCAATGTGCTAACCACCCTCTCTATCTGTCACACTATTTTTAACTAGCTATGTACTTATACTCCCAAGTCCCTCAGTTCCATTATACTGCCTAGTGCCTTGCCGTTCAAAGTACAAGACTTATTTTAGTTGGACTTCCAAAAATGTGTCACTTTACACTTGTCTTTTTTAAAATCCATTTGCTACACCTCATTCCACAGCTCTAACTGATCAAGGTGTAATCTACAATAACCTTACTCACTTATCAACAACAGCTCCTAATTTTGTGCGTTCGGCAAACTTACTGATCAATGGTGTACATTCGGATCCAAGTTATTTGTATAAATAACAAGGAACCCAAACAGACCCCAGCAGCACACCACTAGCCACTGACCTCTGTTCAGAGAAACAACCTTCATCCAGCATCCTTTGCTCTTTGCCTCTGAACCAATCTAACTAGCTCTCCCTGGATTCCATGATACCTACCCTTGATGTCCTGGATACCACAGAGGCTAGTGTCCATGATGGAGCAGACTGAATTTACAACTCTGCAGATTATTTCGATCCTGTGCAATGGCCTCCCTCTTTTCTCTCTTCCTCCCCCACCCTATACCAGATGGTGATTCAGCCAGTTAAGATGCTCTCCATGGTACATCCTGCTGTAAGAATATGAGAGTGTCTTTGGTGACATATCAAATCTCCTCAAACTCCTAATGAAATATAGGCACTGTCGTGGTTCTTTGTAGCTGCATTGATAAAGTTGGGTCCAGGTTAGATCCTCAGAGATATTAACACCCAGGAACTTGAAACTGCTCACTCTCTCCACTTCTGATCCCTCGATGAGGACTGATGTGTGTTCCCTCATCTTACCCTTTCTAAAGTCCACAGTCAGTTTTTTGGTCTTGCTGGTGTTGAGTGCAAGATTGTTGCTGCAACACCACTCCACTAGCTGATGATCTATCTCACTCCTGTAGGCCCTCTCATCTCCATCTGAAATTCTGTCAACAATTGTATTACCAGCAAATTTATAGACGCTCCCCCCTTCTAAACTACAGAGAGCAGCGAGGTTTTGTGAAATCCAGCAAGTTTTACTGTAATTTATGTAGTATTAAAAGATTTAACCACCAGCTTTTACACTTTGCAACTGTTCTAATCTTACAGTTATAAAATAACTTATTTCAGATTGCAAATATGATATACCTTGAGTCACCAGCAGGGGTCGGATTTTCCTACGATGAGAACAAGAAATACCGTACCAATGATTCTGAGGTGAGATGGTTTTGTTTGCGTGATTGTTAGGGACTGCATTTGGCTATCAATAAGTTTGTCTCCGTGGGGAAGACTAGTTATTACCCATTCCTGTTTGCATTGATTGTAAGAGTGTTGACCCAGCAAGTCTTAAAGGTCAAGCTGTTCCCCTGACATGCTGCTCTTGTCCTTCTCGTGTTGCAGATAGGGAATGAGATGCGAGGTAGTTGATGAGATGGTGAGGTATTCTGCTGTCACTGTATGTCAGTAGTGGAGGGTTGCTGACCAAGGGAGCGTACTAAGTTAATGGTTTGATCAGTTTTGAGTTTTTGTATCCATCAGGGTTGTTTAATGTCATTTCCAGTACACAGGAGTAGAGGGAATAAAATATTTGTTACTCTGGATCTGATGTAATGCTAAACAACACAAGGTAAAGAAGACAATAATGAAAAAACCACAATAAATATATTAATTAGATAGCTTGTATACCTTGGTTGTATGCCTGTAGAGTGATGAAGTGACTGACAGGAAATGATGAAGTAGTGGTGTCGTAGATTGGTTCTGTTGGTAAGCATATTGGCGAGAGTCCAATGTGGCAGGAATGAAGTTTTTGATGTACCAGCCGTTCAAAGCGCCAGGATAATTGGTGTCAGGGCCACCAGGTGATAGTTGTTTAGTTCTGAGGGTGCAGAGTTCTTTGGTACAGAGTTGGTAGTGACTGACTTGGAGTTTGTGGGGGCAGCAGCTTGGATGAGTGAAGTGTTCCATGAAGATGTTGTTGAGCTGGTGTGCACGCTCCCTGAGTACTCAGCCTGATGTTGTCTGGCCCAGCCACCTTGTGGAGGGTGATTCTCCAGAGTCGTCCTCATATCTGCTGCAATATGTTTTTGAGGTTTTTCCTTGCATAGTCAGTAAAGCTCTTGTTGCCTAACTATGTACACTAGGGATTGTCTGTTATCGGACAGGTCTTTCTGACTATTTTGAACATGGACGGTCCCAAGATTTTTTTTCCTCAGGCTGCTCTGAGAGCTATTCTGTCGCCAGTCTTGAAGGTAGTGTCCTGGGTTTTAGTAGGGAGCGTACCTCAGCGTTCAGCCAGAGCTTCTAGTTTAACAATGACCATCCAGGGGAAATTTATATTCATTTCATCTCTCCAAAGTACTGAGGTTGTCAGCAATGTATGCCTACTTCCCTTTTGTAGCTATAGTGTTGTGAAAGCTGCCCTATTCAGTTTCTGGTCAGTGGTTCAAAATGGTCATGATCTTGGACTTTCAGTGCTGAGTCTTGTTGCAGTTTGTCCCAAGTCTTATGGTCAGTTTGCTAGATGAGGATTCTTTCCAGGTCTTGCTTTATTATTGTATGGTATTATATGATTTCAGACACTGGAGTCCTTTCCATTTTCTATTACCAATCTGTTGCAGTAATCGCTGGCTATCGAGGTTGCAAACACTTGGTATACATCCGCTTCCAGATCAAGCTATAGCAAGATCTGTAGCTCAATAGACATATAAACATTGAGTTCTGATTGGCATGAATTTTCCATTGAGATTTGGAACAAAAGTATAATCTTTTACTTGCTGTGTAGTCCATTTCCTTGCGTGAGAATGAGATTGGCTGATAATCACATTTTCATGGTATTTACTGCTTTTAAACTTTGTTCTTGCACCCTTTTTCTCCTCTTCCAGGTTTCATTCAATAACTACCTTGCCCTGAAAGAATTCTTCCGACTTTTCCCAGAATACAAGAAGAATGAATTCTTTATCACTGGAGAGAGTTATGGAGGATTCTATGTACCAACTCTAGCAGAGAGAGTCATGTCTGACGAGGAAATTAATTTTAAGGTGGGTGCTGAAAAATTACATTGTTCATAATGGGGGAAATAGTTGGTAAATTAGAATTGGTTTATTATTGTCACATGTATGGTGAAAATCTTGTCTTGGAGACTTCGTACAGGTCAAATCATTGCACGATACGATTGAGGCAGAACAAGGGAAGCCTAATAATGCAGAATAATGTGTAACAGCTGCAGAGAAAGAAACAAGGTGCAAGATCGAATATAAGATCAGGAGTCCATTTTATTATAGTAGGGAACTGTTTAACAATCTTAACAGCTGGGTAGAAGCTGTCCTTGAGCCTAGCAGGGAATGCTTTAAGACCAGAGCATCTTCTACCTGATGGAAAAGGGAAGGAGAGAGAATGTCTGAGGCAGAACCGATAGAAGGGAAGCTGTGTTCCATGATGTACTGAACCGTCTACTGTAGTTTCTTCCAGTCATGTGCAAAGCATTTGCCATACCAAACCAGATAGGATGCTTAATCCAGCAGCAGCTGGGAAGGATGCCCGCTGTTGGAGGTTATTAATTTTTTTTCTCTGATGATATGGACCGGAGCGTTGACATTTTTAAATCTTCACAACTTCTGCTTGACCCGAACATTTCTGGCATTTTGTGTTTATTTCACTGTCTTCAGATCTGCAGTATTTTACCTGTGAATCCCAGCTAGCTAGGTACATGTGTTGTATGTTAATCAGATGGGGGAAAGAAAGGATGAGGCACAACCATCGCATAGTGGTTAGCGCAACACTCTCACAGCTTGGGCCACAGAGCTCAGAGATCAATTCTGGCTCTATCTGCAGGGAGTTTATATGTTCTCCATGTGACCTTGTGGGTTTCCTCCCACAGTCCAAATACATACTGGTTAGTGGGTTAATTGGTCATTGTAAATTGTCCTGTGATTTTTAAACATTTTTTAGTTTACTGTCTGTTATGCCCTTGGCGTTTAGGACAACAACGCAGGTCATCCATCTGTCTGTCCTTGGCCATCTTCTCAATTGTGCCCGAGGTGTGTTTCAGAGTCCACGTTTCTACCTCTGGTAGGGTGCCAAGTTGTCTTTGGTCTCCTGTGTTTCCCCTGCTCTTCGAAGGTCTAAGAGTGCTTCTTGATGATGGGGTTGGCCCCTCTTCTCATCACATGCCCAATCCATCTCCAACATTGTACATTGTCTGGTGATTAGGCTAGGATTAAATACAGGTTGCAGGGTTTGATGGGCTGGAAGGGGCTGTTCCACACTATATCACAAAATAAATAAAAGTAGAGATACTGGAAATCTTCCTTGCCCATCTGATTCCAGACTGAGGCAGCATAGTAACTCTCATATGTACTGCTTTTTATGTTAAATGAATATTTCATTGCCCCCTCGAGTAAAAGTGGTGTTTTCCCCATTGTCCTGACTTTTCCCTCTATCAAATTTACTCAAGTATATGACCTGATCATTGTCTCACTACAGTTTATGGCATCTCTTTTGCATTTCCATCATTATAGTAGTTCAAGAATTTCTTAGTCAGCAAAACACTTTGGGGGAATACCAGAGGGGATATTGGGTCTTTGCACTTCAGAATGATGAGGGGAAACTCAAAGATTTCATTGCATTTTGCCTTTGTAAGGAACATTTGGATTTGCTGAATGCTCCATTGGATTGATGCAGGAGCAGTAACAACTGTAAATCCAAATCCCAACATGGAACAATGAGACCAAGTATAGCAAAAAGACATTGTGGATTATTGCCTTTGCCCAGTGACTTGCATGTGGCTCCAAACCAAGAGTACATAGTTGATTAATGTCCTCAGTATGCAGGAGTGGGAAATAAAAGTTAGTTTGGCTGCTGTAGTCTATCTCACAAAAACAAATATAGAATTTAAATTGTTACCTTGCTCTATATAGCATAACAACTGAATAATGGTGAGGATAAGCACTGCTATAACTACTGGATTAGGGGTGAAGGAACCAGTGCAGCAGCTATTGCCTGAGCTAACAATATATTTACAGTCAAACTTCAGGTCTGGTGGTTTTAATGTTCTGGATTGATGTCACCCAGGGAGAATCAGAGGTAGCTGTTTGGTTTCTACAGGAGGAATTTATTCAGAATTAGCTTTTTCATAAGTGTTGTGCTGGTATATAATTTTAGGTTGTAAATCCTTGGGTTTAAAAATAGAGGGGGGTTCTAATTGAAGTATTTAAAACTTTGAAAAGATTTGGGTAGTAGATACATATTTATTTCCTATGGTTCAAATAGTTTGAAGAAGTCTGCATCAAAATACTGTCAGGAAACATCTTTTTGCATATGGCATAGCAAATTTCTGGAACTTTCTCCTTGAAACCATTGACTTTTAAATTTTAAATCTCGGATTTTTGTTCAGTAAAGGTGCAGTTATCTTACTGGACCAAAGTAGGGTTTGAACAGTGATCTGATGGAATGGTGTCTGACTGCTTTATTTCAGGGAATGGCCGTTGGAAATGGATTGTCTAGTTTTGAGTACAATGATGACTCTTTGGTTTACTTTGCATATTACCACGGGCTATTTAAAACTTCGTAAGTACTAACAACTCATTATCTCTGCGACATTCCTGTGACAGTGCTTTTTTGGATTAAGTTTACCGAACCCTCGTAGAGTTGATCACCAAAGCAGTACTTTATCAGTCAATTCTCCAAAGGCACATGTTCAAGCAATTATAACAGCTTATAAAAAGTTTGTTATAGACATTGTTACAAATTTTAGGTTCAGGTTGATGAATATTTGTTTAAAATGCATGTGTGTTCATAGCATTTATCAGTTTGTGAGATGTAAATTTTGTTTCATACATCACTAAATGAAAACAAAATGTCATGATTGCAGCTTAAAGAACTAAAATCTGAATGGCATCACTTTTTTGATTTCTTTACAATTAGGCAGTTGTTCACTGACTTTAACCCGCAGCAGAATTGGAAAATAGTTGGGAGAGTAGAGGAGATAAAAGGGTAGGAAATTGAGGAAGGACTGTGCTGGACTCTTTTGTCTCATGAATAAAAATGTGTGGAGGGGCATTGTGGATGTTCAGTGCTGAAGAATGCTCAGAAGAGAAGCAATGCCACCTCAGCGAAGAAGGGAAGCCACACAATTAGTTAAATAATTACAGCTGAGGCCCGTGGGTTGCAAAGAATGCAAAAGGACATTTACTTATGGACACTCGATTCGCAGAGGGGAAGCAAGAAGACCACTTTGTAGGCGGGCAGCTGAAACAAAACGCAACAACAGGGCTGAGGATAAATACCTCTAATGTTAACTGGAGGAAGTTAGTGTAGGGGAGGCAGAATACTTCAGTGTGTTCCATCTGTGTTTTTAAACAAAATATGGCAGATATGAGGAGTAAGAAATATTGCTGTTGTAAACAATGAGAAGATGAGTGATTTGCCATGTTGTGGGAGAAAAATTATAAATTGTTGCTATGAATGAAACAACCTGAGCAATTAAAAGAAGCAAGGAATGAAATAGTGGAGAAGCTTCATGATCTGATATTTTAGTTGTCTTATGACAAGACTGTACCCGTAAAGGTGCTCTAAATTTAAAGACAATACAATTGTTTTTGTTTGAGGAAAGAAGCTGTATGACATGAAAATCATCACCCAGTATTTTACTGGGAGTGGGGTTATTTATACTGACGTAACTATCTACAAAAATGGGCACCTACTCTAATGCAGTTTCCCACCTCTTCACCTAGGTCTTAAGAAATCTAAATGGTAATATTTTAAAAGGCGAAATAGATTGTTTATAGGTCTGATTGTTGGCAAATGAATGGGAAACAAAAATTGGATGGTATAACATGCTATTTAGGAAAGTGTGAATTGATTACTGTGTTTCCCCCAAGATGCATTGTATGATTATTGGAGCTATCACATTCACCATGACGAGGATTCAACTAGAAATGCCATGCAGATATTCAGAGTGGCATTAAAATATTGGTGTTATTTCTCTTCTTTTTGGCATGCTGGTGAACAGTAACAGAATATTTTGGGCAATTGGGGAGTCTGGCTTGCTGTAAACATTCTAAGTGGTTTCTGAAATAAAATAAACTGCTGGAAGCACTTAGCCAGCCAGGCAACGTTTGAGGAAGAACCACTTGACATTTCAGATCCGAGTTCATCCACTGGATCTTTCGTTCTCCAAGGAGTGTCTGTTTGGTGTCGGGAATACTACCTTCAGCTTGCACTGTCTTTTGTGCTTCCTATCAAACAAAACTACCAATGCTGAAGATCTGAAATAACAATGAAAGGTCTTTGACCTGAAACTCTGACTCTACAGATGTGATGTGAACTTCTGGGTATTTCCTGGATTTTATTTTCATGGATAATTCTACACAAGGGCAATAGTCTTTGTGTCACACATGATATATACGGGTCAATGTCCATTTTGAAAATAGATGGGAGAGGGGAAGGAGTTGTTCCTGAACCATGGCCTTCACACTTTGTAGCTCTTCCTGATGGTAGCAATGAGAACAAGATATGATCTTGATGTCCAGGGTACTGGGGATGGTGCTCATGAAGCTAAATCCAAGTGAATTTTGTCCAAGCACAGTGTGTGATACAATTTTTTTGTTTTATTTCACTGTTATTGTCATGCAACCTATTAATCTTTAATGTGAATTCTTAGAAAACAATGGAATTGAAATCTGTGCCACAGCCTTGCACCTTGCGTTGTAGATAGGATGAAAATCTGCCTTTCTAAGTGTTGTCTCTGCACGTGAGCAAAGTACATCCGACCACCAGCTGCCATTTTGTTTTTTTCCATACTTGTCTGAGTTCATTCCAATCTGCACCTGGTATTTCTACCCTGAAAGTAAAATATTCTACTAGCTTAGGGAGTAAATGATGTCTTCTCCACAATTTTTATTTTAGACTTTGGAATGATCTTCAGAGGTTTTGCTGTTCCAAAGGAATATGCAACTTCCACAGTAATAAAAATAAGAACTGTACGTTAAGGGTGAGTATCATTTTGTACATCTCTATCATACAAAGATACTTTTACAGATCATTTCTTCCCCATAGCTTGCAGAGTTTTCCTCTTTGTGCTTCCAAAAGTTACCAGTTAATTTCTTTCCAACTTCAGTATTTTTTCAAGCTGCGCTTTGCAGCTCAACTGAATTTAAAATAAAAATATTGTGGCAACCCACCTTCTGCGCAAGTGAACCGGCTCACAAATAGCCAGCGCACAGGGAGAGACTTTGGTAATGCACCTCTGATGTAATTTCCACCCAGAGAGGGCGGGCGCTAGGGATTAAATACCAGCGCCACGAAGTTTGAATAAACTAGTTTCGAAGCGACTTACCGACTGCGTGTCGTTGTCTCTCACTCTGTATGTAGTACATCGCTACGTTGGTGACCCCGAGTTTGGGTCCTTCGGTTTCCTACTCTCTCTTACAGAAATGGTTCCTTCATATCAGTTCCCATTTATTACATGCTCTCATGGCATGGTAGTTTGAGGTGGCATAGAGGCTAGCATAATGCTTTACAACACAGATCAGGGGTTCATTTGCTTTGCTGTCTGTATGGAGTTTGTACATTCCCCCATGACCCCTCTGGTTTCCTCTCACATTCCCAAGGCTTGCAGATTAGTAAGGGTTCGTATGTAGTGAGCATCCTACGTAGGCACTGGAAGCATGGCGACATTTGAGGCTTGTCCCCGGAGCATGTTTGGACTGTGGCTGTTAATGCAAATTACACATTTCGATGTACATGTGACAAATAAAGCTAATCTAATCTAACAATGATCTAATTGTTAATGAACCAACTGTATTGATCTTGGTGTGCAGTGTGGATGAAGAGCACAAAGCTTAGACAGGTTAAAAAGAGAGCTGAAGGAAGCATTTGGTTCAGTGCAGGTTAAAAGACAGTCTGTGTACTGCATTCTTTTATTATTTTATCTTACCCATGAGCATCAGTCTGCCAAAATAAAGAATATTTTTGAGAGGTACGATTTTACATAGAATAATTGACACAAATAATTGGAAAGTTTATGAATTGGGGGAAGAATAAATCTGAAATTTTTTTGCAGTAATGGATGAGGCGCCATGTTAGCGTAGTGGTTAGCACAACGCTTCACAGTACCAGCAACCTGGGTTCAATTCCCACAGTTGCCTGTAAGGAGTTTGTATGTTCTCCCCATGACCATGTGAGTTTCCTCTGGGTGCTCTGGTTTCTCCCCTCAGTCCAAAAGCCTTCCAGTTGGTAGGTTGATTGGTCTTTATAAATATTCCAATAATTAGGCTAGGACTAAATTGGGTGGTTGCTGAGCAGTGTAGTTCGAAGGGCTGAAGAGTCTATGTCAATATATGTAGGAGGGAAGGGCTATATTGATTTTATAGTAGGTTAAAAGGTTGGCACAGCATCATGGGCCAGAGAGCCTGTATTATACTGCTATATTCTATGTTCTCAAATGTGCTGCCCAGAATGAGACATAAACAGTGACTAATGATAACATAGCTTTGCTTACAGTCTTCTGGACTTCTGTGTGGTGACTTAATCAAGGGAGTTGTACTGTATGTACTTGCCAATGCTTCTGACTCAGTCCTTTGGTAATATAGTTGCTCAGATTGATTGGAGAACTGAGGGAGTAAACTAGAAATACTGTATACTGTACATCTGGTTTAAGATGGCACTGGTGAGGCACAGTGATGACTTGCTGGCAGCAAACAGAACTACTAAGTACTTTATTAATTGCACTTTTTTCTCAATCACCGCAGTCACTAGCCTGTAACTTCCCTTTTGGAGTTGAGCTTTTGAACTGAAGATATGAAAGTGCAGGATGCTTGCAGCATTGTGTGTACTGGCCCGATAGAGGTGGCAGGGCCCAGGCCCAGGAGCACTGTATGGCAATTGCTGGAGTGGACTTGGAGGCGATTTGAAGAGGCAGAACTGAGACGAGGCGGCAGGTTCCAGGTCTGAAAACGTATCAAAGAGGCAGGGCACAGCTCGAGTGTGAGGAACAGCCCACTGTTTAGCTGATTTAAGTGTCAGGCCGGATTGAGAGATCTGGGTGTCGGAGCTGGAGGAGAGGCACAGGCCAGCGTTCAGCTGGATGCTCACGGGGTTTACTTAATTCTGCTAAACTGAGGCTGTAGCCTGCAACAGGCTCCTGGATCAACTGTGACTGGCTGGCCTTGTGACTGTGGCTTCACTTCTGTAAACTTCAGTTCCGAATATTATTTACATAATTTGTCTTTTTTTCCTGCACATTGGGTATTTGACAGTCCTTATTTAACAGGTTCTATTGGGTTTCTTTGTTTTGTGGCTGCCTGTGAGGAGACAGATCTCAAAGGTTGTGTAAAGTATACACGCTTTAATTATAAATGTCCTTTTAACTTTGGATATCCATTAACCTTTCTGGCAAAGGACAATTGGAATAATTAATTTTGAAGATTACAAAATTTGTTTTTCTTTACAGGTTTCGGAGGTGATGAATATTGTGTATAATTCAGGGCTGAATATATACAACCTGTATGCTGATTGCTTTGGAGGGGTTCCAGGCAAAGTACAGTAAGTAAAAATTGGTTCGAATGTGGAAATATGTTGAAATGCTTGCGGTCTACGGACTACAGGACTGCATGGTACCATAGTGCTTAGCACAATGCTTTACAATACCAGCACCCAGGGTTCAGTTCCCAGCACTGTCTGTTACAAATTTTAACATTCTCTCCATAACTGTGGTGGGTTTCCTCGGTGCTCCGGTTTCCTCCCTGCACTCAAGTCCCAGTGACAAAATGCCTTATTTGCAAGCTTATCTGGAAAGCGATCCACGCAGCTGCAAAAGGGTTAATCTTGGTATATGTTGGAAGTCATGGAATTGAAGGAGGCCTAGCACAAGAGGAGGGCTTCCTGAAGTTGGAAAATGCAGTGTTTATGCCTCTAGGTTGTAGACTACCCATATAGAATATGATGTGGTGTTTTATCAGTTTGTGTCAGGACTCACCGTAGCTGCGAGGCTGACAATGGGCAGGGGAATGGGAATGCCATCAATGGGAACTTGGGATGGTTATGGCAGACAGAGCATAGGTGCTCTGCAAAATGGTTGCCCAATCTACTCTTGGTCTTGCCAATGTGGTGGAGGCCACATCTAGAGAACTGAGTGCAATGGACGAGGCTGGAGGAGGTGCAGGTGAATCTTGCCTTGCTTTGTGTAGACCGAGGGGAAAAATCCCAAATCATGACTTGAATTTTCCAGGGATTTGTTGGCATTTCTGCAGTTAACAATCAGTAGCTACCAAATTTCATGAAGATTGAAAACTTTGAAATTGTTGGCATCCGTTTACACTTCTTGTTTACCAAGGGAACCGAGCATATGGCAATGTCCCCCCACCACTTAGTGGGAAAACTGCATGAACATACTCCACTGGGTTGGACAAAGTTCAGGATTGAAATTTAATTTATCACATGTCTATCGAATTGTTCCGTTTGTGCTAACAACCAATGTACCAAAGATGCTGGGGCAGCCCACGAGTGTCGTCACGCATTCCGACACCACAGTTAAACTACCAAGCAATGTGCCTTTTTTAATCTTACAGCTTTGATGAAAATCAGAAGCAACTGGTTGTTCATAATTTGGAGCACGTGTTTCCCAACAGTGAAGTGAGACTTTTGTGGAAGAAGGTAAATATGATGCATCTTTATTTTATTTGTGATACAGTATGCATTATGCCCCTTGAGTTGCACTGCCCAGCAATCCTCTGATTTAATCCTAGCCTAATCACAGAAGAATTTACAATAACCTACCAGCTGCTACATTTTTGGACTGTGGGAGGAAACTGGAGCACCCGAAGGAAACCCATATTGTCACGGGGAGAACGTGCAAACTCCTTACAGTCAGCGGCAGGAATTGAACCTGGGGTTGACTGTAGTGTAAGGTGTTGTGCTAACCACTAGGGTACCGTGCCACCTTTATCCAAATAAATTTAGTCATCAGGAAATTCAGCATTAATTTGCATTCTGTAAATTTTAACTACTGTGAAACCTGTGAAGGATTGGGTGGTAAAAGTTTAAAGCAGATTTTGGAAATAGTCTGTTCAACTGTGGATCAACTGGTTAGAAACATCAAAAACCTACAGCACAATACAGGCTCTTCAGCCCACAAAGCTGTGCTGAACATGTCCTTACTTTAGAACTACCCAGGCTTATTCCTGAAAGACCCTATCGCTTATAGAGTCTGGTTGTACCAGACTGGTTCACCAAGGCTGATCTAATGTCAGTGAGCTGTCAGCTGTACATCTGAACCAATAATAGGCAAAAAGGGAAAATCAGAGGTCTTATAGGAAGATCCCATCTTTGAAATGAAACACCAAATTGGAAGGTGAAGAAACAAAACCAATGACATTAAATATGGCAAGGAGACAAAATAGGCAGAATCTAATTTGCTGATATTTTGTGCCCTGCATAGCTTGCAGTTGCACTGAAGTCAGTAGTGTAATGATTAACTTGGAGGGCAAAGTTTTGAACAGAAGTCCTGAAGTCGTGGTCTTCCTGCACACTGAAGCATGAAGTTCATAGTGTATCTTGCGTCCATGACACGTTCCTTGCTGGAAAGTAGTCTTGGTTGACTGGCGGACCTGGCTCCAGGCAGGGAGGATTCCACAGCAGGTCACGGGTACTGGCAGGCCCCAACTGAAACCCCAGAGGGAGTGGTAGTGCCTGGAAGCATTCAATCAATGGGCTGGGGGAAAAGATTCCAGATATTTATCCTAATTGTGCCTCTTAAAATCTTAAATTCTAGCAGGTTTCTCCTAGGCTTCCACTTTGAGGAGAACAGTCCAAGTTTGTCCGATCTTGTAGCTCATCCCTATAATATAGACATCATCCTGATAAACCTCCTCCACTGACTCCAAATTCCTCCTGTAATGGGCAATCAACAAAGCTCCAAGTGCAGTCTGACTAAAGATTCGTATAGCTGCAGCATGACTTCCTTACCCTTATACTCAATAACCCTACCAATGAAGGCGAGTATGCGATGCATCTTAACCAAATCTACTTTCTCTATTGCACTGCTCTCAGTGAACAATGCACTTGGACTTGGAGCCTGACATTAATTGTATACTTTCTCCTTTCATTTGATCTCCCAAAAAGCAACACCTCACACTTGCTCGGATTAAACTTCATCTACCAATTCTCTGCCCACGTCTGTATCTGACTTACATCCCACTGTACTTTTAATCCTTTACATTATCTGCAACTTGCTAACCTACCCATCAAGTGTATCGTAACAAAAAATAAAATAGGATTATAATGGGATTTGAAGATCAGAAGGAGAAAATTTTAACTATACTAGTGTCAGGGTTTCTGCGAGCTATCTGGAATAGAAGGATGGTGAGAAATAATTGTCTTCCGATGAATTGTGGATAACTAAGCACTTCAGTTCAACTCCAGTAAGAGGGAGACCCAAATCTTTGGACCATGTGCACTGATTAGAATAATTCTATGTATCTATGTCTACCTTCAATAATTGCTTGCTCAACCCAACTACAAATGTCACAACCAGCTTAGCAACAAGCTACTTGCAATATCGCCTGTCTATGCAATCATTACTTTACCTACTTAATCCTGCCCCTTTCCTCATTCCCATCTGTCAGCATTTCCTGAGACTTCTGTCCTTGTATTATTCAAATGTTAATTTTTCTGCTTGATTTCATAATGCCCAAATACCACAAACAAGCTGCAGTTCATTCAAATCTGTTAAGATTGATGGCTCAGTGATCTTTCTCATTAGCCCACGTAAAATTTTAATGTATGATACAGAAATATGCACATCCAGATGTTTCACTCCACCCACGTCATTTTGTAATCCTTTGCTCCACCACGTGTGCAGTCTCCAACTTCTTTCTGCTCCAGCTGAGGGACAATGGCATTCAAACCTGTCCAATCTTGCACAATCACCCATCCTTGGAAAGTGTCTCCTGTGCTGTTTAACTGAAGCTATTCATTCATGGCTGTATTGGCAGTATAGTTTGATGGAGTCTTGTTAATTGGGGGGAGAAAAGGGAATATTAGGAGCAGAACAGAAAGTAGAAGTAGTCATTTCAGGAGTCAAGAACCAGTAGAATACAACTGCCTAATCCACAGATCAGACCTTTAAGGAAAACGGTAGTTCTGTTTTCCTCATTGTAACTTTCTAAGTACTGCATAATATTGATCAACTAATCTAGACATATCAGCTTGAACAGTTCATATAGACATGTTTTCCAATCACCATATTCTCCCCCTCTCTGACTGGAGGTGTACGTGCAATACTTCAGTCTGACTCGTATTGATTCCTTATCTGTGCGGCTAAGTGGTGAAAAGTTGGGTTTGGGCCTAATTTAATAATCCCTCAATTTCTGCAAATACCATTTCTTGCTAAAGTTGCAGGTACTGAAACTTGGATATTAGCTCCTTTGTCTGTTTGTAGGGCACTTCAGTTCTCTGAAACTGATTCCATTTTTGTAGATAGCTGCTCCTGATTGCTTCACCTAATTTTCTACATCCTTCATTTTCCTAGGAGTTTTGACTGTAGCAGTATCTAGCACTTTCTGTTTAAAAATTCAGGTTCATCAGTTTCGCATTTTACATATGAATTTGGTGGAAATAAGGGAAGTGTAGCATTTAATTCCTTAAGAATAAACAAGTAGCTTTAAATGCAGAGCCACGGGATTAATTTCTCCTCAGTTCCTGGTAGGTTTAAAAACGGAGCTGGATCAGGTTATTCAGGTTAATGTAGTTGGGAATGGTCTGCCCCATGCCTCACTGGCCAAGCCAATTACTACAGCCATTCCAGCAAACTTAGTTCTTGAACTTTACTCTGTCATGCTGATGTCTCATGCATTTTCTCCAGAAACTGCGGAGCTTGATTCAGAGCCACATGAATGTACGGTTGGACCCCCCTTGCATCAACACTACCGCCAGCTCTGACTACTTAAATAACCCGGATGTACGGAAGGCTTTGCACATTCCACCATTTGTGCAAAAATGGGAGATGTGCAGGTAAAATCTTGTCTCTTGCACTAACTGCTTGGATTTGCTGATAATTTAGAATATTTATCAGAATTCCTTCTGCTTGCCTGCCTTTGGTTTTGTATGAGCAGTGTGAACTGTTTTGGGAGGGCTGTATTCCTATTCATGTCTCCCTGTAAAAGTAGATCTATTTGGTAAATTACTCAAGTCTGATCACAAATGGAGTCTTTCAAGTACTCCACTTGCCAAGTAAGTACAGTGCAAGATTTTGAAAGGGACCTGCCCACATTTAATGTTATAGGTGACACTGCGTGTATTGTAATGGTGTGCACACGTGCATGTTGAGTACATCATTGTGATATTCTCCTGTAAGAATGGAGTACCTACAGCAAGCTAGTGTTTATCTGGAACTTGTGCACCCAGATTTCTCATGTATCTGGCAAACATTTGAAAGCATATGTAACTCTAGATTTGGCTAGTGGATTAATCTAGGGGAAGACGGCCCTTGGCCCGGCCAAACTTAAGAAATCTTGTTTGGGTGGATGCTGTGCGATGTGACCCCTGTTACAAATCAGTAGCACGAAATAACAAACAGTACACAATATGCGATTAAACGAATGAGCTTTATAAGTCTTAATTTGACTGTGGTTAGCAAAGAAACAAATAAAGAAAAGGGCTCATTCTCGTGAAACTGTCTAATGCATAACGTTGGAGCTCACGGTTCAGTCCGCTGGTTTCCCATCGACCTCCTCCAAGCGTAGCCAACCCATGCTTCCTCGCTCCAAGTCCACTCCATCCGGCGGTCTACCAACTGTCTCCATTCACATCTTCTCTCCTCCTCTCTCCCCGGCAAAGGACCGCGAAATCCCTGCTCCCAGATCCACAAGAAAGAACAAAATCCCTCTCATTGGGTAGCCCCACGTTCCAAATCCCCGTTATCCTTAGTCATAAACCCAAACATTGCTGCTACACAGAAACCTTTACATTAGCAGTGAAACCTTACAGTGTGTTACACATTAAGCAATGTAAAAAAAAGTAAGGAGGTGACCTGGCTTCATAATTTAATTAAAGGTTTACGTATAGAATTCTCATGTTATGTACACCTGTTTTTTTTTAAACCAATTCTCATGCAACTAGCACCTGGCTCCCATACACTCAGTGGCCACTTTATTAGATACACCTCATTAATACAAGTACCTAATTGGCCAATCATGTGACAGCAGCTCAATGCATAAAAGCATGCAGACATGGTCAAGTCATTCAGGTATTGTTCAGACCAAACATGAGAATGGAGAAGAAATGTGATCGAAGTGACTTTGACCATGGAATGATTGGTGCCAGATGGAGTGGTTTGAGTATCTCTGAAATTGATGATCCCCTGGCATTTTCATTCACAACTGTCTCTTAGAAGTTTAGAGAGGGTGCAGAGGAGATTCACCAGGATGCTGCTTGGATTTAAGAGTGTGTCTCATGAGAAAAGATTGAGCAAACTTGGGCAGTTAAGGACGATGAGAGGCGACTTGATAGAGGTGTATAAGATGAGAGGTATGAATTATTTAGAGAGCACAGTAACAGGTCCTTTTGACCTGGCAAGCCCTCAGTGCCCGATCACACCCATGTGAGCAATTAACCCACTAACTCGTATCTTTAAAATGCGGGAGGGAACTGGAGCACCCAGTGGAGCCCCAACCCATGCAGTCACATGGTGCATCTACAAACTGGAAATTGAACCAGGGTTGTTGGTGCTGTAACAGCTTTACGCTGCTGTGCCACTGCATTCTGTCAGCAGGCATATGGATCACAGGAATAAGGTTTGTGGTGTCATCAGTTCTTTTTCTAGAGATTGGGGTTAACACCTATACTGAGCACATCTTAATTGACTGATTCAGGGGTAATTTTCACAATTTGTCATTTTGGAAAGTGATGGCACTGGCAGGGTTTTCTATCTATCCAGAATTACTCTTGAGTAGCTTCATTGACTATGAAGTCTTGTGGGAACAAAGGTGAGCTTAAAATAGCTTCCATTACTTTAATACCAAGCATGAACGTTTTGAACACACATTCTTCTGATTTCCTAGAAATGGTTGATAAAGGTGGGTGGGTGTAAAATGAACTGTTCCACATACTTGACTGAGAACGACAGTATTATGAAGGATGGTTATACCATGCTTTCTCACTCTGCACATGAAAAATGTGGTCCACCAGTAGTGTGAATGTAAGTGTGTCATTTATACCTTTTACCAAGACATCTGTGCTTACCAAGAATTCATCCATATGAAATGTTGGAATGACTATTACTTCTGACAGTTTGTAAGATCCTATTCAAAGCTAGGAAGTGCTTTTTCCCGGGAAGTCTGTTTCCGTCCCGTGTCTCAGGAAGACTTTTCGTAAGGGGGTCCTCCTACCACTTGATTACTTGAACTTTTTTTCTGTTCCCATCTAGTGCCAAAGTGTATTCGAATTATCAAGTTCTCTACGCTGACATGAAGGATCAATACCTGAAACTATTGGCTGCCAGGGTAATTAAAATGCTGTTTTTCCGTTATACTATTTTATTCAAAGTAGGCCACTAATCTAGCTAACTCATGGAAGGGGAAGTTGGATTTTACTGGCGATGGTGTTGTAAATTATCCACAAAGCAGCGGTGAGTTTCTGCTGTCCTCATCTGTCTGATTGATTTCTCAATGCAATTTAGTGATACAGTGCCCCTTCTGCCTGCCTACTATGGTGGTATATTCAAGAAAGGAAGTTTAATTATTAATGGCTCCATCTGTCTAAGTAGACAATGGATGCACCCGGTTTAGGACGGGGCACAGACCTGGGCAATGAATATGGAGATCCAGGCCTGCCCAGACATCAAGATCCCCCTCTCAGCCTCGCGGATGTGGTCCAAAGGAATGCGAAGCAGTACATCTGGCATCAGCTTGGGGGCAGGAGCTGCCGGGAGGTGATGTGATACCTCCTTAGGGGCTCCACTCTGGATTTGTGTAGGGTTTACTCCTTAGCCTTCTCTTCTCCCGAAGATACCCACAAGGCAGTGGGATCCGTAACCCTGGATACGGGCCCATATGGGGTACTGTCAGCCAGAGCCAGTTGAGCCCAGGACTCGTGTAAGACAGGGTATGGAGCCACTACCCAAGAAAGGAAGTTTAGTGCTTTGGAAAAGTGGAAATTTTGACTTTGTAGTGTTCACTCCCACTTACAGCAAATGCAGCAGTCCATGCTTGCGTGCAGAAAGAATTGGACAATGGTAAGATGATTTGATAATTGGTATTGTAACATTAGCACCATACAGGTGTCAGGCAATGATGAACGAGAGTAATTACCTACTACACCCTATCCTCGTTATATGCGGGGGATACGTTTCTTGCAGTCAATGCATAATGTGAATACCAATACAACACAAAAGCAGTACCATAAGGCAACATTTGTATTATTTTTCATCAATTTAAGGTAATATTCAAATCATAGAAAGTTAACATATTAGGGTGTACAGTACTCACCAACAGTGGCTTGTGTGTTCGCTCTGGGAGATGAGTGGTTGTTGTGGTGTCGGGATCATATCAAGCACAGCAAGGGGTGAAGGAAGGCTCACAGAACTCCTAGAACTGCCGGCAGCAGGAGATGACACCGGTTAGAAGAAAGTGGAGAGGGTTGTTTGCTTGGCAGCATTGTGTTTTTCAGCATAAATTTGCTTGTAGGGAAGAAGGGTTGACGACAGGGAACAACTGAAATGCTGACTTCTTTCTAAACTTGGGTCCATGTCCATCGCCATTTGTGCCAAATGTTCCTACTTCCACCATTCCCTCACCGTTGGTAAACTCCCGGGATTTTCAAAATCATCTGTTGCTTGTAGCATCTGAGAGATAGTTCGCCGTAAAAAAAAAGTACACCCTGAATGTGGATCACACCTTGGTCAAGTGGCTGAATCAGCAATGTTGTGTTAGGTGGCAGGAATCGCACTGTTATGTTAGGATGAATGCTGGTCCAAATGCTTAGGATGGGCTGGCACATTGTCAAGCAACAAAAGAACTTTAAAGGCAAGATTCTGTTCCCGGCAGTAGCGCGCCAGAGCTCTGTTACCTTCAGCTGATGCCACGCTGTTTATAATTTCCAACTTTTTTTCAAATGTTAAAGCGGTTCTCTGCCACTCGGCTGATGGCCCAGAACATGATATCCGACGCTTAGGAGGCACAGTTAAATATTTCAAGCAGAAAATCACTCCACCGTAGGTAAAAACAACAGAAGTTCAAGAGTGCAATTCACACCTTGCCAAAATCAATGCGAGACTGGCGGGAGTGAGACTGAGACGTGTGCACATGACTTGTATTGGCGAGAAAGCAGTGTTCCTCGCATAACTGAGTTTTGGGCGCATGTAAGGAGACGTTGGTGGAAATAGGTTCCTTGCATAACTGTGAATCCACATAGTCTGATGACTCATATAACGAAGACCGGGTGTATTGACTTTCAATGGCATTTCCAGCACTGAACTAGTTGACCAGAAATTTGACAGAAATAACTATGAGCATGTGAGATATTGGATTGGGTACCTAAATCTAACTTTCTGCCATCTATAAAATAGCTCTGGATGAATGCAGCACCAACAGCACGCGAAACTTTCAGCACTGTCCAGGACTCCTAGTTATTTCTGTCAAATTTCTGGTCAACTAGTTCAGTGCTGGAAATGCCATTGAAAGTCAATACACCCGATCTTCGTTATATGAGTCTTCAGACTATGTGGATTCACAGTTATGCAAGGAACCTATTTCCACCAACGTCTCCTTACATGCGCCCAAAACTCAGTTATGCGAGGAACACTGCTTTCTCGCCAATACAAGTCACGTGCACACGTCTCAGTCTCACTCCCGCCAGTCTCGCATTGATTTTGGCAAGGTGTGAATTGCACTCTTGAACTTCTGTTGTTTTTACCTACGGTGGAGTGATTTTCTGCTTGAAATGTTTAACTGTGCCTCCTAAGCGTCGGATATCATGTTCTGGGCCATCAGTCGAGTGGCAGAGAACCGCTTTAACATTTGAAAAAAAGTTGGAAATTATAAACAGCGCGGCATCAGCTGAAGGTAACAGAGCTCTGGCGCACTACATGTCTTTGTATGCCAGATCCTCACTCGCTCACTCACTCACTGACAATGTATTGATTCTCCTTTGTAGCCTCCATGTCTCCCCTTTACTACTTGTTTTCTCATATCCTCCTTATCATCATCATCAGGGTTAGCAACCATACCTTTGGTGTCTTTGCCAAAATGTGTGGAAGGACCCTGCTTGCAGCAACACAGTAGAATAGGCGTTGGTGCGTCGCTTTACAGTGCCAGCTGTAGGATCAGGGTATGATTCCTGCTGCTGTGACCTCGTGGGCTTCCTCTGGCTCCAGTTACCATCCACATTCCAGAGTTAGGGTTATTGAACTGAGCCTGGTGGCACCACAAGCTTGGCCCAGTACAATCCTCTGGGTTTACACAAACAACAGTTCTTACTGCATCCCCTAATGTTTCGATGAGCATGTGACAAATAAAGCTCTTTGCTACGTTTACTGAATCCCCTTTTATATCTTAAATTCCAAGGATTTTAGTCATTGAACTTTATTAGCCTTTTCTTCCCATTGCTATGGCATCAGAATAAACATTGTGTTGGCACACAGCATATATTAGAGTAGTCAAGTCATTTAGTGGTTACCTAGTTTGCAAGTCATGTTTGAACAACGGTGCCTATATTGTTTTTAAGCTAACATATAGTCTATAATATTTTTTTCTTTAATCCTGTTTCAAGAAATACCAAATCCTAGTGTATAATGGGGATGTGGACATGGCCTGTAACTTCATGGGAGACGAATGGTTTGTGAATTCACTTCACCAGGAGGTAAGGTTATTTGTGGTTTGGCATTTGTTCCATTCATCTGGGTTAAGTGGCCCCAGGTTGTTTGCTAATGTGTATCCGATAGTGAGTAATGTTTGGGGTTTATACAGAGTCTGGGGGATATGCAGAAATGAGGAAAATAAAGGGAATTGCACAGTTATGTTGTATGTAAGTGAAGTGTTTCAAGTCCGTGAATATCGTAGACATGGTAACTGCAAACCACTGCAGTTCAAAACTAAGCCAGTCAATTGGACCAAGAGCAGTGGTTATGATAACCTTTCCCCTACCTCCCACCACCTTGCCAGTTTTACTAACCATTGAAAAATTATAGTGCGTAGTAAATAACTGCTTTTGAACCTTGTGAAGTGAAGAATATTTCATCTTTGTAAGATGACAGTATGATCAGATTTTTTTAAAGAAATAACAATTGGTCAGGACAGCAAAGATTAGTGCATGCACCCAACGAAAAGAGAAATGATTAGGGAAGAGATGAAATATGAAAGCAAGCTAGCAAACGATATTCAAAGTGGATAGTAAAACCTTTTCCAAGTATGTTTTGAAAAATAATTGAGTGGATATAGGACCGCTAGAAAATGAGGCAGGAGAAATAATAACAGGGGCTAAGGAGATGGCAGATGAGTATTTTGCATCAATCTTTACTGTGGAAGACACTAGCAGTGTGCCAGATATTGAAGGGTGTGAAGGAGGAGAAATGAATGCAGGTATTATTACAAGGGAGAAGGTGCTCAAAAAGCTGAAAGACCTTACTAAGGGTACATACGTCACCTGGACCAAATGAACTATACCCTAGGGTTCTGAAAGGGGTAGTGATAGAAATTGTGGAGGCATTAGTAGTGATCTTTTATTTAAAAAAAAAATAAATCATTGGACTCTGGCATGGTGCCAGAGGACTGGAAAATTGCAAATGTCTCTCCACTGTTTAAGAAAGGAGGAAGACAGCAGAAAGGAAATTATAACCAGTTAGTCTGACCTCAGTGGTTGGGAAGATGTTGAAGTCTTAAGTGTTAAGGATGAGGTTATGGAGTACTTGGAGACACAGGACAAGTTAAGACAAAGTCAGCATAGTTTCCTTAAGGAAACTTCTTGCCTAGCAAACCTGTTGGAATTCTTAGAGGAGATTACACATAGGATAGATAAAGCAAAGGGGATGCAGTGGACTTTCAGAAGGCCTTTGACAAAGTGCCACACATGAGGCTACTTACCAAATTAAGAGCCCATGGGGTTACAGGGAAGTTACTGGCATGGTTGGAGCATTGGCTGATTGGTAGGAGGCAGCGATGGGAATAGAAGGATCCTTTTCTGGTTGGCTGCCACTGAATAGTGATGTTCCGCAAGGGTCGGTGTTGGAACCACTTTTTATGCTGTATGTCAATGATTTAGATGATGGAATCATCATCTTGTTGCTAAGTTTGCAGATGATAGGAAGATTGGTAGAGGGGTAGGTAGTGTTGAGGAAATGGGTAGGCTGCAGAGATTAGGAGAATAGCAAGAAAGTGGCAAGGAAAATGCATCGTCATGTTTTTTGGTAGTAGAACTAAATGTGAAGACTATTTCCTAAATGGGGAGAAAATCCAAAAATCTGAGATGCAGAGGGACTTGGGAGTCCTTGTGCAGAACACCCTAAAGGTTAACTTGCAGATAGATTCATTGGTGAGGAAGGCAAATGCAATGTTAGCATTCATTTCAAGAGGTCTAGAATATAAGAGCAGGGATGTGATGCTGAGGCTTTATAAGGCACTGATGAGGCCTCACCTTGAGTATTGTGAACAGTTTTGGGCTCTTCATCTAAGTAAAGATGTGCTGGCGTTGGAGATGATTCAGAGGAGGCTCACAAGAATGATTCAGGAAATGAAACGGTTATCATATGAGGAGCGTTAGATAGCTCTGGGTCTGTAGTCACTGGAATTTAGAAGGATGAGGGAACAAATTGCCATGTAGCAACAACAGGTCCAAATTGCCCCACTGTGGCAGGAGTGGGACGTGGGCAGTTTTGAATGCACTGGTTTAAATTCTGACTATAGAAAAACCATGTTGTCCAAAATTCTGAAAAAGAATCGTCGACCATGTTGCCCTGTTTGTGAACACGGTGTGTCTAACTTTGCCACTATCCACTCTTGGGATCTGATTGCTTTGTTATGAAGAGTCTACAGAGAGCTTTTAAGTGAAGTCAGGCGGACAAAGAGACATAAGGAACTGAGGGTTGGAATTATGTAATCTGTGCACATCTTATTCAAAGCTATTTTTGCCATGAACAAAGCTATGATAGGATCATCTGAATTCTTTGTAACGTATTGTCAGACTTGATTTAAACTAGAGGAGTAAAAGAGTTGTCATTGCTCTGAGTGTTCCGTGAGTCATCCATGTACATCTGTTTCATTTTCCACACAGGTCCAAGTGAACCGCCGGACTTGGCTATACAAAGATGAGAATGGTGATCAGGTGGGAGGGTTTGTCAAGGAATTCCCCAACCTTGCTTTCCTGACTGTAAAGGTACCTCCTTTCAATGAGTTTGTGAATTGTCAATAAAAACCCTGCTGGGGATGCTTAACAAGATCTGGGAAAGAGAGGGAGTGAATGTTTCATGTCAAAAGCCTTTCACTGGAAGTGGGAAAAGTTTATAGACAAGTTCAGAGCCAGGGATAAATGAGGAGGGAAGATGAGATGGAATATCAAGGGACTGACACATCTTAATTAGGCACTTTAGCTCACTGACTTAAATGACTGAAAATTTTATATGGTAAACACTGCTCCATATTTTATTTTTTGGTAAGGTGCTGATAATGGTTCTGATGTTACCATTAATATCTCTTCTAAAACCACCTATCTCTTGTTGGCAGTCAGTTTGCCTTGCATCATCTTTTCTGCTCTGCATCCTAGTTAAAAGCTATTCACTACCTATGTACTGGTTTAAAACTGATGAGTTGTCCAGTTCTGCTGTTGATAATATTTCCCTCATTTGCTGCTGATGAGCATTTTCTGTTTTGCCTTTCAACTCCTCGCCTTTGCAAACATTTTGTTTCTAGTTTAGCATGACTTGTAACCCCATATTGTGTTCATATTCTTTGGATCCTTCTATTGGAGGGTTGTAAGGCTGGAGAGTCTGTGGATGTACTGAGAAATAGTGATTTGAGCATGAGAACCTATGAACAATTCTACTAATATTCCCGAATTTCTCCACACCACAGGATGCCGTGATTTCAGCCTTTGAAGTGTTTTTTACAGAACTTTTCTTTGCCTACATTTCTCCTTTTTAAAATGCTGCTTGAAACCTATCTCTGACCAGGCATTGTCCTGGTGTCCGCTTTTTGTTTGACATCTTGCAGAATGTTTACCTTTGGAAAGGTATGTTGTCAGGGGGTTGAAAAAGGAAACCATTGGTTATCTTCGTATGGAGAATGGTTACTTAAAGACAGGAAGAGTTGGCAAGTCTCTACCCTGAATGTGTTTGGTTTGTTAAGAAGGGAAGTAGTAAAGGGTTTGAGGAAGTAAGTGTACTTGGGTAATGAAGCAATTCCTTTGCACTACTACTCCATTTCACCATGAACATTTTTATTTCTCAGGGGGCAGGTCACATGGTGCCATCGGACAAACCAAATGCAGCCTTTACATTCTTCAGTCGCTTTTTGCACAAGAAGCCATATTGAGACTGGAGCAAGAATTCCAGCACAAGGCATTAAAATTAGCATTTCTGGGCAAGTGTGCACTTGGGTAGGGTAGGGGTTGGAGTGTGCTCTAAGGCAGTATCCAAAAACATTGAGTTAATGTGGGGAGCAATTTCTGAAATGTCAGCTTCGCCTGGGGAAAAAAATACTATCTCAGAACACACTCCAGCATAGTTTTTAATGGAGAAATTATTAAGCACTCCCAGGCGTTGTTTTTACAATCATTGGCATACTCCAGGGACTGATCTGCCTGCAATTATGGATGTACTCTGCAATCAAAATCTATTTCTTGATCTTGTTCAGAAGCCTAAATGAAAGATTGTAATCTAGATAATAGCTTATCTGATTGAGAGAATGAATGATATTAATATTTCAAATGAACTGGAAATTCCTTTGTATCAAAACAATGAGGCAGATTTCTTGCAAGAAGTGTAAACTTAATGTATGAAAAGGAAACCAGGATTTCAAGTTAGCTTTAAGGTTCGTGCCACTAAACTTTGTGTTTGCATTTCTGATATTAGCAAGCACAAGTCATTTAACAGCAGCTAAATGTTCTGTAAATCTGGACTATGGGAAAACTCTTAATGTACTATCAGACCCACACTTTTTGTTTTACTTTTATAATTTTATTCTCTTGATTTTATTAAGAGTTGCTGATGTTTACTACCTTTTGATAAATGTTTTCCCAATTTGAATACACAAGTTGTGACTTGGAATTCATTTTCTGAAAGGGTGAAGGTAATATTTTCAGTCCTAATGCGAACCAATTAGTTATCTATTTGAAAGCAAGAAAGGCTGTAAGGATTAACTGATTTTTTTTTATATATTGCTAGCTCAGATTTGATAAGGTGATCAGTCTTTTGGTACATCTTATTGGATCAAATTGATTTATTTTTGATGCGGTTTCCTCTTTCAGAAGATGAGGAAGTATCATTCAGCTAATGGAAAGGTGAAGCAGACACTGCTTCATTGAAAGCTTTCTTATAGTTCCAGGGTTTCAGCTTCTCAATTTTTTTCCTCTCTAACAGCTTGACCAATTCTATACAGTTAGATTCTACTGCATTTGTCCCAAGATCTAAGCACTTTACACTGTAAATGTACTTTATTAGTTCAGGTACTACTGTGGCAAAATGTCAGAAAATGTATGCATATCCAGCACCTAATTAACAGCAAATGAATTATCCTGTTAATCTAGTTGGTAGTGTTATTTGAGTGAGGAGCATTGGATAAACACCAACCAAGCTCCTTCAGCTAGCACATTGGAATTTCTTGTGTACATCTGGTGATAGGACCTTGGGTTTAATGACTGAAGCAAATAAATATATTTTTAAATCTCGATGCCTTTCTGGTTTTGATTCATTTTGCATAAGACACATAAATATCTGATGCTCATATTTCATCACCACTGTGTAAATCAAACATACTACTTTGAGGTTTGCCAATCCTTTAGGGGATATTTATTTCCCCTTCCTGATTGTCCTTGGGAATTTGGTGTGAATTTAGCGTTGAACTGATGCAATTATGTGTTATGTTTGGGGGTTTCAAGAATTTCACTCTGGTAGCACCTAGATAGAATAGTGTGACTGATGGTATTTGCAGTTGACCTCCCCTTCCTTGTACCTTCAAGAATTTGAGGGTTAGTAATCTTATTGAATTGCTATGGTGAGTTGTTTTTCAGACCTGTAAACCGCAGCCGCAGTACACTGACAGTGATCATTCCCCTACTGGATTTTTGACTTTGGAAATAGGTCAGGTCACATCTGGGCATAAAGAAAATGATAATTAGTCAGATCATCCATCTTGATGCCAGGAATTGCCTGCATTGTATTTTCAGAACTCCCTTAGTCCACTACTGCTGTCTATGCCTGGATTCTCCAAGGACTGTAGTGGGAAAGTGTGATTTGTCTGCAGACTTGTCACCTCTCTCTGGGTAAACCTGCAGCAAGTACCACTGTTGACATGAATATGGTAAATCGCCTGCCAGGAAAAAGTTAGATTTTGATTTAAATCTAAATACTTGTTTTTAAGAATGTATGTCATTTAGTCGTAACTTTTGAACGGGTTCTGGGCCATTTTGTATATTTGAATCTTAAGGCAAAATGTAAGTTCAGTTGTACTTTAATCAGCTGTTATGCTTGGGGTGTGACCACTAAACTCTCAGGCCAATAGACCTTCAGAATTGCTGCCTGACTTGTTTTCATAGTTTTCTTTGGCTTTTTGTACTTCAGCATCTCCAATATTTGGCTTTTGTACCTCTAACATTATCTACAATCGTTAGCTTTCCTTCTGTAGAAATCTGTTTTTTTAATCTTTTAGTTTGATTGATGCTATGTGTAGAACAGGAACTCTTATCGACTCATCTCGGTTCCATAACCATTCATCCTCAAAGCAACCCCTTCCCCCTATCCCCGGTAAACCATATTTGGATTACTTTCACCATACTAGCATCCTTCCATAAATAAAAAAAACAGTACTTTGTACAATACTCCAGATGTTGCCTCACCGCTGTCTTAGAATCAAAGCACAGCTTCCCTGCTTTTGTATTCCAATTCTCTCATGGATGACGATGTTTTGATAGCTTTTGTAATGTGCCATTTGCTAAAGCCTGCCTAAACATGCCACCTTTAAAATGCAAGTACCACATCCAGGACGTTTTGACTAAGGCCCTAACACAATGATTGCAGCAGCATCTGTACCATGATTGTGATGGTTCAGTGCTGGTCTGAAAATGCTTCCTTCACACTCCTGTGTCAATAAATGAATCCATAATAATAAGGTCATTCTTTCTGATGTTTTTACCATTACTGCACTTTGCCCAGCTGGTGTACCTTTATTGTAATCTGTTACAAATCTTGCACTTCAACACCCAGATCTTACTGAATCTCATTTCTGCAGACTCACACCATGTAGATAATTTGCTTTTAATATTTTTCTGCCAAAGTAACCAATTTCATTTTTCCCACACTACACTCCATTTGGTTACTTAAATTGTATCCTTTTGTTGTCATCTGTTATAATTTTTACAGCTTACTTTGTCAGTTATATTTGCAAATGTAATAACTAAACGGTCAATGTCTTCAAAGTAATTTGTGTATATATAGTAATAAATTGAGATCCCTGCATCAACCCATGTAGCCTACTATAATAACTTGCATCTTGCCAACTAGAAGAAATTATTATAAGATACATAATAGACCACATAAGCCCCAAAAAGTGTAAAGAGCAATTGGACAATGATTAAATTTGTCTGTCTTCTCTGAACCCCTGTATCACTTAGGTAAACCCAGAACACACCACCAGGTTCAAGGCAGCTTCTTCCCTTCAACCATCTGGTTCTTGAACTAACCTGCACAACCCTAATCACTGCATCAGTACAGCAACACCATATCCATTTTGACCACATGGATTTTGTCATGTTCTACTTTCTTCATCTACATTCCCTGCTGTATATGCCAAGTACAGTTCCAATGCCATATTTAAGATTGTAAGCAACACCACTGGCATTGGCAGAATCAAAGGTGGTGACAAACTGGCATACTGTATAGGAGGGAGGTTGAAAATCTGGTTCAATGGTGCCACAACTTCCCACTCAATGTCAGCAAAACCAAAGAGCGGGTTATTGACTACAGGAGGAAGAAGCCAGAGGTTCATGAGCCAGTCTTCATTTGGGGATCAGAGGTGTAGAGGGTTGGTAATTTTAAATTGCTTGGCATTGTCGTATCATAGGATCTGTTCTGGGTGATCACATAAGTGCCATCACGAAGAAGGCACGACAGCACCTCTATTTTTGTAGATGTTTGCACAGATTTGGCATGTCATCTCAAACTGTAGATGCACAGCGGAGAGTATCCTGACTGGTGTGGAAAGACTGATGCTCAAGAACTGAAAAACCTACAATGTTCAGGATACATCACAGGCACAGGCAAAGTCATCCCCACCATTGAGCACATCTACAAGGAGTGTTGCCTCAAAGCAGTATCTGTCATTGAGCCCCAGCATCAACGGCATGCTCTCTTGCTGCTGCCATCGGGAAGGAGGTATAGGAGTCTTATGTCCAACACCACCAAGTTCAGGAACCGCCAGTATTTTTCAACCATTAGACTCCTGAAGCAGTGTGGTTAACTTCACTTGCCTAACCCTGAACTGATTCCACAACATATGCACTCACTTCAACCACTACAATACATGTCACTATTTATTTACTATATTTGCACAATTTGTCTTGCACATTTTGTGAAAGATTTTCATTAATTCTATTATATTTCTCCATTCTATTTTGAATGAGTGCAAAAATGAATCTCAACATAATATATGGTGAAGTATTCATACATTAATTATAAACTTACTTTGATAATTTGTGTAATTTTTTCTATTGGCTGTGAAACTGCTACAATTAAGTTATTCATTGCATGTGTGCATATGCACTCAGTGGCCACTTTAACAAGTACACCTCTTCACCTGCTTGTTAATGCAAATATATAATCAACCAATCATGTGATCAAGAGATAGTTGTTCAGAAAAAACAACAGAATGGAGAAGAACTTGTCTAAGTGATTTTGACCTTGGAATAGCGGCCAGATAGAGTGGTTTGGGTATCTCAGAAACTGCCGATCTCCAAAGACTTTCATGCACAAGTTTCTAGCATTTACAGATGTAACCCTCAGGTGTGTTTATCTAGGGGGAGACGGCCTCTGGCCCGGCCAAACTTGAGTAATCTTCTTTGGGTGGATGCTGTATGATGTGTTCCCCTCTTACAAATCAATACCATAAAATAACAAACAGTACACAATATGCAATTAAATGATTGAGCTTGTTAATTCTTAATTTGACTAGGATTAAGTACAGAAAAGGGCCTATTTTAATGAAACAGGCTAATGCGCATGTTGGAGCTCGTTGTTTTCCCGTCCATTCATTCTCCATTGATTTCCCCCTGATATCGTCGACCCCTGACCCCATTCCAAGTCCGCTCAGCCCTGCAGTCTACGATCTCCCCGTTCTGGCATCTTCTCCCAAACAAAAGCTCATGAAATCCCTTCTCTCGGGCACATAAGAAAGAAAAACACCTCCCCTCATTGGCCAGCGCACATTCCAAAGCCCCCGTTATCTCTAGTCATTACCCAAACACTGCCGCTACAGAGAAACCGTTATGTTAGCACTGAAATCTTTCCCAGTGAGTTGTATAAAGAATGGTGCAAAAAATGGGAAAAGGAACATCCAGTGAGTGGCAGTTCTGTGGGTGCAACTGCTTTGTTAATGAGAGAGGTCAGAGGAGAATGGCCAAACTGGTTCAAGCTGACGGGAAGGTGGACAGTAACTCAACCACACATTACAATGTACAAAGAACATCTCCGAACTCACAACACGTTGAACCTTGAAGGGGATGAACTACAGCAGCAGAAGGCCAAAAAATGTACACTCAGGGCACTTCATTAGGTGCCACCTGTACCTAACAAAGAGGCCACTGGGTGTATCTACCTGTGCATATGACAATAAATTCGACTTTGGTCAAAACATCAAACAGGATTGAATTCTCTTGAAAGGAAATTGGTTTTCTTCTCTGACCACAGGAGTGAGAAGAAATATTTTAAAGTTGATCACTGTTTTCCTTGGAAAGCCATTTTGGGTCTCTGGATGTTGAGAAAGGAAGTGGAAGGATGAGTGTTGCACTTCCTAATTTACTGTGCAGCTGCAGATTCCAGCTGTAAGCCTCCCCTCAAGTAAATAGCTAATCCACTGCATTGCAAAGTAGTTTTATAATAAATAATAGTACTTCGACAAGTAATTGTTCTTAAATTCCTGTAGTATCTAATTAAAGGAATTGGGCATGGCAAAGCCAGGAGATAAATCAATAGATATTTGGGGGGGGTTTTGGTGAAGGTTTCTCTACTCTGCAAATAATCCTTGAGTCCTGCTGAACTTGTCTCAAATAAGTACAAACACCTCATGAAGCTGGCTTTGAGATTGAGATCATTCCCCCAACTTTCCCGCAAGGACCCTCACTTTCTGAGCCCTTACTTTTCTCATCTATCTCCTCAAGTCCTCTCATAATTCCTGATGTCCACCTGCTTTGATCCTCTCAAACTACACTGCAAACCATCAAAGTGCCTAAGATTGTTAAAGTTACTTCCCTTTTGACAGTTTACTTCCCTCTCCTGTCATCACCTGCTTTGAAAATCATCTTTGTCACTTCCTTCCTTCCAAACTAGCATCCTCGTATCCAAGTCTGAGCATGCAACAGATGCTAGCAATTTGAAATAACACAGGAAATGTTGGAGGTTCTCAGCAGGCCAAGCAGCAGAAATGGGGAGAAAAGCAAAGTTAAAGTTTCAGGTCAGTGACCCCTCATCAGAATTGGGAAAATGAGGTTACAGCAGGTTTTTAAATCTAAACAAATTGAAAAGGAAGGGCACGGTCAAGTCCATGGAGACAGCAAAAGATAGGATGACTGCATTTTGAGGGCTGTACTATGCCTAGGTAGAATATGAGGTGCTGTTTCTTCAGCTTATGTTGGACAGCAATTGAGCAAAAGACTGAGATGTCAGAGTGGGCAGGATGAATAGTCGGTGCTAAGGTAGCGTAGTGGTTAGTGAATGTTATTACAGTTCAGCGTGTTCCAGAGTTTGCAGTTCAATTCCAGTGTTGTCTGTAAGGAGTTTGTAATGTCTCCCCTTAACAGTGTGGGGTTCCTTTGGGTGCATGGTTTCTGCCCACAGTCCAAAGGCATATGGTTAGTAGGTTAACTGGTCATTGTAAATTGTTCTGTGATTAGGCTAGTGTTAATCAGGTGCATTGCTGGGTGATGCGGTTTGTTGGGCCGGAAGGGCTTGGTCCTTACTGTATCTCTAAATAAATAACAACTAGAGTAACATGAGACTGGAAGCTCAGGATTCCCTTGCCATCATTGGAGTAACTTTGAGGCCACTCTCCCCTACATTTTCCATAACTTCTACCACTTTCAGGGGGATTTGTCCTGAACTCTCAGCAGTCTGAAAGGACCTTTCCCTTGAGGATGCCCTAGCCTACTCTTCTATTGCTACCAACCACACCCCTCTTTGGACTCTCAAATGCAAACAAAGATGAAACATATACCCTCTTGCATCTTACCAGCATCCAGGGACCCAAGCAAAGTAAAGTAAAGTAGTAACTCACTAACATCTTTTCAAATTTACAATATTGCATAGTGTTCATGATGTGGTCTCCTGTACAATGGAAAAATAAAATCCTGATTGAATTACCTCTTTTCAGAAAAGCTCTTTACTGAGCAGAAGTGGGGGTGGTCTTGCGTTATCGCTCTTCTACCATTTTAAGTCCCCACTTAACTCTGACATCTCTTCAGTCTCTTAACTTGCCTCAACAAAGCCAATATAAATTCAAGGATCTCATCTTCCATCTAGGCACATTGTAACACGTGGGACCTACTGTTTAACTTAACAATATCAGGTAACCAACCATTTTTTCCTTCTCATTCCACTGTGGTTATGCCTTTCACTTTTAATGTTTTTCTACTTTTATCTCTAAATGCTATATTTTTAAAGTAATTTTTAGCTGTACAACTGGCCTAAACCCTGTCACCAACATTCCCTCCAAGATCAGTGATGTTTTTCTTCCCAATTCATGCCTTTTCTGAACTATTTTAATCCTTCTGTCCTCAGCAGCCACATCTTCAGTCATCTTAGAATTAGATTTTAAATGTCTTAAATCTTAAGACTTAGAATTTCATCTCTGGAGTATCAGTGACAAAGTTATTGGACTAGCTATCCTGATCGACAAGATAGAGATCTGAGGTGAAATCCCACCATCCCAAGTATGGAATTTGATTTCAGTTAAATTAAAAATGACTACTGATGATTACAAAAATTCTGTATCAAAGGTCTGAATGAAAGTATATAAATCATGGTTAGTAAGTTTGCAAATGACATTAAAATAGGTGGTATGGTTGAAGGTTTGTGAGGATGCTTTGGAATATTGTGTTCCAATAATTGTGAACAGTGGAAGCAGCTTCAAATTCTCGTTGTCACCATCTCAGAGGATCTACCCTGGACCAAGACATTGATGCAATCACAAAGAAGGCATGTCAGCTGCTCCTATATGAGATTTGTTATATCTCCAAAGACCAGCAAACTGCTACGGATCTACAGTGAAGAGCATTCTGACTGGCTGCAACCCTGCCCACTGCACAGGAGACGTTCCAGAGGGTTGTAGACTGAGCCAGCTCCATCAAGAGCACAAACCTCCCCACCGAGGGCGTATTCAACAGGCGGTACCTCAAGAAAGTAGCACCCATCATTTAAGGACCCTCGCCATCTGGGACATGCTACCATTGGCGAGGAGCTCCAGAAGCCTGAAGCCCCACGCTCAACATTTTTCTTCCCCTCTGCCTCCATATTTGAATACTACCTTGCTATTCGTCTTCCGCGCTATTAAATTATTGATGTTTATCTACGGTGACATCGATGTCTTGTACTTTGCTGTGCACACTGATTAGCCACGTCAGAATGCACCTAAGCCCCAGTAAGGCAGCTGACTCTGAAACCGCGCCCGATTCCGAGAGGGGACATCGCCTCACCCGAGGACCGCGTTCGGCTCGGGGCGCATGCGCGGCCCGCGCGCGGTGACGTCGCGCCGCGCTGGTCACGTGCAGGGTGGGCGCGTGGCGCTGCAGACATCAGAGGTCGCCGGGAAGACTCTGGGACCGGCCGGGCGGGAGCGGCGGCGGCGCCATGAAGATCTGGACATCGGAGCACGTCTTCAAGTGAGTGCGCCGAGCCCTGTCCACCCCTGGGTAGAGTCGGGCTGGGGCCGGGAGGGCAGGCCGCTCGGTGGGAAGTTATGTGGGCCTCCAGCCGGCAAGGGTATTTCACTATCAGAGGGAGGCTGCGATGGGAAAGGGGGACAGTTTCTCGGCGGGTCGAGCCGGAATGCCCCTTTACTGACGCTCACAGTGTGACTGTGCTGAAGGTGAGAGCGGCCTTTCCCCCTTGTCCTCACCCTGCTGACCTTTAGAGAGGACGAGCCGTGAAGTGAGTGCTTTAAACACGATTCGGGCTGTGAGTTAGGTTTTTATCCCCAAGAGGAGGGGAAGAACACGAGTCAGATAGCCCTGGAAAAATCTTCTACCACTCGGCCTCGTACCTTTCATAAGGTTCCTTGTTTTTTTGTTTAAAGTCAAATCTCCAGATGCAGTTGCTGAGAAATCCAGTGTTTGTCCTGTATGGTGCTTCTCTCTGGCTAGAAATTAAACGTAATGAAAAACTGATTATCTCCTTGATGTGAAAATGTGTTTGTGTTCTGTTGCTACAACAAAGCCGAGTATCCTGTATATCCAAATTATGGTGAATTCAAAACCGTAACTCAGCCTCCTAATTTATCATTTGTACTCATTCCAAGAGGTGTGTGCAACAGTTAGTGTGCTTTCTTGATGAGAACAAGTGGACCAAGGGGCAGTTTCAATACATTTGGAAGGTGTGTACTGAGTAATTATATTGTTCATTCAGGTAGTGTCTGGAACTACTGTAGATTGTAAGGCCTCTGTTGTAAAGTTGGAGCTTTGCAGATGTATACTTATAAGTTTATAGTTTCAGATAAATCTGCACATTTCCTCAGCAAACTGATACACTTGCCTGTGATTGTGTTTAAGGTTATTTTTAAGTGTGCAAATGAACGATTTTCTAATGCTTAAATTTGTAGTGCATATTCACCCTGAACTAGGTGAATTCTAAATGCATACAATAAGCAGGTGAACAACTAAAGAGCAGGGTTTTGTAGAAATGGATAAGTTTGCTGCACAATATAGATGTGGATTGCATGACGTCCACATCTTTTTGTATCGCCATTCCACAGATACTGTGTGCAGTTCTGGAGGTTGTACAAGGGAGAGGATGTTATTACTTCTGACTTGATTGTAGCCAAGTGCTTATTTGGAAGTTTGTAGTGGTTCTATAATTAACAAGGGTTGTAAGTCTCCTAAAGTAGAGAGCTCCTGTGATTAAAGGAAGAATAAAGATTTATTTTGAGTGTCTTATGTCTTAGCTGAGGATGCCTGATCAACTGTGACGGAATCTTTGTAATTACTGTATGGGTATGTTAAATGATAGATCTAACTGGAATAGCTCACTGTAATGCTATCTCCCCATATTCTTTATAATATTTTTAAACTCGCTCTCCTTTGCTTTTTTGAAAGAATGTGTAGAATTTGGTTCCACCTTTTGACAGAGAATATCACATTCCCAGTCACCTTCTCTGTGTTTATGAATGATTGTGACATTCCAGCTACACCCATTAATCATGTCAATTCTAAATCTTAAATGATCCTTTAAACTTAACTGTCATGAGAACGGTCTGATCTATTAGTAACTAACTCCTTATCTTGATGGTCTTTGTGATCCTGCACTAATCCTGTTGGGCATTTATTAAATTCTCTAATGGGATGTTATAAGTTGTACATTATATCACAATATTATGTTCATGCTGAGTTTTTCATTCATTCACTTGTATTTCTTCTGTGAATACCTGCAAGAAAGTGGCTCTCAGGGCAGTATATGATGACGTAGTCATACTTTGACAATCAATTGACTTTTTGGACCTATTACTTGTTTGAAATTCATTGCTGCCCCATTATTTAAGTATGATTATAATCTGATTCAAAGTCCATTTGAATGACTGTTCAGTTTGTCATAGAATAGTTGGCTGCATCATAAGATGATCAGTCTTAATATATTAAAAAAAATCACATTTGCTTTCTCCATTCCTTTGATTTTATTTTAACTTCTCAAAGGATTTTGTAAAGTTTTGGAGTGACCCCTGGCTAGTCTTGACAGTGTGGATGTGGACAGTATGTTTTCTCTTATGGAGAAATCTAGAGCCACAGTTTTTTTAAAAAATCCATTTAAAATAGAGATGAGGTATATTTTTTAAATCTGAGTGTCAGAGTGGCATGAGTCATTAGAACTGTTCTATAAAGGGTGGAAAGGAGAGTCTGTGTAAATAATAGTGTTAATTAAGAGGGTGAGATGTTTCTGGGTATGGGTAGGAATGCAGAGTTGAAACCGAAATCTAATCTGAGAATTTTACTGAGCAGCATAGGAGGCTTTGGATCGAGTGGCCTGCTTCTGCTCTAATCTGCATGTTCCTATCATTTTCCCCAGTTCCCCCCAAAAGGTTGGGGGCCTTGCCTTTGAACCAGTGGGTTTGTCCACTTAATGGTTTTGTTTTAGTTCCTCCTTAATCATTTCCACTAAGTTTGTGGGTTCCTTCAATAATCTCAATATATAGATAAAAATACCAAAGCAAATAATTGCCATAACTTCATCCTGTACAAAATACATTAAATCTTGAGCCTTTCCTTTTGTTTAGCCTTTGATTTGCTAATGGCTCTTTAGAAACCCTTTATTGCCTGTCATTTTTTTCCCCCACTGTCCTATTCTTAGGAATAAGAAAATAGAAATTTTGACTTTTTCCATTTTTCTTTCATCTTTCCTTGATTAATCTGTTTATTAATGCTAATATTTGTATCAGTTTTAGCTTTGCATTGTTAGTATTAAATGTGGTTGTTGATTTTTTTGAATGATTGTAAATTTTTTTTGGGTAATATCATTACTGAAGCTTTTATAAAAAAACTTGCTGTCCTCTGAATAAAGGGTACAACACTGTAAATACAATAATGTCGAGAAAAATTCTAAAACCTGTTTAGAAATTGGTGACCAGTAATCTGCATAAGAATAGATGGGATTCTTTTCATTGTGCAATATTATGCTCACACAGTCAGAATTGAAAGCTGGTGTGATCTTTGAGTGAATATAATGTCTGAACTGGTAATTGCTGACCTAATTTGGAGCTGTTAACCTGTCAGAATTCTTGGCCCTTTGGAAGGCAGCTTCCTCTGGTTTATAATAACTTTATGATGTATTTTTTGGTGAGTTTCTTTCTTTCTTTCTATAGCCACCCATGGGAAACTGTGTTTAAAGCTGCCATGCAAAAGTACCCCAATCCCATGAACCCGTCCGTTGTAGGGGTTGATGTTTTAGATCGATGTATTGATGACCAAGGCAAATTGCATAGCCAGAGGCTGCTCAGTACAGAATGGGGCCTACCATCTGTTGTAAAATCGGTAAGTACCGTTTCTAGGGTTTTTTGCTGTATATCTTGCAATTTGTATGTTTTTTTCATAGAATTGAATTATTCAGTCCTTTTAGGGGAATTGTGGGTCTTCTCAAATTCCTTATAAACTTTGTTTCCAGCTGAATGAGTTGTTGATGTTTCCCATCCTGTCTTTTTGACTGGCAGAGATGGGATTATTTTTCCTCTTTTATCCTCAATTCCATAGCCACCTTTGGATGTATAGACGCCTATATGACTTTTATCGTTTCGCATTTCCCCCTCCCCCTACTACTTTCTTTCCTTTCTTACTAGCTTTCCTTTCAGTTAGTCCCGACGAAGGGTCTCGGCCCAAAACGTCGACAGCGCTTCTCCCTATAGATGCTGCCTGGCCTGCTGTGTTCCACCAGCATTTTGTGTGTGTTGTTGTTTGAATGTATAGAGCTGTTTTTCCATGGTTTTATGGCTAAGTTTAGGATTTTTCGCGATCTGGAATATTTTCACTCAGTGTTGCTAGAAATTTATATCTGTATTAAATTGATATAGGATCTGTAATTAGTATGCAGATGTGGGGAGAGAAGAATACCAGTCTCTTTCTGTTGTGAAGGGAATCCCCAACAAGGAGTTGTGATTCAACATTGGAGCCAAGCCTTTGAGTGAAGTTTTACACATGGAGTTTGGAGCCTGAAACTCTTCTAGAGAAAAAAAATTGATATTAGGTCATCTGTTAAAATTTTTCAATGACCGGAATAATTAAAACTCTTGAGAAGGTGTTGGCTGTTAACTTGCTACTCAGCCATGATCCCAATGATTTCAAGCCAATGATAGAACTGGCTTAGAGCTAAGTGGCCACTTCCTAATTCTGTCTGTTATTGGCTTTTGTCACATGTTTTTGGTTGAATCACTTCAGCTGAATGTTTGATCAGCAGCAAAGCTCATTTTTATTCAATTTCCTACAGCTTTTCATTATTCATTGCAGCATCATCTGACTTCTCCCCTGAGAAATGCTGTACATGGTTCACTTTGCCTTCCTGGCCTTCGAAAGTATTTTAGTAACTGCAGATAAGAATAAAACTCTGATAATCTGATGCCCTTGTGACTAATGTCAGATCTTTCAAAGCTGGCATGTAAGCTCTGCAAGGAACTGCTTCCAACTCTCACTGCGATCTCCCACTCTCTTAAAACTTGAGGCACAATCAAAAGAAGATATTAGAGGTAGTGACATATAACCACAAAAGGGACTACAGAGAAGAAGAAGAATCCTGAGGAAGCCAAAGGGTAGGATGTGAGACATAGGCTCAGTGACCAGTTTATTAGGTACCCCCGTACTTAATAAAGTGGCCACTAAGTGTATGTTCGTGGTTTCCTGTTGCTGTAGCTCATCCACAAGCATGTGTTGTGATTCAGAAATGCTCTTCTACACACTACTTTTGTAACATGTGGTTACTTAAGTTACTTTCACCTTCCTGCCTGCTTGAACCGTGTATGGCCATTCACCTCCGATCTCTCACTCACAGAACTGCCGCTCACTGGATGTTTTAATGTTTTTGTACACCATTTTCTGTAGACTGTAGAGATGGTGATGCGTGAAAATCTTAGGATATCAACAGTTTCTGAGATACTTGAACTACCCTGTGAGGCACCAACATTCATTCCACGGTCAAGGTCACGTAGATCTCATTTCTTCTCCATTCTGATTTTTGGTCTCAATAACTGAACCTCTGGACCATGTCTGCATGCTTTTATGCATTGAGTTACTGCCACATGATTGGCTAGTTAGCTATAAGCAGATGTACCTAATAAAGTGGCCACTGAGTATACAAGCACCTGGGGGATTCCTGCTCTAGTCACATTCATATTCCCGATCCCCAGTTCATAAACCCCGACTAATTACTAAGCTAGGTACTGAACCATCAGGGTTTCAGAACAATTATATACCAGGTGTAGACTCTTATTGTATCTGGCACTCCTGTTTTGCCATGTCCTCTACCCATCTCCACTCTTCAATAGTTTCACGTCTATGTGATTCTTTAAATGCATTTCTCACATTTTCTTTCAAAGGGAAAACACAAGCGTATTTTCTTGACATTATCTTACTCATTATCGTTCTGTCATCATCTTAATGATCCATTTCAGTTTTTTCTGAAATGCTCTGAACTCTTTCTGTGAGGCATGTTGTATAAATATGCACTTTAATCATTTGACATCAGTTCTTGGGAAAGGAATGAACTGATATATTTCAAGCAGTATTTTATTTTTCTTAGCATTTTGGAGTTGCTGCAATGAATTGGTAATTTATTTAACTGCCATTTCTCCAAATATGGTAATTTTATATTACAACTGGACAGGCCAGAAGTGAATCTGGGTCAAAAATAAAAGTATACTCTATAAATATTATTATTTTCCCAAATCTCCAGAATTGCCCACCAGTCCACTTAGCATAGCTCATGATGATTTGAAATACTATCACAATGACCTTGCGAGCACTACAAAATCAGTACCCCAATAGAAAGTCAGAGGGGTGCATTATTACTACTAAAATTAAATAAATTACAGGACCATTCTGCTTAAGCATTTGTCACTGAATTCTTTGTGATTCCAATATTACTTGATTACAGCTTGGTTTTATGATCTAATGTCATATTTTGCCAAAGAGTCCTGGGAACTCCATGAACTGTAGTCTGTGAGTTTCATAATCCTTTTGGCTCAACAAAATGGTGGACTTTGTGCAGCGGCAAAAAAGTGTATTTATATAAGACTGTAACATTCCTTGAACTCACCCAATATTATTTAAACTTAGTACGTGGGCAAGGTTTTGTCTTGCTGGGCCATTCTAGGTTTTTCCCCATCAAAATGTAATTGTGTGTACTACTGAAATGTGTGTAAGTTAAAGGAATGTGATTCTAAATGTTACTGAGGTTTGCAAAGCATGATAGAGAAGTGATAATAAGGCCCATTAAGACTTGCGCATTGGATACTAGTCTGCCACATAAACGACTTGACCTGGTATTAAGGGTGGGACCATTGCATAACTCTGGCTATAATTAAAGGATCAATATCCAGTGTGGCGTTGGGAAGTCTGACTTTTACAGCTATAAGTTGTTCCCTTATCTATGCAACCTTACAATTTAGATTACTGGTTCTCCACTTTCCACTCACAGCATAATACTATGTGCTGTCAGAACCACTGTAGAATGGCTGGGGAAGTGGGGAGTCAGGGATGAAATTATAATTGAGCTGACTACAGTTTAATTGCTTACATTCATCAAAGTGTATTTATCATATCTGAATTGGAAAGCACTTTTGGTTGAATCAGAGGGTGAAGTTCAATAAGGGAACTGAAATGCTGATGAACTTAGTTTTCTGCTGTGGAATGCTTGTGGAAGGGTTTTGATCACTGACATCATTTGTTATGAAAGACTTCAGTTGTGTAATTCTGTTCTGTTGCACATTTCTTGACACATGGAACAACCAACGAGAAGTGGCACAAGGCTATCATTCATTGCCTCATTGCAATGCTGCTCGGTGACTGGAACAGCAGATAGGCTAACACCAAGCTATTTGAAAAGCTAATGACATAGGGCAATTGAACCCGGTTATGGTTATATTGTTTTTGTTTTTTTTTGTTTTTTTATTAGTTTTTCAAAACATTTTACAAATTAAAAACCCCAAATCCCAATGAGGAACCTTAAAACAGTGCAAAATTAAGCATATAATAACAATATGCTACAAAGGAAGAGAATTTAACAAAAAAGCACCTAAATTAAAGACAAGTAAGCTTAGTGTCCTCCCCAAGCCCCACAACACAAGAGAAAACAACAGCAGCTCCAGACCAACCACAACACAATATAGAGAGTATAAATCAGGACAGCCAAACTCCCAGACTGTGAATACACTTAGCAACAGAGGATAATAATGCCTTCTACCAGAGAAAAAAAAAGGGAGCTGAAAGCAAGGGACCGAAAAGAAAAAAAAAAACCCTAGTCAAGAGGAAGGTTATGAAAGTACTCGATAAAAGGTCCCCAGACCTTATGGAACTTTAGATCCGAATTGAGAACTGAATAATGAATTTTTTCAAGGTCCAAGCAGGCCATAATGTCGTTAAGCCATTGAGCATGAGTGGGTGAGGCAACATCTCTCCATCTGAGGAGGATCAAGCGTCTAGCCAGGAGAGAGGCAAAGGATAATATTCGGCATTTGGTCGGACCCAGACATAAATCTGTCTCGCCCCAAAAACCGAACAGAGCAATTAAGGGGTTTGGTTCTAGGTGCTGATTCAGAATACACGATAAGGTAGTGAAGACATCTTTCCAGAATTTCTCCAAGCTAGAACAGAACCAGTACATATGGATGAGAGAGGCCACGCCCCTCTTGCATTTATCACAGAGCGGACTAATGCTAGGGTAGAATCAAGATAGTTTAGATTTAGACATATGGGCTCTATGAACAATCTTAAACTGTAAAAGGCAGTGGCGAGCACAAAGAGAGGCTGAGTTAACCAATTTGAGAACTGAATCCCAGCTCTCCTCAGATAGGAGATATTTAAATCCTGCTCCCAGGCCATTTTGATTTTATCCATAGGGGCCCGTCGTAAGGCTGCTAGTTTATCTCGGATGATTGATATTAAGCCTTTACCTAGTGGATTGACGGAAAGAAATAGGTCCATAGCATTTTTCGCAGGCATTTCAGGAAAGTTAGGAATTAAAGGAGCAATAAAGTGTCGGATTTGGAGATATCTGAAAAAATGAGCGTTAGGCAGATTGAACTTAACAGAGAGCTGCTGAAAGGAAGCTAAGCGATTATCAATGAAAAGATCTTCAAAATGTCTAATGCCCTTCCTATACCAAACATGGAATGCTGAATCGTATGTAGTAGGTAAAAAAAGGTGATTATGAGCAACAGGGCTGGAAACGGAAAACCCCTGAAAACCATAGCATTTCCTGAACTGAGCCCATATACGCAAAGTGTGTCTAACAAGAGGATTAGCTATTGATCTGGGCAGACTACTAGGGAGTGCAGAGCCAGGAAGTGCAGAGATAGATAATTCTTTAGTGGAGCTCAACTCCATCGCCGCCCAGTTAGGGCACTCGGGTTGGCCGTGGAAGAAAGACCAAAAGGCAGCACAACGTATATTAGCTGCCCAATAATATAAACGAAAGTTAGGTAAAGCCATGCCACCCTCTTTTTTAGATTTTTGGAGATGGATTTTATTAATTCCAGAGCGCTTATACTGCCATAGATATGACAAAATAATAGTCTAAGGAATCAAAAAAAGATTTAGGAATAAAAATTGGGATAGATTGAAATAGGTATAAAAATTTGGGGAGAACATACATTTTAACAACATTAATACGACCTACCAAAGACATAGATAGAGGTGACCATTTTACCAGACTCTGTTTTATAGCCTATGAAAGATTGGCAAAGTTTTCACGAGAGAGATCTTTAAACTTTCTTGTGACTGTAATTCTAAGATAAGTAAATTGATTATGGACTACTTTAAAAGGGAGATCACGAAATGTTAGTTCTTGTGCTTCTTTATTAATTGGGAGAAGTTCACTATTATGTAAATTAAGTTTATAGCCAGAGATCTGGCTAAACTGGTCAAGAAGTGAAAACATTAGAGGTAAGGATGTAGACGGATTTGAGAGAAAGAGTAATAAGTCATCAGCATAGAGAGAAACTTTATGCTCAACACCCCCTCTCCAAATCCCGGTCAATTCAGGACAATTTCGAAACGCTATCGCCAGAGGTTCTATAGCCAAATCAAAGAGAAAGGGACTTACGGGGCATCCCTGACGGGTGCCACGTTTGAGATTAAATACTTGGGATTTCTGAAAATTAGTTAAAACAGAAGCAGTAGGTACAGCAATTTGATCCAAGAGATGAAATTTTGGCCGAGGTCAAATTTTTCTAAGACTGCAAAAAGGTAGTTCCACTCTATACGATCAAATGCTTTCTCCACATCGAGGGAAATAACACATTCAGGAATCCCAGTTGGAGGTGAGTATAAGATATTAAATAAACGCCGAATGTTATATAAAAAAAAAGGGAGACGGGTTTTTAATAAAGCCTGTTTGGTCATCAGAGATAATGGAGGGAATAACGGTTTCTAATCTATGAGCCAAAACTTTAGCTAAGATCTTTACATCAACATTGAGCAGAGAGATCAGCCTGAACGAGGAACACTTTGTTGGGTCTTTGCCCTTTTTTAAAAGAAGAATAATAGATGCCTCACTGAAAGAGGGTGGCAATTTGCCGTAATTAAACGAGTCAGATAATACTGAAAGTAACTGAGGAGAAAGAAGTGAAGAGAATGATTTATGAAATTCTACAGGGAACCCATCAGGTCCAGGAGATTTCCCTGAGGACAGTGCAGAAATTGCAATAGATATTTCTTCTGATGACATAGGCGCATTGAGTTTGGCTTTGAAATCAGATGAAAGTGGGGGGGGATATTCAGATTCTGTAAAAAATGATCAACAGAGATATTGTCATTCAGAGATTCAGAGGAATAAAGCTGAGAATAAAAATTTTTAAATGCGTCATTAATTTCTAAATGATCCGATGTAAAGTCTCCATTCTCCTTCCGGATCTTTGTAATATGTTGTTTGGCTTTGGAACGCCTCAGCTGATTGGCTAGAAATTTACCAGACTTATCGCCATGAATGTAAAAGCGACTCTTGCTTTCGAGAAGTTGGCGTTCGACAGGTTGAGTGGACAGAAGGTTAAATTTAGTTTGGAGTTCAACACGCTTCTTGTATAATTCAGGGTTCTTAGTTTGGGCATATATTTGATCCAATTCTTTAATCTGGTTAATGAGGTCTAATCGATCTGCACGGGATCTTCTGTTGAGATTTGCTGTGTAAGAGATTATTTGCCCCCTCAGATATGCTTTCATGGCATCCCAGACAATTTGGGATGGCACTTCAGGTGACGTATTAGTGTTAAAATAAAAGGTTATCTGATCCTTAATAAATTTTAAAAAATCATCATTCGATAGTAAAGTTGAATCAAACCGCCAGTGTTTATTCCTCTGAGGGATACCAGGCAAATTCAGAGAGAGAGTAATTGGGGCATGGTCAGAGATCAGTATACTCTGATAGTCACAAGAGTGGGCAAATGGAATAAGTTGGTTATCGAGTAAGAAATAATCAATTCTAGTGAAGGTATGGTGAACATGTGAGAAAAAAGAATAATCTCTCTCCGTAGGATGGAGGAAACGCCATATATCAGAGATACCATAATTAGAGAAATGATTGAATAGCTAAGGCAGATTTAGTAGGTGGTCTAGTAACGGAGGACAATCGATCCAAATTAGGATCTAACCAACAATTGAAGTCACCACCCAGTATAAGAGAGTATGAGTTTAAGTCTGGTAGGGAGGAAAAAAACCGTTCAAAAAAATTAACATCATCAAAGTTGGGGGCATACAGGTTTGCTAGTACAACTTTAGTGTTGTATAGTTTACCAGAAACAATAATAAAACGGCCATTTGTATCAGATATTTTATTATGGAGTTCAAAAGGAATATTTGAGTTAATAAGAATGGAGACTCCCCTAGCTTTAGCGGCAAAGGTTGAATGAAAATGCTGACCCGCCCATTTTGACAGAAGCCGGGAGTTATCAAAACAACGCATATGAGTTTCTTGAAGGAAAGCAATGTCAGCTTTGAGTTGTTTGACATGTGAGAATACCTTCCTCCTTTTAACAGGGTGATTCAATCCCTTTACATTCCAGCTCACGAGTTTAAGTGCACTAGCCATTATCAATTACTAATGCATAAAAGGCAGCAGGCATATTAAAAAGTCAAGCAGTACAATAGCAGTCTGGGAGCAGAGATGTAAACATAGATTCGTAAAATCAAAACATATACATGTCCTGAGCAATAAAGAGAAATAATATGTACAGTGAGTGATGTTGGAACTGGAATACCCACCCCACCCACACAACCCAAAACTAGACGGCTACCAAAACAAGTAGCTAGCTCTACCAAAAAAATTAACCCAGATACAACTTCCAGATCTGTGTCATTAACAGCAGTTCCGTATAAATACTATAGCAAGTAGTAACTAGTTTATGCACTAGAAAACATAACTACAGATTAGAACACCTTCTGCAGGAATATAAGACTTAATACAGAGAAAATTGGAAGAAGACCAAAACTAACCTGTCCGTGAAAAATTATAGAAGAATAAAGTAAGAGAAAGGAAAAAAAAGATTAAAAAAAAGAAAAAAAGATTTTAAAAAAAAAAGGAGAGGAAGGGGAAAATTATAAATTCAAGACGAGTATTTATCAACCATTTACAGAGAAGAGAGAAAAAATTCAGAGATTAGAAAAAAGGGGTGAAGAAAAGGAAAAAAATTAAAAAATAAAATAAATAAATATAAAAAGAAGGAAAAATAAATCGGCAATTAAACTGTGAACCAACAAACAGGGAGGCCTTCACTAAAGACTTCAAACCTCCAAAACAAGTTAGAGTCAGTTGTAGAACTCTGTAGATAAAGTTGTACAAGAATAAAAATAGATTACACACACACCAAATCCAGGGAGAGATTGTCAACAGCCCTTAGAGTTTCGATGAATAATGTCTGAGTGATTCAAGTAAAGTCTGAGTCCAGAAAAGGTAATTTTACTACGAGAAGTACTTATCCACCATTTTAGGAGGTCCGATCGGGTTCCGAAGATGACTGGATAGCCGGAAGACTTGCCACAAATGCTTCAGCTTCCTTCACTGATTTAAACCACTTGTATTTTCCAGTGTTAAGCTTGATTCGTAGATCGGCAGAACGAAGAGAGGATTTAAAACCACGATCAAAAAGCACTTTCATTGCGCCTTTAAACTCAGCGCGCATCTTTAAGGTCTGGGGTGCAAAATCTTCCACAAAGTGAATGGTTGTGTCCTGGAAAATAAAAGAGCCTCTGCGACGTGCCTCCATGATCAGACTGTGTTTTACCTGGTATTGATGGAAGCACAAAATTACTGGTCGCGGGCGGGAGCCCAGAATTCCGGGGGGAACATAGAACCGGTGTGCCCATTCGAGCTCAGGCGGGTTCGGAAGCAAATCTTTCCCGAATATCTCACAGAGAAACTCGGCGAAAAACTTCACTGTTGATCCCTGTTCGGTGGCCTCTGGCAATCCAAGAATTCTAAGATTGCAGCGTCTGCTGCGATTTTCGAGATCCACCATTTTGAAAAGGAGTTTGTTACACTTTTCCTCTAAGCTGGAACAGAGAGTCTCCAAGTATCGAACATGACTTTCTAAATCTTCAGAAGTCGAATCGATGCGAGATAAGTGTTCAGCATGTTTGTCCACTTTATCGTTGATCTGATCCAGTTTGTCTTCCAACTGTTTGAAAGCGGTTTTGAATTCCTTTAAAATTTCGTCTCGGAGCTGTCCAAGTGCAGCCAGGGTCTTGTCTGAGAGAGCCGTAGCTTCCTTTCTCCCGGATTTAGAACTCTTGCTAGACATTGTAAGTTAGATGTGTTCACAGGCAAGTAAGAGATAACGAAAAAGTTCCCAACTAAGGTTTAAAAAATAGAGACATTTAGTGCAAAGATAGCGACAGTAACGGAACAAAAGTTCGGAGCAGCTAAGCAATTGCCATCTTACCGGAAGTTCATATTGTATTTTTAATTGGCTGTTGTAACTATACTTGACATTTGATCAGATCATGTTTATACATTAGAATTGATTTATGTTGAAGATGGAGTCAATCTAAATACAGTATTAGAAAACTCTTCTAATGTACACTTTGAATTCTCAGAGAAATCAGTGTGGTAGTGGAAGCTGGAAATCAACAACTTCCCATATAGCTTTTCTTAATATCTTGTGCCTTTGCATTTACTGGGGAACAGTGGTTTCTGATGCTGACTGAGTGGATCAATGCATTTAATTTTGAAGGGCACGTTTTACTGCTATGGAAGAAAATTGGTGGGTAGAGAGGGAAAGATTTTAATGACTCAACAAAAGTTTATAAACTCTGGCTCTTCACTCCAAACCAATAGTCATCTCTACTGTTGTGAGTTAGTGATTTACTATGGATCAACTGTACTATGAATTCTACCATCAGGAGTCCTTTGTAGTTATGGCTAACTTTATAGACCCCACAGTTCTTTTTTTGTCAAATCTAGATGGTTGCAAAGGTCACAGTGAATTCATTGCTGGATTTATTACTAAAGCATTAACTGACTGTATTTCCCATTTTTCAGCTTATCGGTGCATCCAGGACACGGACGTACGTGCATGAACACTCCATCGTGGATCCAGTGAAAAGAACCATGGAGCTAAGATCTGCAAATGTTAGTAAATTAATAACTGTAGAAACATTGCATAATACTCTTGCTGTTATAATGGTTGAGGGACTAATTGAAATCATGTTATCTGTTGCTAGGTATTGTGTAAATAAATTCTCGCATCTACTTGACATTGAAAAATTGCACACTAAACAAATGTTGCTGCAATATCCAATCCATACCTGTGAGACTACAGCTTTTTAGCATTGCTATATGATGTGAGCTAGTTTCTTTTTCAAAAAGTTTACATTATTTATTACCATTACTAATTTATTCTAAAATATACAAGCCTTATGGTATTATGAATCTTATTTGGATATGTTATTCCCAAACTTTATTCAGTAGTATACTTCCAAGTTGACAGCAACCTCTTGTACCTAAGCTCCATGTTAACTAATTATTTGACTTGCAATCAGGAAATGAGTACAACCGTTTTCCACCATACCTGTGGACCCCTTCTTTATTCTGTGAATGCTGAGACTGTTTGTGATGTTATCCCAGCTATTCATCAACTACTTTAACACTCAGTTTTCTGCTCTGTTCTTTACTAACATGCCCTGTTAAAGCACTATGCAATCTATCACGTCGAAGCATTTTCCATCTAGATGAAGGCACCCAGCAACTACGTGTGGCCAGTTCCATTCCATGCAATACATGATGCTATACACCAAACAAACACATGGTTTTAACTGATGCCGGGATTTGGCAATCAAACCTTCAGTTAAATATGCCTTAAGCTCTGGAATTGCTCTGTGTGCCTTTGAGCGTTTTTTTTTACTTTCACCTCTGGCATAGTTGGCCTTTGATCACAATTCTGTAAGACTTCTTGGTTTCTTTTTACATTAAATAATGTTATAAACCTAGACCTCTACTGGACCTACACCAATAAATTTCAATCATAAACCATGATTTAAAAGCATTAACACTAAAGGAATGGGGATACATTTCCAAACTATGGTGGTAGAATCTGAAGATGGGGGTTTTGCTATTTGAGAGCTACCCTTGTCCTGGTAGAGGTCATAGGTTTGGAATTTATTACAGTAAAGTAACCTAGGAAAATAACTGCAATACCTTTTGAAGATAATGTCAGTCAAGGTATACTTTTGTAGTAGGGCTATCAGTCAGGCTGCATTGTCCTGGATGGTTGCAAGCAGGTGGAGAGTATTTCATCACACTATTGTAATGTACCTGGTAACTGATAAAAAGACTGTAGAATATCAAACCTGACCTGCTCTTGTGCCTCCAGTACTTATGTGGCTGGTCCATTAGTCAGCAGTAACTCCCAGGATGTTGGTGGTAGATATGACAGTGTTAATGCAGTGAATAACATGTGTAGGTGGTTGGATGTGTTGAAGGAGGTCATTGTCTGGCACGTCTTTGGCATCCATTCATTTAACAGCCAGTGTCTGAATATTGTCTTGGGCTACTTCATTTGTTATGAAGAGGTAAATGGAAATAGAAGGAAAGCTGTTGGTCAAGGTGCTTAAGGTGAACTGAGGAAGGAACTTCTCTAGTAATGCCTTGGGTCTGGTATGATTGACTTCCAATTTTAGCCATCTTTGTTCAAGAAAAGACACCAGTGATTCAAATTTTATTCTTGTTGATGCCCATTAATTTACCTTTTAACTGGACTTCTTGTTGAATACTGCATTGATGACAAGGGCAATCACTGTCACATTACCCCTGGAATTCACTTGATTGTGATGGGATTTGGAGCCCTGGTGAGGTCCAAACTGAAAATCAAGGAGTAGTTTATTGGTGAATAAGTGCCAATTGACAGGAATGAACAACCTGTCATTATTTTGATTATTGGGAGTATACTGACTGTTAAGTAATTTGCCTGATTGGACTTGTGCTGCATTTTTTGAACAGAATATACTGTACCTGGGTTATTTCCCAGTGGGTACTGGCTTTCTAAATTAACCGGAACAGCTTGGTTCCTGGGATGGCTGACGCTGTGTACAAGGTTTCTGTACCCTGTCTGGAATGTTTTCTGTCCTTGGCCCTTGCTCGTTGTCATTTCACCATTCCAGCTGGAGCGAATTGTATAGGCTGAAGGTCAGCTCTGTGATGATGGACATTTTGGAAGAAGGTGGTTTATCTACCTGATATTTTTTATCCCGAATGTAGTTGTAAATCTTTAGCTTTGTCTTGTCATTCATGTTGTGCCCAGCCATCATTGAGGATGGGAAAGTTCTTAGAGCTGCTGCCTCTGTTAGCTGTTTAATTGTCCACAGTCCATTCCTAGATGCAACAGAACAATAGGGCTCCATTTTGATCTCATCTTTTTCCAGATCACTTGCCTCTGACTACTGAATACTGTTTTTCTGCTGTTTTACATATTGTTGTTACTTCTCTAGATTGGGCCTTGCTACTTAGATGCATCTGGTATGCTCTTCTTTTAGTAGAGTTAGAATTGATCCCCTGGTGAGTGAATGATTTGCCACACCACAGGGTTAAGGTGTGCAAAGTGAATGTCCAATTTTAAACTGCTAGGTCTGTTAGAGCCTGTCCCATTTAACCTAATTTTGTCGTTACAACGCAGAATGCCTCCATTGTGAAGGTAGGACTGTGATCCCAAAGGGACTTCTGCCATTTCTATAATGTAATACACATTGATTGCTACAGATAGACTGATCTTTGGTTTCCTCAATACTTGCAGCAGAAAGAATCTGTCCTCCAGACTGGCTAACTTAGTCAGTGCTGCTGCCAAGCCAGTTTTGGAAATGAACTCTTATTGCTTATTCTGACCATTGTTCAATATCAAGGACCAGTAAAATCAGCTGAGTTATGTTAAGTGTTATTCAGCTGCATCTTTTCTTGCCCACGTTTTACCTGATGTCATGAGACTTAAGTTGCAAGAAAAAGTTTGTGAACTCTTCGCAGTTACCTGGCTTTCTGAATTTATTGCTCATAAAATGTGGTCTAATCTTCATCTACGTCACAATAATAGGCAAACACAATCTGCCTAAGCTAATAACACACCAATAGTTGTACTTCTAGTCGAGACTGAGTACATCATTTAAACGCTAACAGTTCGGTTTCAAAAAAGTATGTGAACCTCTGGGGCAACGCCTTTTACAAAAGCTATTGGGAGTCAGCTGTTCCAATCAATGAGATTAGATTGGCTTTGGATGAAAAAGGGCACTGCACACCAACACAAACCTCATCCCAGCTGTGAAGCCTGGTGGAAGGAGTGTTATGGTTTGCTGCCTCAGGGCCTGGACACCTTGCAATCGTTGAGGGAACAAGGAATTCAAGACATTTTATAGGAGAATGTCAGCGTAGCTGTCTGTCAGCTGAAGCTTAATAGAAGTTGGATGACACAACAAGATAATAATCTGAAACACAAGAGTAAGTCAACAACAGAATGGTTTAAAAATAAGAAAATTTGTGTTTTGGAATGGCCAAGTCAGTCCAGACCTTGACCTAATTGAGATGCTGTGGCATGACCTAAAGAAGGCTGTTCATGCAAGGTATCCCAGAAATACTGATGAACCAAAACAGTTTTGTTGGAGAAAATGGTCTAAAATTCCTCCTCACCATAACATAAGTCTGATCAGCTGCTACAAGAAATGTTTGGTGGACGTTGTTGCTGCTATAGGAGGTTCTACCAGTTATTAAACACAAGGGTTCACATACTTTTCCAGCCTGGACTATGAATGATTAAACAATGTGTACAATAAAGACATGAAAGGTACAATTTTGTTTGTGTGTTATTAGTTTAGGCAGATCGTGCTTATCTATTATTGTGACTTAGAGGAAGATCAGGCCACATTTTGTGAGCAATTAAGCAAAAAAAATAATTGAAAAGGATTTTCTTGTTACTGCCACTGCCAGCCTTTTAAAATCTGTCTTGACTTTGAGACTCAAGGGTTATGGTAGAGGAATCTAGCATCTTCACTCTGAGATATGATTCTGTGAGTTTTATAATGTCTAGCTGTTTGACAAATATTTGGACATCTGATTTTTTTTAATGTTCGAGAGAAGGACTTCATAAGCCCAACTTGCATTTAGGTACCTTTGTTGTATCTACATTGTGTCCAAGTTGTGTTGAGTGTTCCATCCTATTTATTCTTTCAGTTAGACCAGGTGGTCATGATACAACTGAGTATTTCAGTGGGCATTTAAGAATCAACTACTCTAGTTGACTCTAAAAGCTATATATAGGCAAGAGAATGTGGGAAGGAAGTGCTAGATTGATCTTGGGGTAGCTTTAAAGGTCAGTACAACATTATGGGCCAAAGGGCCTGCACTATACCATTCTGCATTCTAATAGCAATCCCCACTGCATAAGTCCTTACAATGCCTTTCATTTTTGTGTAGTTCTCATTTAGTCCATTCTTCAGGATAGATTTTTTCCTATCTATGATGACATCCTAAGGCCTACTAATTCTATTAGTGTGGGTTTAATTTGAGTCTAAACTCAAGGGTGAGCTGGGTTGTTTTGCCCAGTTTCCCATCTTTTAACAGGATTTATTGGTAGCTTATGAAAACAAAAAGTACTGGACAGTCAGTAGTCCAGGCAGCATCTGTGGAAGAAGAAACTGAGCTAATGTTTCCGATCAATGATTAGACCATAGAACAGTAGAATACAGTGCCCATGATGTTGTACCAGATTAACTGACTAGTAAATAGAAGCCAACTAGTTCTCTCTGTCTACACAGTCCATATCCCTCCATCCCTACATATTCATGTAGGAATCTCTGTCATAGTTTCCTTCACAAACACTCATCATTGCATTGTTTTTTTAAAAACCTTGCCCTGCTCATCTCCTTTGAATTTCGCTTATTTTCACCTTAAATATATTATTAGACATTTATTCAACTTTTACTTCAGATTTCCAGTTTATATGGTTTCTTTTTGGTTTTCTTTTATTGGTAACTATGTTATTTGACACTAATTCTACTTATGTTTGACTGTTTTGATTGTAGAACAAATGGATCTTCTGTAAAAATGTTTAAATTCTGTTAATTGTTTTACAGATAACATTAACAAATTTAGTATCGGTTGATGAGCGGTTGGAGTATAAACCACACCCACAGGACCCTGAAAAGTAGGTAGCAGTATAAATACAAGGATTGTACATGATGTTTGTAACTCCTGTAAAAGCATTGTATTCCTTACTGGTTCTGTGGAGCATGTATTTATGCTACTTTTAGCAGTTAACAACAGGGTGACTGCTGTGCCTTGTAGACAAAAAGTGCTCTTTTGCATCACCTTGGCAGAGCAGGATCTAATCATCCAGCCTATGTTGTTGAGCTGTAACATTTGAGCTCACACTCTGGTCACTGATCTTATCTTCTGCCATGCCTAATTATTTAGTAATATAGCTAGGCAAGCAGATTGCAAATCTACTATACACCAGTTCATTTTGTTTAGCTATGTTTGAACTTGCATTTGCCAGTGACTAATATGCTTTGTTCATAATAGCTTGCCCTTAGTTAAAAGAAGCAAAGGGGAGGCACTGTACATGTAAAGGAGCATAAATTGTATGGCAGCAAGGAAAATGAGTCTATTGGGACCAACTGGCACCTATAACAAAATAAAGAACAGCCTTAGTTATGATGGGAGTACTGCTTATGTTCCTGTTATGTATCCTTTATTTCACAAGCCAAAAATTTTGTACTACTGTGTGCAAAGAAAAGGTTTTAGTTCCTCTATCACTACTACATCTGATGACTCCTTGTGTTTCAAACCTGTTTTTCCAGGACCATTCTTACCCAAGAAGCTATAATTAGTGTAAAAGGGGTGAGTTTAAGCAGTTATATGGAAGGAATAATGGCGAACACCATCTCTGCTAATGCAAATAAAGTAAGTGCAATTGCAAAATATGTAGTAAAATGGCATGAAAAGGTCTTTGTGTATTTGCTGTGGAGTTTCTGTTTTATTTATTGGAATACCTAAGCGGTATATTATATCCCTGGTGTACTTTCCTCTTCCTGCATTCTCTGCTTTTTTAAGTATAATGCTAAGAAATCTCAGAGTACTTTGATAATTATCAATAAGGTTAAAATGGGTATTCACTTAATTAAGCAATATTTGTTAATATGGTTAGTAACGTTCCATAAAATAAGTTAACTGAACAAGATATGGAATGAACTCGGAACAACCTTAGTTTGAGTGCATCTGCTTTTGGGATGTTCTACACGTCACAAAGCTATGCTTTTCTAGCAACAGTTAGCAATGTTTTGCACTAGTTGTAACCACTGTGTTAATATAGAAGTGTATGTTTTCCTACACAGGGCCGAGAAGCTATGGAGTGGGTAATTCACAAGTTAAATGCTGAAATTGAAGAGTTGGCAGCATCTGCACGAAGTATCAAAATTCCAATGGCTGCATCATCAGTAGAATAATAGATAAGATTTGGACAAAGATACCATGTCTGCCTCCAGATTATTTTAGCCTATTGCTTCCCATTGTGCAATTTTCCTCTAATTCACTGGGGCTCCAAGTCTAAAAAGAGTAAGCAGCTTGCATTTGATTGATTTTGTTCCTTTTAGGGACACAGGACTTGTGAGCAGCTGTGGTTGTGGAGATCTTGAATTGGAGTAGGTGCACAGAGAGAAGCATTGGGTTTTTAATATTAATATGTAAAATGTAATGTTGGCAGAAGAATTGGAGATGGCAAAGACTTGGCGGTGCAGTGAGGGGGATTGTTATAAGTCAATTTTGTGAACCTCAAGCCTTTACAAATTAAGGACCTAAATGTATTGGGCCAGTTCTTTGAATAGATCAGAAGGCAATAATTTCCTCATGGATAATTGGTAAAATGGGCAGGGGTGGGGGAGAAGCCAAGTTTCCATTCCTGGTTACTATCCAGTTATTCCCACTGGAAAATGTATGTTTGTGTGCATTTTGTTGAACAATTACTGAGAATTGTTACCTAGAATCACAACTTGTAAATTGTCATGAACATGTTTTTCCTTGAACGGTGGAAAATACATGATGGTAACCTAGCACCGAGCAGCTACAGGTACAAGACACCCTTCACCTGCAATTTAGAGAAGAATTTACAATTTATACTTGTTAGAAATCCTGGACTAACTTGTGATTTTTCTTTTCTCCGGCTAAGTGATTTATTTAAACCTCCCATATATTTAACAGCCCAACTCTTAGTTCTAGCAACCAAGTATTGCTAAGTGATTTGTACTTTACTAGAAAATAGTTGTACAGTTGTACTTACTGTAAAATGTTAAAATTAATGGGCATCTACTATAGAAAGATTTCCTTCTCTGAAGATTTAGTATATTTACATATGATAGGAAGTCCCTGTTGGGAACCCAAAGTATTCCCAAAGTCCAAATAGAAACTTTGTGATCATGGTTTTATAGAGTGTCACAAATTTAGTGAATCTGCCTCACTCAGTTTTGATAACCTGTTTGTTTTTTCAGCATTTAGTAGTTAACCTTGCGAGAACTGAACCATGGTAGTTGCTGTAGATATTCTATACTGAGGTGTTAACATTCCTAAAGCACTGATGATAAAAAAATTTCCTTTCATTGAGGATCTAGATTTCTTTTGAAAGGGAAGCAATAGTAAACTTTTCCTTTAAATTTTGGTCTTCGGAGTAACATCATCTCAACTAGCAGTAAATTCGTCTAAGGAAATAAGTCTGTCCTTTCCCAATTTGCATTAAATTGTGGAGCCTTTAGAATAACTCTATCATTGACTGTCTCGGGCTCCTAGTGTTAAAGAGAGTACTGCTGGCCGAGTACATAAAAACCCCTAGTCACTGGCTGAAAACAAGTAAACATTTCTTGTGACATGCCATATTCCACATGAATGTGAGAATTGCTGTACCAGACTGTGTGGAAAGTAGAGCTTTTGTTGTATAAAAAGCTAAAGGTGACATTTGATAAATTCTAGACCTGAACTGTTTCCTTTGTTTCATTTCAATTGTGCTTTGAATTTTAAAAGCAGTTACAAGTTTAAAATTTAGATTTCATTTGGTGTTTGGAAGGTTGTGATTCTGAAGGGATTATAATCATTTACCGAATTGTTCTGTGAAGTCAGCTTGGCATTTATCTTTGGATCAGATGTTCCTAAGACAGAAATGAGTTTCACCCTGGCACTGATCATCTGCACAACAACTTTAAAAAAAACAATGTTTACGTGTTATTCAGACAAGAAAGACCTTAAAAGTATTTGACTAAAGAAGAGGCTTTCCCCACCATGTTGGCTGTCAATTCTTCTCTTAAGCAAACCCTTACTTGTGATTTGGAGGACCTTGTTAGGTGCAGATCACACAATTTCCTGCACAAGTGACTCTGCAGTAATTTAATTGAGAAGTTAATTAATGCAACCCTTTATTTAGTATGAGTTTTTTGAAAACTTAAATGCAAGGCAGATTTAACTTTGAGAATCCTATCTGGACTGCTTGAGGACCCCTTAACCCATTTAAGCTCTCCTCTAGAAACTGTCTAAGAATAAAATAGTATATCCTAAATTGTTCTTGCTGATATATTCTATACAACCACTAATGTGGCACACAAGTTTTAGTACTGACTGATCCATTGACTATTAAATAATATAGAGCATTATTTTTTGTTTACTCCAAGAGACTCTTCTGCTCAGTTTCCATTATATTTGCAGGGAGTACAAGCTCAGCTGTATACTCTGGTACTGATCTATTTTGGTGGAACAAAGGTTGGCAGTATAGTGTGGGCCATTTGTGTTGCCAATGCTTTCTCCCAGTACATTGATGAAAAGATCAATATCTGATGCAAAAACCTAAATGCAGCAGCAACCTGCAGGTACCTAAGGTAAATGCTGTTTCATTCAGGTTCAGGAACTCATCTCAACAAACTACAGCTCTTTTCTATAAATAACCCATTGTTAAGTACATTCAGTATTTAGTCTGGAATTTTGCACTGGGGAGAGTAGAGTTGCACAACTGGTGAATAGAAATTAAAAAGATAAGTTTTTAAGTTAGAATTATATCAAAAATTCAACTTTAAGATGGTGAGTTTGTTACTCTGCAGTGGTTTGCACAAATCTACAGCTGAGAATAGTGTATCTTTCATCAGAAGTTTTGTTTATAAAAGATTATTGTGCCACCTTCTGCACAGATTATGTTTGTTGCCAACATTTTCTGTTTGTACCTTCAGCGGCTCCCATTTTTCATATTTGATGGTCACACCTCCAGTTAGGGACAGCACAGAAGAGCCTAGACTGTGTTTGAGATGCTCTATGGATTCAAGGCTGGTAATTTTGTGTTGGTGTTACAAAGAAGCTTAAAATAAAGTAGTTAGAACTAGAAACACGTTTGGAGTATCCAAGCGTGCTTAGCAGAACATAACATGAAAGGTAGAATTTGGAAAGGACTAGATTTATTTAATTTAGAGTCGCATTGTATTGTGATGAGAGTAAAAGATGTGATCAATAAGGGAGCATTTGATTGGACTGTTGTTTTGAAGCAATTTATTTAGTATGATATTTAGTATAGTCTATTTATTTGTGTTATTCCTTTTCTACACAAAATGACCAGTGATCTAAAATGCTTTGCAACAATGAAAGAACACAAATGGATTCTGTATGTTGCTAGTAACATTTATTTAATGTTTTGCTTGGTGAGGATTTGTTAACTTAAAGTGACCAACAAGGAAAATAATAATTTGAATTAGGTTTGTTTGATTGAACCATAATGCACAGTTTTAGTTTTATAAATTTATATTCCTGTGTAGTACCTGATAACTTGCATATCCATGAAGGACATTTTTGTATGGAATATTTATTTTAATAGCACTGAACTATATTTCAAACTTCAGCCAAGTGGTTTATCATTTTTAACAAAACTGATGTCAATAAAATTAAAGTATCACATCTGAAGTTTTCTTGCATTTGGATATTAGTTAAAATGTAATGTTGGTTAGTTTACCTCGGCGCATAAAATGGTCCAGATTTGAACAAGATGAAGTTTACAGATATTAGTCAGGACCCTGTTGGTTTGATGTTCTGCATATTTATAGGCCATTCCCATTTACCCATTTCATACTCCATATTCCTTGCAATTATAATCACCAGTTAATGTTATCAAGAAATTTCAGTTGACCCAGCATCCCCAACCTTTGAAGGAATGAATTCAGTATTTGATGTACTCTTTGAGAAGTTAATTTACCTTTGAGCATGTCCTCATGCTAAATCTAAAATCAAATAATTTGTGCTATGTTATCCATCAAAAGAAATAGGCTTTGTTCACTTTGAGCGACATTTTTAAAACAAAATCAACTAAATAATCCCTTAACCTTCAAAACAACCTTCTGTACAAGACAGGATTATGCAACATTTCCTCATAAATTACTGTTGTAGGTCATTCTGGTGATCCTACAGTGTACTCACTTTTAAGGCCAATATCTGATACATGACATTCAGAACAGAAAGTGATAGATGCATCTGCCCAAGGTTCTGTATGTGCAAAGCATTAACTTGCTGCTGGGGTTGAATACACAGTGTAACAAGTGCTGATTACTGTACAAGGGATTGGCCTGTAGAGCTTCACCAGAGCCTTGTTGGTCAGCCTTACCCGTTTCCATTTCTCACGATGGGGATGTAGGGTTGGACTTTGAGAGGCCAATAAAGTCATTGCTGATTCACTTTTCTTTCTGATCCATTCATATCCTTTGACTCCTTCCATGACCAAAAAGACAAATTCAGTTTAGAAAACATTTAACAACTGTGTGTCTACAGCTTGCCACAATAAATAATTACAAAAATTAGCAATCCTGATTGGGGGAGGGGGGAAGGTGTGGAGGAGAAAATATCACACTTATACTACCTGGTTCTAAATGACCTTGCCATTAGGAACATTCTGTCAACAGCAGACACTCATTAGACTCTGGAATATGTTCTGCTTTTTGGAATCAGAATGTTATTGTCAAGACTGGTGGTGTTCATTGTGGATTGGATCCCAAATTTTCTTTAAGAAAGTGATACTGAGCCATTCCTTTAAACTAACATTTGTTTTTCTGTGAAAATGCACCAAAAGTGCTGTTATGAAAGAGTTCCAGGATTTCAAGTCAAGTTGCTTTTTATTGTCATTTCAACCATACACTGCTGGTACGGTACACAGTAAAAACAAAACAACGTTCTTCCAGGACCATGGTGCCACACAAAATGACACTAGACTATGTGAGACAACTCAAGGCTACACTAGACTATGTAAAAACAACACTAGACTACAGACCTACACAGGACTACATAAAGTGAACAAAAAAGTGTAGGGCAGTACAATAATAAATTAATAAATAAATAATAAACAAGACAATAGGCACAGTGAAGACAAATTTCAATATAATAAATGATGTAGATGTCAGTCTAGACTCTGGGTATTGAGGAGTCTGATGGCTTGGGGGAAGAAACTGTTGCACAGTCTGGTGAGAGCCTGAATATTTTGGTGCCTTTTCACAGATGGCAGGAGGGAGAAGAGTTTGTATGAGGGGTGCATGGGGTCCTTCATAATGCTGTTTGCGGATACAGCATGTGGTGTAAATGTCTAATGACAGGAAGAGAGACCTCGATGATGATCTCAGCTGACCTCATGATCCGCTGCAGAGTCTTGCTATCTGAGACGGTGTAATTCCCAAACCAGGCAGACATAAAGCAAGCAACTAATTAACTTTTAATGCACCATGAATATCTTTTAACCATGTATAGCACATGGAGACCAATGCAAGAGAATTCCAGTGCTCCACTCTTCCATCTATATATTCTGGCTTCAGCCCCCTACTTGCCAGTCCTGATGAAGGGTTTCAGCTTGAAGTGTTGGTTGTTCATTCCCTTCCATAGATACTGCCTCACTTACAGAGTTCCTCCAGGATTTTTTATGTATGTTGCTTGCTCAAGGGAATTCCAAAGCTTTACCGCCTTCTGGTGAGGAGATGTATTTGCACCTGAATGGCTGATCTCTGGATTTGAGACTTCTCTGATCTTGCTCCCCCTCCCCCTACCAAGTCAAGGGAAACATCAACCTCACATGTACCCTGCACTACTGCAAGTTGCACCATATATTGGAATGCACTGCCTCGGAAGGCAGTGGAGGCCATTTCTCTGGATGCTTTCAAGAAGGAGCTAGGTAGGTATCTTATGGATAGGGAAATCAAGGGATATGGGGACAAGGCAGGAACTGGGTACTGATAGTAGATGATCAGCCATGATCTCAGAATGGCGGTGCAGGCTCAAAGGGCCGAATGGTCTACTGCCGCATCTATTGTCTATATTTTTAATATTCATATGCAGTTAAATCCTTTCAAATCCCTCTCTCTCCTCCCAGTGTCCATTCCAGCCAAGGACTGTGGACTTTACTCAAAAATTAGTTAAGGGTAATGATATGAATCTTAAGGCACATGGGGTGAAAGCACACAATCCTTTTTTCCAGGGAAAGTGAGTCAAGATGAACATAGTACAGCACAGGAACACTGCCTTCAGCCCATAATGTAGTGCTGAACCGGCTAAAAAGTAAATAAAAAATGTATCTCCTTATCTACACAATGTCTGTATCCCTTCATCGTCCTCACATCCATGTGTCTATCCAATTTCTTCTAAAATCCTCTAAAGTATTTGCTTCTATCACCATACCAGGCAATGCTGTCCAGGCACCCACCACTCTGAGTAAAAAAACTTACTCCTCACATCCCCTTTGAACCTATCCCCTCTCGCCCTCAATGCATGCCGTCTGGTATTAGACATCTCTACCCTGAAAACAGAACTCCCTGTCTACTCTGTCTCTCATAATCTTATAAACCTCTATCAGATCTTCCCTCAGCTTCCTGTGCACCAAAGAAAACAAGCCAAGTTTGTCCAGCCTCTCATGACAGCACATGCCCTCTGAGCCAGATAGCATTCTGGTTAACCGCTTCTACACCCTCTCCAAAGCTACATTCTTAGAGTGGGGTGACCAGAACTGTACACAATTCTCCAGATGTGGCCTAACAAGAGTTTTATAAAGTTGCAACATTAATTCTTGTCTTTTGAACTCAGTGCCTTGACTAATGAAAGCAAACATTCCTGAAGCCTTCTTAACCACCCTATTGACCTGTGTAGCCACTTTCAAGGAGCTATGAACTTGGACCACAAGATCTCTCTGCTTGGCAACACTGTTAAGGATCTTGCCCTTAATGGCGTACTGTCTCCTTGCATTTGCCCGTCAAGGTGCAACACCTCACATCTAACTGGGTTAAACTCAGCATATGCCATTTCTCTGCCCATATCTACAACTGAACTATACCATGCTGTATTTGTCAGACTTGTACACTATCTGTAACTATCGTCATTTTCATTCGGGTCATTTGCATACATCAGCAGAGGTCCCAGCACAGGTGCCTACAGAACACCACCAATTACAGAGCTCCAGCTCCAGTAAGTCCCTTCAACCACTACCATCTGTCTTCCATGTGTAAACCAGTTTTGAATCAAAACAGCCAATTCTCCACAAACCCCATGCATCTGGATTAGTCTCCCATGTGGGACTTTATTAGACATCTTTCTAAAATCTATGTAGACAACATCCACTGCCCTACATTCATTAATCTCTCTTGTCACCTTGTCAAAAAACTCAGTCAAGTTGGTAGGTGATTCTCATGCTGCGAGCAGAGGCTGCGAATAGATAAACTGATCACAGCACGATGAGATCAAAAAAGAATTGAGAAAGAGGACACAGAGTAGTAAGAGAATTGGACTCTGTTCTCTACACCTATAAACTAGAGTCCCAAAGGTCACCTTGCTTGGCCAGTCCTTGGGGATGGAGGATGGGTGGGAAAGATGTGATTGTCAAAATTTTTGCAGGAACCAATGATCTCTAGATAAAACAAAGTACTGCTGAAGGAAAGTGAGCAGCTGGGATTTAAATTTGAAAGCAGAACTTGAGCTGCTTGCAAATTGTCAATGGGTCAATAAGACCAAGACTTGAGATAAAAATGGAAGTGCTGAGAATGCTCAACAGATTGAGCAGCATAGAAGGCAGCGTTTCAGACCAATATCCCTTCATACAAACTGCTAAAATAGGTTAGAAGTAACAGTACGGAGCTTTGTGGCATCTCATTAACAACCACTATCGACCCAAAAATGATTTGCTCATGACAGATTATATTATGCAAATTAAATTCACATTGGAATGAAAACTCAGCAATACAGTTGCTGATAAGCTGCTCTACAAAGCACTCATCTTACTGCAACTACATATAAAAAGATTGTTGGTATGCAAACAATCTCCCCCACCCAACCACACCTAAGTTTACATCTGCCTCTTGAAAGCTCTTTGGCATGCAACTCTGGTAGTCCAGAAGAAAACTGGGTCTGAAACCAATTTCTAGAACAAATACGTATCTTACTTTAGACCCAAAGGGAAGATCATTCTGATTTTGTTCTGTTGAAAACACTATCAGGCTCTTAATCAAAATTAAATATGTTTGCTGTGACCACATTGTATGCCAACTCAGTGGTTACAGTTGCTAATAAGTTGTTTTCTAATACATTCATCATGACACAACTACATAGAAAGACAGTGCTGGTATGCAAACCTCCCCATACATATACAGTATGTGAATTCTGACCAAAGTGAGTGTCTCGGGCGGGGTGAGGGTGGTGGAGTGGATATGGCTTGGTTACGTGAATGAGCAAGAACATGGCAGGAGGAATATAATGTGGAAACTGCTTCACATCTTTGTTGGGAAAAGATATTTAAGTGGTGAAAGATCAAAAGTTTTGGCATTCAAAAGGGCTAGGTGCCGTTTTATACAGATCACTGAGTTACGCTGTTCAGGAAGTAATTTCAAATGCAAGCGGATGAATCAGCATCAAAATAAGGTTTAATATCAACGTCATATGTTATGAAATTTGTTGTTTTGTGGCAGCAGTGCAATGTATAATTACATGATATAGAAAAAAACATGAATGACAGGACACACACATATGTATAGTTAAATAAGTAGTGCAAAAATAGAAATAAATAAATAAAGTTGTGAGGTCGTGTTCATGGGTTCAGTATCCATTTAGAAATTGAATGGCAAAGGGGAAGAAGCTGTTCCTGAATCACTGAGTGTGTGCCTTCAGGCTTCTGTACCTCCTACCTGATGGTTATGATGAGAACAAGGCAATACCTGGGTGATGGGGGTCCTTAATGATAGATGTTGACTTTTTGAGGTATTGCTCCTTAAAGGTGTCCTGCATGCTATGGGGGCCAGTGTCAATGGTGATGCTGACTAAGTTTACAATTCTCTTCAGTAGCCACCCCCCTCCCCCGTACCAGACAGTGGTGCAGGCAGTTAGAATGCTCTTTGAGTTACATCCGTAGATACTTGCATGTGTCTTTGGTGACATACTAAATCTCCTCAACCTCCTAATAAAGCCACTGTTGTGCCTTTGTAGCTGCATTGATACGTTGGGTCCAGGATAGATCCTAAGAGATACTGACACTCAGAAACTTGAAATTGCTCACTCTTTCCACTTCTGATCCCTCTATGAGGACAGGTTTGTGCTCCCTCCCCCCATCTTACACTTTCTGAAGTCCACAATCAGTTCTTTGATATTTTTGACATTGAGTGTAAGGTTGTTGCTGTGACACCACTCAACTAGCTGATTTGTCTTGCTCCTGTACATCCTCTCGTTACCATCTGATACTCTGCCAGCAACAGTTGTATCATCAGCAGATTTACAGATGGCATTTGAGTTGTGACAGTCATGGGTGTAGAGAGAGTAGAGCAGTGGGCTAAGCACACGTTCCTGAGGTGCACCAGTGGTGATTGTTAGTAAGGTGGAGTTGCTATTTCCGTTCTGCACAGATTGTGGTCTTCCAGTTAGGAAGTCGAGGATCCAGTTGCAGAGCAGGTTCAGGAGCTTTTCGATCAGAACTGTAGGAATGTTGCAAGATATTTGAATTGAAAAGTAAAGAAGTAAACCTTAGTCCAATTATATGGAGGCCTTTTGAGACCACACTGGGACATAGGTCTGGTTTCCCTACACAAGGAAGGATATACTTGAGATAGAGGGAGTACAGCAAAGGTTCACCAGATTGATTCCTGTGTGGGGGACTGGACTTTCAGGAAAGATTATACAGACCGGGTCTGCGTTCTTGAGTTTAGAAGAATGCGAGCCAGTCTCAGACTCAAAATAAAGGATAGCCCATTCAAGATAGAGTGAATATCTGGAGTTTAGTGAGTCTTAACAATTCCTCACTTGAGAGTTGATGGGACAAGGACCTGAGTTATAGGGAAAGGTTGAATAGGTTAAGGTTTTAATCCCTGGAGTATAGGAGAATGAGGGGAGATTTGAAGAGGTATACAAAACTATGAAGGCTATAGATATGGTAAATGCAAGCAGGCTGTTTCCACTGTGATTGGGTGAGACTAGAACCAGATAGCATAGGTTAAGTGTGAAAAGTGAAATATTTAAAAGAAACCTGAGGGGGAACTTCACTCAGAGTGAGGTGTGAGTGTGAAGTGGTGGATGCAGACTTGATTAAAACATTTAAGAGAAGTTTGGATAAGTATATGGATGGAAGAGGTATGGAGGGCTATGGGTGCAGGCCAATAGGACTAGGTAGAATTATACTTTGGAATGGGCTAGGTGGGCTAATGGGCCTGTTCCTGTACTGTAAGACTCCATGATTTCGTGACTCAATGAACTGAGGAGGGTCAGATGTTGGGCATGGTACTGAGGGAAGAAACCTAGTTGCAGGAAAATTGAACTGAGCTAAGAGATCATGAAATACATGAATGGAATGCAGATGGTGAAGAGTAGATTTATTAGGATAATGCCTGGAATGGAATATTTTGGTGATGAGGAGAGAATGGATGGGCTGATTTGGTTTCCTTGGAGCAGAGGAACTGAGGGATGCAAAATTTTAAGAGGCATAGATAAGGTGGATAATGAGAAATTTCACCCTGTTGAATAGATGTCAAAAACTAGGGACCATAGGTTTCAGCAGATTCTGCAGAAGCTGGAAATCCAGAGCAACACACCAAATGCAGGAGGAATTCAGCATCTATGGAAATGAATAAACAGTCGATGTTTCAGGCTGAGACCCTTCATCGGGTGACAGAACGTAGAACAGTGCAGCACAGGAAAAGGCCCTTCGACAATGATGTGACGAATCAAATAAATTAGTAATCAAATGACCAACTAAACTAATGCCTTCTGTTTATACAATGTCCATATCCTTCTTGGTAAACCTTTTCTGCAGCCTCTCCAAAGTCATGACATCCATCTTACAGTATAATGGGGCGGTCAGAGCTGTATGCAGGACTTCAGAAGTGGCCAAGCTGGACTTGTGTAAAGCTGCAAAAACACTTACTGACTTTCGAATGCAATGCCCTGAGTAATAAAGGCAAGCATGCCATATGCCTTTGTAACCACCCTATCAACCTGCATAGCCACTTTCAGGGAGTCACAATCCCTCTGCTCATCAACACCGTTAAGGGTCTTGCCAGTCACCTATGCTATCCACCTCTCTTCATGTCATCTGCAAACTTACTAACCCACCAATCTACATTTTCATTTGGATCATTTGCATACATCACAAGCAGCAGAGATCCCAGTACATATCCCTACAGGACACCACAAATCACAGACCTCCAGCAAGAATCAGTCCCTTTGACCACCTTCTATGGGCAAGTCAATTCTGAATCCAAATGCCCAATTCGCCATGGATCACATGTATCTTAATCTTCTGGATGAGCCTCCATGAGGGATCTTGTCAAATGACTCACTAAATCCGTGTAGACAACACATGCAGCTCTACCTTCATCAATCACTCTTGTTAAGTCATCAAAAAACTCAGTCAAGTTGGTAAGACATGACTGTTCTCACAAAGCCATACTGGCTCTCTCTAATGCTCATACATCCTCTCAAGAAATCTCTCCAGTAACTTCCCTACCACTGACTATAGTTTCCAGGATTATCCCTGGTTTCCTTCTTGAACAATGGAACAACATTAGCTAGTTGCCAGTCTTCTGCGACCTTTCCTGTGGCTGGAGAGGACACAAAGATATTGGGTAAGGCACCAGCAATGTCTTCACTTACCTCTCTCAATAGTCTATGGTTTATCCCATCAGGCCCTGGGGACATCCGCCTTAATGGCCAAACACCTTCTTTACTTCGAAATGCCTGAGCATATTAATACTCTCAGCATTGATCTCCCTATCCTCCATATACTTTGAATTAACATCCTGACAAGCTGATCACTGCATGGTACGGAAAATGAACTGTGGAGAACTGGAAGGCTCTACAACAAGTAGTCAAAACTATTCAACACATCACCAGCGCCAGCCTTCCTAACTTCATACATACACACAGACATATATATCTATATATGTGTGTGTATATGTAGATAGGTGATGGAAAAGGGCCAATAACGTCATGAAGGATCCCCCACTTCATCGATTGTTTGTCCGACTCCCATCAGGGTGGAGGCTAAGCAGCATCCACACCAGGGCTACCAGACTCAGAAACAGTTGCTTTCCCCAAGCAGTAAGGCTGATCAACACCTCGACTCACAAAACTTCCTGTCCACAACCACTACTTTATCATTTCCTGTCAGTCACCTTATGTGCAGACACCTCTGAACTTAGTGTTACCTTATGAACATATAATCAATATCTAAGCAATCTTATGTATTTATATTTATTGTGTTTTTCATTATCCTTTATCATATTGTTTTTATACTGCATTGGATCTGGAGTAACAGTTATTTTGTCTCCTTTACACTTTTATACTGAACATGATATTAAACAACCTTGAATCTTGAACCTTTAATCCTGTTCATCAACTTAATTTTAAATATATTAAATTCAGCATTTTAAGATTTCTCTAAGATTTGGCTCTTGACATTATTACTCTTAAACTCTTTTGCCGATCATGATTCTAGTTGAGGTATTATGCATCTTTTTCTCTGTAATTTTCTTAAACATCTTGTGATTTGGCAAATTTGTTCATTTGCACTTGTTACGAACCCCGTAACTGGGTCACTTACCAGCAAAGATAGAGAGGTCTGTTGAAGTCTGATGATACTATTTTTAACAATATTTATTAGTAAAAATACACAAAAATAATATCAATGCAAATATACAGTTAATATGCGTCATCAATACTAAATCTAAAAGAGCGGGTATAATAATAATCAATAAGAAATAGCTCTATCGTTGTCTAGGGGGTAATGTATTGTCCGATGGAAATATAAAGTTCACTCAGTTCATGTAGGCTGCAGCCTTTGGGGACCGCTGGGTTTGCAATGGTTGGAGAGACAGAGAGAGAGAGACAGAGATTTGGAGAAAAACTTGCCGATTCCTTTTATGATTTCGATCCGTCAGAGCCTCGTTGGTGTGGCCGGTCACTTGTGGCCTCTCCTTTAGCTAAGCCATTCTTCCGTGGTGAGCCGCCAATTCCCAGGCAAAGGAAGGACGCACACGAGCCCCCCACCGGCTGTCGCTATTAAATGCTGTCACAGGCTTTCTAGCGTTTCTCCTGGTGCGACTAAAGGGGTTGTTCCCCAGACCCTCTTATCCTTACTCACAGGGTCTCAGATGTCAATCAGGTTGGGATGATGCAATCCCTCAACCGCCCGCTCTGGTCATCCCCTGAGGAGCTTCAATGAATAGTACAGTACTCAATACACAATTCCGTCTCCAAGAGACAATGGCTGTTATCAGTGGCTTTGTTTCGATGAGGCCAGGACACATTCCAAACCTGGTGGATTCTCTCTCATTTCCTGGGTCCCAGAGCCGAATTAATAGCGATCTTGCGATTCTCAAAAAGAAGGGGCTGACTTTGTACCCTTTGGCCCCTCAGAGTTGCAGCACATTCGTAACAACCCCTTCCTTCTAAGATTTTTACCGCCGGTAAAAATGAATTAATACAGAGTCTTACAGGGTTTCAGAATCTAACACAATACAAAAGAGTTTTTTTTAGTACAGAGTAACACAGTTATACATTCAATTCAGCATCTAAACAGTTAGCGATTACACTGTCACTTCCTTTAATATCTTAATATCTTGTACCTTAATAAATTCTTGTAGCATCAGACTCCAATTTAATAACCACCTATTTTTATTCCTTTCCTTCAGCAAACAAAAACTAAAGAGTTATGATCTTAGCTTACGTGTATACTACAAAAGTTCATGCAAATACTAATCTTTATGTTACTTTCAAACTTAACAATCAATCTTCCATGGGGGTTGTCTTTATTATTCACATGCTTTGTCGAAATCCCTTAAAACCGGATCCTGGTATTTAAAATGTCATCCCATCAACCCTCGTCCCTTGTCCAGTTAACTCCCACGTGGTGAGCTTGTGCACCAGTGTGGAATAGGCTTTCGCATGCTCCTTCCATAGGAGTTATTTTATCAACAATGTGTTCCAAACTTAGACCATTTTCCGAATTTCCACACAATTCTTTAATTTTAAGCAAGTTGTTAGTTTTATCTTCAGGACCCTGCATGCTATTAGTTTTCAGTTTAAACTCTGCAAGCGATCCCTCTTTGTCCAAACAGCATTTCAAATTCTGCCTCTTCACAGCACTCACTTGAAAAACAATAGCATGTGGGGCACCTTTACATTCCAAATCAACCTGTAATTGATTCGCAGGCACCGTGTTACCAAGCCATTGTCTCTGAAGCCTGGTTGCTGCTTCTGACATCAATCCAGACTTCAAATTTTCTTCATTCAATTTAGGAACTACACTTTTCCCTTTTCCTTCAATAATAATATTCACCTCACCACCTTTTATCTCCTCGCTAACTTTTAACACACCTTCGAGCACAAACAACTGGGAATTCTCACTGCCCACTAGTACCAAGGTTAACCCTTTCTTCACTGAACCATCTGACCCACAAGGACTGCACTCCTTTTCAACTGAATCAAATACCTCAGACTTTTTCTGAGCTCCATTACTAGGTTCAGTACCATGTGCATCCGCATCTTGAACACACTCAAATGGGACATCTGCATCTTCCAGGCTTTCAATACCCGTACCCTTTTCAAATTCTAAATTCCCCTGATCCTCCCAGTTACTCTCCGGGCAACTCCCTTCCGGAGTAAACTCAACCCCGCGGGCTGAAACAACCTTATCTGCCAACCCAGCAGACTTCTTCAAGGTAATGGCATCCTTTTCATCTAGGACTGGCCTCATTTCATTATTGGGAACACCTTTAGAATTTTCAACTTCTTCAAACAGTTCTGCCAAACCAGACAGATCATCCATGTCCAACCCTGGACCTTTTAACAGCCTTATCTGTTTCTCATCTTTACTCCGTGTCTCTATAAATTTCCTCCTGGCTAAGGGCAGGACTACCTCCTCTCCCTTACTCTCTTTCCCTTTCCTATTCTCCGTTTTACCACCCTCTTGGTACAGGGTCGGTAAAAATGTCTCAGCCAAATCGATACTGGCCTGATTTAAACTTGTCTCGTTCTCAGCTGCCTTTCTCAACATGCTGCGAGTGGTCGCGCACGCAAGATAGATCTTGGAATCTAGGGGCGGGACCTCAACACTTACAGGCTGGCTCGTCAGCTCTATGGCAGACCAAACGTCACCACCAGCTAAATCGTTACCCAGAAGGAGGTCTACGTCAGTTCTCGGGAATTCTGATCGCACCCCTATTTCAACTGGTCCAGATACCAGCTCACAATTTATAATGATCCTATGCAAGGGCACTGCTTCTGTCCCTTTCCCTATGCCTCTCAAAACTACCTCTCCAGTCTGAGGACCAAAACCCAGTACTGTATTGCGAATCAATGACAGCTCAGCTCCCGTGTCTCTCCAGATCTGCACTGGAACTGGTGTGTCTCCTTCTTTCACAGACACGGTTCCTTCTGAAATACATTTCTCAGACCCTTCTCGTACTCTGTCTACCTGGGGCTTTCTCATCGATTTACTGATCACCACAACACATCCTACAGGGACTGCTGCTTTCCATTTTCCTGTCTCCTTCCTCAGAGCAAGGCACTTGCAATATGCAATATGACCCACCTTTCCACAATTAAAACAGGTCAAGCCAGGACCTCTCCTGCCATCTTGCCTTTCCTCCTCCTTAATTTTACCACTAGCTCCTGGCGGGACCTCTGCCTCAGCCAGCGGGCTTTCTCTACCGTTCCCATGGTCTCTCTGGTAACTTTTATTCGAGGAAAACTTTGTCTTGTGGGTTAGGGCATATTCAACTGCGAACCTAGCAAATTCGGAGATGGACTTATTCGGCTTCTCATTCAAATACATCTGGATATCATCCAAAACACAACCTTTAAATTCCTTAATCAGAATTAACTCCCTGAGACGCCGAAAATCCTCTTCAACCATTTCTGCTGCACACCAACGATCCAAGAGCACACCCTTCTCATAGGCAAACTCTGCATACGTCTGATTCCACCCTTTCTTTAAATTTCTGAACTTTTGTCTATACGCTTCAGGTATCAATTCATAGGTCCGAAGAATGGCCTCCTTTACTTTCTCATAATTCTCAGACTCTTCCTCCTCCATGGACAACGCCGCATATGCCCGTTGTGCCTTCCCTTTTAACACACTTTGTAACAACGCCACCCACTGATCTTTGGGCCACTTCTGACTCACTGCCACCTTTTCAAAATGCAAGAAATAACTATCAACATTCGTCTCCTCGAACGGAAGTACTAACCTAAACCCCCAACTAACATTGAACCGCTCCTCTCGGTCTGACCCTTGAGCTCTTCGTTCTTGCCTTAACTTCTCCATGTCCAAGTCATGTTGCCTCTGTTTCTCCTTCTTCCTTTGGTTCTCAGTTCTTTCCCTCTCTTTCCTGGCCCTTTCCTTCTCTTTTTTGGCTGCTTCCAGCTGATTTAACTTAATTTCAAGCTCCCTCTGCTTCTCAGCTCTTTCCTGCTGTCTCTTCACCTCTAACTCCTTTAGCTGGAGCTCATGCTCCCTCTTCCTCTGTTCCGCGTTCAGCCTCAATTTCTCCAACTCTAACTGAGCCGTCCCACTAGCTGGTACCTTTTCAGGGATATTTTCCAATACCTCAGCCGAAAACACATTCTTCACAATATAATACTGAGTTATGGCCCTCCACACCTCCCGCTTTTTCATTGACAACCTCACCTCTGCGAGGTTTAGTCCTTTCGTAATATTTATCAAGTCCAACTTTGTGGCAGCCTCTAGCGCCTCCAGAGTCCGGTTTTCTATAAATTTGTCAACGTCCATCTTTGCTGGTTTCCCATCTGATTACCCGCGCAACCAGATCCAAGTTTGGACTTAAAAGCCCGATTCACTGGCCCTCCAATTTGGTATCAAATCCCGAGACGAGATCCCCAAGTTGTTACGAACCCGGTAACTGGGTCACTTACCAGCAAAGATAGAGAGGTCCGTTGAAGTCTGATGATACTATTTTTAACAGTATTTATTAGTAAAAATACACAAAACTATTATCAATGCAAATATACAGATAATATGTGTCATCAATACTAAATCTAAAAGTGCGGGTATAATAATAATCAATAAGAAATAGCTCTATCGTTGTCTAGGGGGTAATGTATTGTCCGATGGAAATATAAAGTTCACTCAGTTCATGCAGGCTGCAGCCTTTGGGGACCGCTGGGTTTGCAATGGTTGGAGAGAGAGAGAGAGAGAGAGAGAGACAGAGATTTGGAGAAAAACTTGCCGATTCCTTTTATGATTTCGATCCGTCAGAGCCTCGTTGGTGTGGCCGGTCACTTGTGGCCTCTCCTTTAGCTAAGCCATTCTTCTGTGGTGAGCCGCCAATTCCCAGGCAAGGGAAGGACGCACACAAGCCCCCCACCAGCTGTCGCTATTAAACGCTGTCACGGGATCTCTAGCATTTCTCCTGGTGTGTTTAAAGGGGTTGTATTGGAGTATAAAAATATTATGGAGTATAAAAGTTGTATTATTTGCTGTGTAACCAAAACTATGTAGTCAGCTTGCTATGCATGTAACCAAAATGAAATCCTAGGAATGTAGAAGACAATGGTGTGTTAATGAGAGGCAGCTAAGAGATTAGAACTGGTCAGTTCTGAGTTTGCTATTATTTTGCTCAGTTCTGAGATTGCTATTTGCTATGCATGTACCTAATTTAGCAGGAGAATGAAGTATTAAGAATGTAAACTTGCTATTTGCTAGAGAATGAAATCTTAGGAATGTAAAAGACAATGGTGTGTTAATGAGAGGTAGCTAAGAGATGTAGATTAGAACATAATTAAGTCAATGGGACGTATGAAACTGGACCAGGAGATTGCTATAAAAAGTGCTGTGTCCAGGGATCGGTGGGCAATCAGTGACTAGCCCAATGACTGTCTCAGCTTTGATTTGCAAATTAAAGTTTAATCCTTCTTGAAGAATCTTCTGCGTCTCTTGGTCATTTCTGGGGCATGAGAAACCACGACAGTTGTTACCCAGACCCTCTTTTATCCTTACTCACGGGGTCTCAGATGTCAATCAGATTGGGATGATGCAATCCCTCAACCAGACCACTCTGGTCGTCCCCTGAGGGGCTTCAATGAATAGTACAGTACTCAATACACAATTCCGTCTCCAAGAGACAATGGCCGTTATCAGTGGCTTTGTTTCGCTGAGGCCAGGACACATTCCAAACCTTGTGGATTCTCTCTCATTTCCTGGGTCCCAGAGCCGAATTAATAGCGATCTTGCAATTCTCAAAAAGGAGGGGGTGACTCTGCAACTGAGAGTGACATCTCAGAGTTGCGGCACATTCGTAACACACTGGACTTAATTTAAACTTTCATAAAATAAGACTAGGAGGTATTGATAATGCACAAACAAGCATTCAAACATCCCTACATCAACATTAATTCCAGAAATCTCCAATTTTATTCACATTCCACCCACCAATCAGAATATAAAAGCCATTCACCCATTGTACAAACCCCAGTTTTATTAATATGTCCAGGGATATCACAATTAAAACATGCTACTGACATCAGGTGAAAGGGTGTAGTCTCCTCCTAACAAGTTAAAAAACACCAAATGTTGGAGAAACCGAACCGGTTAGGTGCTGCGTTTGATATTGAAGGATAGTGCAGAGCACACCGGGACACCAGCATGCAGGATACTCACCTGACCTTTACTGATAACTCTGCTTATGCAGTATGTGAACTCCACCCATGTGGGAGTGGCTAACAGAGTGACATAGGTTATGCCTGTGCCCCCCCCCCTCCTTTTTGAGAATCGCAAGATCGCTATTAAGTCAGGGCAAGAGACCCAGGAAATGAGAGAGAGACGTTTTGGAATGTCCTGGCCCCAGCGATACAAAGCCACGGAAAAGGTCATTGTCTCTTGGAGACGGAATTGTGTATTAAATACTGTGCTTCGTGGAAGACCTCAGGCAACGTGGGCTGGTTGGGGGATGGCATCATTCCACCCTGAGTGACACCTGAGACCCTGTGAGTGGGGATAAAAGAGGGTCTGGGGAACAGCCCCTTTAGATGCACCAGAAGAAATGCTAGAAATCCCGTAATAGTGACAGCCGGTGGAAAGCCCACGTGCGTCCTTTTCCATTTGCCTCGGAATTGGTGGGCCTTACCACGGAAGAACGGCTGTAGCTAACACAAAGGAGCACTCAGCCCCCACCGACTCTCGAAGGATTGACATCATAAAAGGAATGGGCAAGTTTAAACTCTCTCTCTTGACTCCAACCAAAGTCTGCAGCCTGCATGAACTTGAGTGACTTTTATATTTCCATCGGACAATACATTATCCCCTAGACAACGACAGAGCTATTTCTTAGTGATTATTATTATACCCGCGCTTTTAGATTTAGTATTGACGACATGTATTATCTGTATGTTTGCATTGATATTATTTTTGTGTATTTTTATCAATAAATACTGTTAAAAATAGTACCATCAGACTTCAACGGACCTCTCTATCTTTGCTGGTAAGTGACCCAGTTACGGGGTACATAACACATAGGAATAACAATATAACTGCCACATCTCTCTACTTCTCATGGACTTAGAAGGTGCATGATCATAAACAATCACGGTGCATCTTTCCAAACTATTGTTCCTTTGGCGAATTGGTGTGAAACCCAAACAGCTCCTGAGCAGTGAAAAGATTTTGCTCTGTGTCTGAGATCATGCATGCTCCTCGTTTTCTCACACCGCGTGGTCTCAAACTTTCTCACTTTGTCAAGGTCCAGTAAGAGAGGTTGGAGAAAGGAAGGAAGAATAGGCAGGCTTGTTCTCAGTCTCAGGCCCATTGACAGTTCTGATGGACTGTAGCCATTCACAAGAGGTGTGGAGCAATAAGCTAGGAGTACTTTGTAGCGTCCTTTGCCTTCAGTAGGAGACCCTTAACAGTTCACAGTGCTCCTTCTGTTTTTCCATTTGCCCATGGGTACTGTGGACTGCTTGTCTGGTGTTTGAACTCAGTCCCTAGCAAAGGCTTTGAATTCTGAGCAGCTGAACTGTGGACCGTTCGCTGTCTGACACAAGTGTCTCTGGTATTCCATGGAGAGTGAATACAGCTTTCGGATGCTGTATAACTGCTGCCGAGGATGGAGAGGACAGCTTGGACACCTCAACTTTCCGTGAGTAGCATCCACAGTGAGAAGGTATTTGTCTCTTTTCAGCTCAGAAATGTCCGTGTCTGCAATTTGCCATGGAAGGTCTGGGAATTGGATGGGACAGAGAGGTTCAGCATGATTTCTCAAACAAGAGAAAATCTGCAGATGCTGGAAATCCAAGCAACGCATACAAAATGTTGGAGGAACTCAGCAGGCCTGGCAACTTCTATGGAAAAAGTACAGTTGACATTTCGGGCCTGCATGATTTTGTGCAGTTTTCTGCAGGCTTCACATAGCTTTATACGCTGTCCCAGCTGAGGCTCAGACCAGGCCACTATACAGATTGTCTTGCTCTTCATAAAGCAGGAATGATGAGTCTGGAGTCCTTTAGCAGCAAACCATGAAGAATGTTGAGTGTATCTCTTTCAAGCCAGTGTCTGAGCTTGTGAGCTCCTTTTGGAACAGCTGGCCATCCATGCTCACTGCATTGCATGGTCTTGCTGCAGATTTGGTCCTTTCTCAACTCAGCATAAATTTTGTCCAGTTTACTCTGTGATGCAGGAAAGATTTCACATACCTGAGCTAAGTATCTTCCATGAGGGTGGAGTTAGCTTCCGTCCATTCACTTTTACATGACATCCTCATCAGAGCGTCTGGTGTAGTGAAAGATTTGCTGGGGATGTGTTCATAAACCCATTCATAAACCCATTCTGAATCTTTGCAGAGATGGAGATAAGTCATCCAAGTGTTTCGAGCAGGAATTTAGTGCCTATCAAGAAACAGCTGAAGTGTTCACAAGCCCACATGAGAGCCAGTGTCTCCTTTTCGATTTAGGCGTAACACTGTTCAGTTGGAGTCACCGCTCTTGATGTATGTGCCACTGATTTCCATACACCACTGCAGAGTTGCATCAGCACTCCCCCTACACAGAGGAAGAGGCATCTGCTGAGACCTTGGTTGCTTTGTTCGAATCAAAGAACGCCAATGTTGGCGGAGAGACAAGTCTTCTCCTGTGGTACATCCCCAGTATGATAGAGGAAGTCATGTAGTGGATTTGATTTCCCTGCTAAATCTGGAATGAACTTTCCCAGCTGGTTTACCATGCCAAGGAAGCTGCAGATCTCTGATACATTTGTAGGCTGTCCCATGTTCCAAACTCCTGCCAGTTTGTTTGAATCTGGTTGCACTCCCTCCAAGGACAGTAGGTAACTTCACTTCTAACTTTGCAAATTCACAATTCTTTTTGTTCAGGGTGATTCCAATTTCTCAAAAGCAGCTTCCATTCTTTCGTCATGATCCTTACTTGAACCTCCAAAGATGAGTATATCATCCATGTGGCAGACTACTCCTTCCAGTCCCTCCGAAATCTGGTTCATCCTCATCTGAAAGAGTTCAGGGACTGATGTGATGTGAAAAGGGAGTCTCTTGAAGGCACAGTGAGCTTCTGTGACTCAGGAGCTAACAGATCTGCCAGAACCCTCAGTTTGCAACTAGTTTGGTGAAGAACTTTGCTACACACAGCATACCCAATGTGCACAAAATAAACTTTTCTTGTCTTACTCCATTATTCAATTTTGTTAGATCTTCACAGGTTCTCACTGTGCCACCTGGTTTGGGAACAGGAACAATGCTGGCACACCAGTGAGTAGGTCCATTCACCCTGGTTAAAATATCAAGCACCTCCATTCTTTCAAGTTTTGTTCATCAGTGGGATTGGTATACGCCTCACTGCAGACAGAGAGTAGGGCATCACTCCTGGCCTCAGTTGGATAGGATACTTTTCTTTCAGTGTCCCCAGGCCTGTCAACAACTCTGGGTACTTTTGCCACTGAGCGAATCCAGTGAGGTTCACCTTCTCAATGGTATGTTGTCCCAGTAGTGTTCAAAGATTCTGAACAACAGACATCCTCTTTTAATCATTTCTCATTTTTATGGAAGGAAGTAGTAAGCATTTCTATCACACTGAGTTCATGTTTCCCTGGCCCCATGAACACTTTCTTCATTGGGTTTAGTGTAATGCCTGTTTTCTTCACCAGTTTTGTGAACAGACATTTGGGGATGCCCAAGTGTCCATTTTGCAACTGAATTACACCAGCCTTGTCTATTTGAATCTAGAGCCCCAGGGGAACCTCTCTCTTTGTCTGAATCATGGTCTTCTTTGACTCCTGAAGATCTGTTTTTGAGTGACATTCAATTTTATAATGGCCAACTCTATTGCATTGGTGGCATTTCCCTTCTTTTGCTGAACAGAGCTCTTTGACGTGGAATGGAAACTTGCTGCATCTCTTGCAGTTGGATGTTTACCTGCTCTTTGTTTTGCTTGTCTGCTTTGTTTGAGCTGAGCTCTACTGTCACCTCTTTCTATTCATCCTGACTGCACCTTGTTTGTACCATTCTTTTTGTACAGCTTCTAGTTTTACCTCAGTATCGTTTCCATGCCTGAGTTCTGCCTCTTGCTGATGAAGTTTCACTCTGTCTGACCAAAGAACTTTCTCTAGTGTGAAATTTGCCTGTAACTGAAGTCTCTCTGACAATTTGTAGCTTGACAACAATCCTATTCTAATGAGCTCATCTCTTGGATTTCCATATGCACAGTTGTCTGAGAGGGCATACTGTGATAAAGTCATTCACACTTTCATCTGGCTCCTTTTTCCTGGAGTTGAACTTTGCCCTCTCATATATCACATTTGCTTTCCTCTGAAATATTCTTTGAATTTGTCCTGCACTGTTTTGTACTCCTTTTAGTGAGCATCTGTCAGTTCTAATCCACCCACGGTGTCATCTGCTTTGTCCCCCATGCAGTGTATCAGTGTGTTTACTTGATGCTCTTCTGAAGCCTGAGTGAGATTGCTTGCAATCATAAGTCTCTTGAAATGTATGAGCGATCTCTTAAAATCCCCTGGTTTAGAGAATTCAAATGTCTTGGGGAGCTTTATTAAATAAGTAGATGTAGATACCGCAGAGATTTGCTTAGTTTTTCTGTTTGTTTGTTTATTTATTTATTAGGACTACAAATGTTTTCTTTTCTCTCCCTGAGATTTTGACCGACTTCTCTGCTGCGTCTGTGTCTCTGTGCACTTCCCCAGGCTAGTGCCCATGGATTATTACAATGCATCCACTTTTGCATGCAGCCTGAAGGCATTGCCTAGTATCTCCGGCCAGTTCTCAGCTCAGCCTCATGGTGCACGCATTTAGCAAACTAGCATAGGCAGTTTAGGTTGATAAGTCTCTGGATATTTTTCACAGATATATGCTCACAAGAACAGTCTTACTGTAAATTATTTCTTGTTGGGGATCTCACCAGGTCTGTAATACAAATTCATCAATGATGAACGACTGCTGACACCATGTTGTGGTTGATATCGAGGGCTGGTGCAGAGCACACCCGGACATCAGCCTTGCAAGATATTCAACTGAACTTTATTGATAACTGTGCTTGTTCAGTATGTTAACTCCTCCCATGTGGGAATATCTAAGAGTGACATAGGAATAACACTAATAACTACCACCACATCAGGCAGCATCTATAGGAGAGGAGAAGCATTTTGGACCGATAACCCTACATCTCCAAAATAAGGAGTGGGGAGGGGAAGGAGCAAAGCTGTCAGGTGATGGGTAAAGCCAGGTGAGGGGGTAGGTTGGAAGAGGAGGGATGAAGTGAGAAGTTGACACTTGAAAGGTGAAAAAGGTGAAGGGCTGAAGAAGGTGGAATCTGACAGGAGAAGAGATCATAGGAGAAAGAGTAGGACGATGGAAACCGGAGGTAGGTAATAGGCAGGGAGGAGAAGGGCTGAGGAGAGTCTGAAAGGGGAATGGAAAAAAGGGAGAGGGGTGAAAAATTACTGTAAGTTAGAGAAATTGTTAGTTTGGAGGTTACTAGAATATTAGGTGTTGCTTCTCTAACCTGAGAATGACCCTATCGTGGCATTAGAGGAGGCCATGCACCAAAATGTTTGAATGGGAAGTATAATAAAAATGGGTGACCACTAGGAAAGTAAGCCTATTGCAAACAGAGCCAAGATTCTTAACAAGGACCCCCCCCCCCCCCCCCCCCCGTCACCAATGTGGAGTAGGCTGCCCTGGGTATGCTGGATATCCTGACTGACTTGCAGTTGATGTGTTGCCTCACATGGAAGGACTGTTTGAAGCCCTGAAGGGTTGAAGGTCCGGCTATCAGTAGACAGTCTGACAGAGACATTGAGAAAGGGGAGAGAGGTGTCAGGAATGGACCAAGTGAATTTGAGGACAGGGTGGAAGTTAAGAGGCAAAGTTGATGAAATTAACGAGTCTTTCACTGTATCTCAGTGAAAAATAACAAGCCAACTCCATAAACGGATGGAGGAGGAGGAGAGCAGCAGGAACTGGCTGGTGATAAGGTGAGGAAGGGAGGAAGATGGGGTGGAGGAAATGATGTGAGAAGCTGGGAAGGGCTGAAATAACAAGGAGCTGAAGAAGGAAGAGGCCAGTAAACGATGGATTATAGGGAAGGAGGGAGGAGAGCTAAGGAAAGAAAATGTGGGTGACGGGTTGGTCCGGTAGGGAGAGAAAAGAGGTAATGGGCCTAGAAGGGCGGTGTGAGAGGCCGAGGCAGAGTTGCTGCAAATGGAGAAAACCACGAGGAAATAGTGAGGTACCCTTCCTCTGATCTGCAATTGGCCTCAGTACGGCAACAGAAGAGAAGGTGGACGGACATATTGGTGTGGGAATAGGAAGTGGGTGGATCCTGGCTGTGACGACAGATTCTCGGTCGCTCTGATTCGATCTGAACTCCGTTCAGGTTGGAAAACCTCGGACTTCCGGCTGTGGTGACGTAGTATAGCTTTCCGGGTTTAGCGAATCCTGAATGGCCGTTTGCTGGCAATGTTGGTTTGTGATTGGTGTATTTAGTGCACACTCCGCATGGATGGCACTTCCAAGAAAGTGATTGGCCAGTCCTATAGAGACTGTGTGCCAATTGGTTGCATTAGACGGCAGTTGATATTTTCATTGGTCGAGACTCCTAATCGGCCACTGATTGGTTGACTGCAGCTGGCCGTGCTACGTCTACCGCCATCTTCACTGCGGGGTAGAGGAACAGGGAGCGGAGGGAAAATGGTGGCGCACTGGAGACAGGCGGGTCTCAGGTAGGTCCGGGACCGAAGGGGTATGAGGTGGGTCTGGGGTCGAGGGTACTGGGGCACCGTCGGGCCGGCGGACGCCGCCCCATGGTGCCTTCACTAGTAGGCCCGTGAGGCGCTGCTTGCTTCCACCTTGAGAAGCTGGCTGGAGGTTAAGTGGTATCGCCCGGCATGTCTTCGGCCAGGGATTGAGGGTGTAGACGGAGGGCCGTTGAAGCTTCAATGTTTGTCTTCCAAATTAGTTTATCAAGCGCTGGAGTTGGCTGTTGGGTCCCCTTGAGCCTGCTTGTCACTCATCAGTGCCCTCCATGTCCAGAAATCCAATGGTTTCTTTTGAATGAGCTTGTTAACTGCTGCCGCAGCCCTCTGGTCTGGAGACCTCGAGAGATTAGCGCCTGCGCTTGCTGGAACCTGGGGCAACAAACGTTTTGATGAAGTTATTTCTGTCCATCTTGGTACTAAATGGCGTTTTTATTCTGAAATTGTGACTTCTAGTTCAAAAATCCTCTTGACTTGAAGCATCCCCTGCATCCTATCTTGAATCATGTAAGGATTTGTCGTTACGATGTCTTATTCTGCTAGCTAAACGCTAGTGTATGTAGTCAGTTTTGCCTGATGTAACACAGCATACATGTTTTTCCTGAAACCAATCTAATTTGCTGCTCCCTCGGTGATCTTTTCTCTTGGCAAAGTACACTAATATTATTGTCACTAGTGTTGAAATACAATGGAAAGGCTTTTCGTGCCATCGAGACAGCTTAGTCCATACACCGTGCAGTAAAAATTAATATTCCAGTGTATTAAATCACTTTTGATCTTTGCATAAAATTCTATCCATCTGAGTTGTCCTGTTTATGTAAAGAAGTGGTGCAAGCTGAACACAGGTGATTTAGATTCACAGATAAATCCTTGGAAGCCTCATCTCACTTCTTGTGGCTTCAGCATATTTAACAAGTATATTTTATTGGAATTATTGCTTTTGTGGTTGGGTCATTAATTACATTTGAGCCTCACACCAAAGGAATGCTTTGATTTACTTTTGCTCTGGGTTCTCTTCCAGTTACATTCGTTATTCTCGTATTTGTGCGCAAGCAGTGCGGGCTGCTCTGAAACCCCAGTACCAAGCAGAGGCTAAGAAAGTAGGAGATGTAAGCGTAAAAGTCAACAAGCCAAAAGAGTAATGTGTAAGTAATGCATTTTTGTTGATCTGTGTACAGTACTGTGCAAAAGCTTTGGGCACATGTATATGGCCAGGGTGCCTGAAGACTTGCACAGTACTGTAGTAATTTTGTATATTGCACTGTACGGCTGCAAAAATGAAAACAAATTTCATGACGTGTGAGTAATGACAAACCTGATTCTGATGAGGGTCTCTGGTGAACTGAGAGCGGGAAGAGGGCAGGGAGAGGGGAATCATGTTTGGGGAAAAGGGGAGGGTGCAGAAAACACCCTTTGAGGGAGACATAGAGTAATGATCAGTAAACCAATTGTTCGGAATCAGATTACTTTGCTTGCTGTCTCAGGGTTGAGTGTCTCTGCCCTTACCCCAGTCTCTGCCCTCTGGCACTCCTCTGCCAGCTGTCCCGTACCTCTCCTTGCCATTTCCAACATCATTTGCTCCCGCCAGATTTACAAACTCACTCTCCTCTCACCAAATACAATACTGTGCAAAAGTCCTAGGCGTTGTGTGTGTGTGTATTTGCACAGAACTCTAGTTACAGGTGCTTTTTAATGTTCAAAATGGCTTAGCAAAAGCAAATTGTTAGTGATGTTTACGACAGTGCAGTTGTTTTATGAAGCGGTACATCAATCCAAGAAAATTTTCCAGTTAAAGTGGAGTGATCCATTTTTTAAATTGTGGGTCCCCTTGTGCTGTGGCTTAACTGGTTGTGAATACCAGGCAAGAGATGTAGCAGTGGTGGAAGTAAGATTTCAATAAATTTTTTATTAAATGCTAATGTTTTTATCCAAATGTGAAGAAGATGATAGAGTTCTTCTGTAGGCAACATGAGTGAATCTGCAGATGCTGGAAATAAATTTTTAAAAAAACACAAAATGCTGGCAGAACTCAGCAGCCAGACAGCATCTATGGGAGGAGGTAGTGACGATGTTTCGGGCTGAAACCCTTCATCAGGAGTGAAGTAACATGGGATGGTCGGGGGTGGGGGGAAGAAGTGGGGGGAGGGATGAAGTAGAGAGCTGGGAAGTGATAGGCTGGAGGGAAATGGGTTAGGGGGAAGGTGGAGAATTATGGGAAATAAAAGAGAAAGAAACGTAGGGCTGGGGGGAGATTATAGTGAGGGGGGAAAAAAGAGAAAGAGAGCCAGAATAAAATTATAGATAGGGATGGGGTAAAGAGGGGGGCAGGGGTATCAACGGAGGTCTGTGAGTTGAATGTTTATGCCAGCAGGTAGGAGGCTACCTAGGCAGGAGATAAGGTATTGCTCCATCAACCTGCGTGTGGCCTCATCTTGACAGTAGAGGCCATGCACAGACAGGTCGGAGTGGGCGTGGTGTGTGGCCATGGAGATCCCGCCACTGCTGGAGGACTGAGCGCCGGTGTTCGGCGAAATGGTCTCCCAATCTGCTGCGGGTCTCTCCAATGTATAAATGGCCACATCGTGAGCACCGGATACTGTATATCACCCCAGCTGACTCGCAGGTGAAGTGGTGCCTCACCTGAAAGGACTGTCTGGGGCCTAGGGTGTTGGTGAGGGAAGAAGTTTGGGGGCAGGTGTATTCTGTATCTTTTCTTCTGTATCCTTGCGATGGTTGCTATTCTATTAATTGTTGCTCCCTTCCCTAAAGATTAAATTGCAGGTTGAGTCGGCAGTAAGGAAGGCAAATGTAATGTTATCATTCATTTTAAGAACAAGGTTGTGGAACACGCACATAATACTGGAGGAACTCAGCAGGCCAGGCAGCATATTTGGGGAAAAAGTACAGTTGATGTTTCGGGCCAAAACCCTTTGGCAGCATCTGCAGATTTTCTCTTGTGTGTAATGCCTGAGGCCTTGCAATGCATTGGTCAGATTGCACTTGGGAGTATTGTAAGCAATTTTATGCCCCTTATCTAAGAAAGGAGATGCTGGCATGGAAGGGGGTCTTGGGAATGAAAGGGTTATTTTATGAGCAGTGTTTGATCGCTCTGGGCCTTTACTTGCTAAAAGAAAATGGGGGGCGTCACTGAAATGTATCAAATATTGAAAGGCCTAGAGAGAGAAGATATGGAGAGGAAGTTTCCTATGGTGGGAGAGTCTAGGACCAGTTGCCATAGCCTCCAAATAGAAGGATGTGCCTTTAGGCTCCTTATCTAAGAAACAGAGGTGAGGAATTTCTTTAGTGAGAGGCTGGAGAATCTGGAATTCATTGCCACAGGTGGCTGTGTAGCCCAAGTCATTGGGTGTATATATAAAATGGAGGTTGGTAGTTTCTTGATTAGTTAAGGTGTTAAATGTTACTGAGAGAAGGCAGGAGAATGGGGTTGAGAGGGATAATAAATTAGCCATGATGAAATGGTAGAGCAGACTTGATTGGCCAAATGGCCTAATTCTACTCCTTTGTTTTGTGGTCCTCCCTCATTATACAACTTTCATGTTTAAAAGAGCATTTTTTTAAAAAAAAGGATTAAAGCTGCAATAATTGTATGCCTCCCAGTTGTGACAGAAGCTGCTCTATGCTTTCATGAATGCTCTCAGGTCTTTCTCAAATGTGTAGGTTTCACTCCTTCATACTTCTAACAATCTTACACTCACCAGGGACAAAAGATCAGTTGTAGTGGTCTGAGTTCAATTAACTCAAGACCAGGGTTTGAATCTCCAAACGTCTGTGTTTGGATTAAGTGCAGTGAGGGTTAGGAGAGCTGGAACCAGTTGCAGAGTGCTGGAGGAGACCATGTGGCCCACAATATCAATGCAGGCTCATTACTGGAGCTAGCCAATGAATTACTTAGCTCATTTACTTGTAATCCCATACTTGTCTACTCCGCCATTCCAGGAAAAATGGTAAACATGATGGGCCAAATGGCCTAATTCTGCTCTTGGTCTTATGGTCTGTTCACTGCATTTTAACCAAGCGTGATTTTTCCTTTTCACAACCCAGTTTGCAGGAACATGATCTTTTATTTTTGATTGGTTTAACCAGTATTTTGAATCCATCTGCAGACTCCTGACAATTATCACTGAAAGCAGATCCTCCATATTTACAATGTCATCGTTTTTACTTTAATTGTTTCTGCTCCAAGGATAAAGCTCCCAGTTTTCTGATTTAAATCTTAGATCTGGTACTATTCTAGCAGTGAGTATTGGCAGTCCCTACCACTGGCAGTCTCTCTCATGGTTGATGGACCCCCTAATCCTGTTAAGGTTTAATGCCTTGAAGAGATGTATAGTTATAGTAAGCGTGTGTTCATTTGTTTTAATTTAGCCACTGCTTGTTGCTGTCATGCATATTAATTCATTCACATAGTGCCATTCCGCCATGACCAAACTCATTCCTTTATTGTTTCCTTTGTGTAGATTTAAAACTAGTTTTAAATCAACTTAGTCCTCTTGAAATCTTTGTATAAAATTCTTTTAATCTTCCCCAATTTCCCCAGTTAGGTGGCATTTTAACTAAGTGCTGTAAGTTGTTTATAATTTTGTATCATGCTATTTATTACATTCTATTAATTGTTTGATTTTGTTTTTTTTCCCAGGATCTGAAGATCTGAATGTCTGAAGATGTGAACTCTTACAAGTTATCATCCTTATTGTTGGAACGCTGAATGCAGTTGAATACTGCAATACTGACTAATGTTGATTCAAAATACAGATATTATTTAAATACTCATTCTTTAATGGATTGTGGAATTTTTTTTACTTGAGTGTATTGAGTGAGATGTGTTGGGGCATTTTGATTGTAAAATCTAATGTAATTTGGACTTCTATTCCTCAGATAAATCTTAAAGATATTGTCCAATTTTTGCCTTGCATTATTGGCAAGGACCATATTCATATTGGGGCAATGAGATACCAAATGGGGCATCTTCTTTCTCACCCCAAAAATGTAATGATGATAATGTAAATTAATTTTATACAGGGAAAAAAAACAAAATCAATGGTCCAATGTCTTGATTCATAGCTTGGTTGTCATTAGTACCCCCTAAAGTGGCTGATTTTGATCAGTGCATTCATTTTTAATGCACTGTTGAGAGAGATCTGAATTTCACATGGCTTCTTGTATCAGTTTATAGGCAGTCTCTGGGTCTTTCTTATGAAATTAGATGATTGTTAATCTGTGATGTTTGGTGCATAGTTTTCATATTTTCCATCATCTCATTCATTGCTGGTTCTGACTGTACGGGAGTTGGAGATGGCCTGCAGCTGTTGTTATAATCAGTTCGTTAACCTACGAACAAATTACTTTTCCTTAAGGTTCTCTTGGCTGGGGAGGTGGTGGGGATAAGCCCCTAATAGCATGTGTCTCCTATGACAACCAAGTCCAGCTCCTGGCCTCCATGTGTGGCTTGGCCTCTAGCCAGCGGAACTGTTTCTACTGACAGGAGGAGAGGCGAAGGCGGGTTACTGGCACCTTAAAATCAGTTCCTTTGGGCAGATCAGGCTCGTCAGCAGTGGCTGGCAGTTCATCTAGGACAGGGGTCAGCATCCTTTTTGTCTCTGTGGGCCAGATCGTGTATTAATGAGCGGACGGTCGGCCAGATAAATGCCATTAAAAAACACTTGAAATATGGGAATTTTCTATTTAAATACATCTAGTTATGTTTTGCTTCAAATTAATGAATAACGCATGCTAGAAAATAATTTGTGCTTAAGGTTGCCTACCCCTGATCTAGGAGAAGGAGAACTCTGATCACAAACTTCAACTATCTTTCAGCTGTGTTTCGCTCTCATGGGGAAGGATTAGGGAGTAAACCCTGGGGGGTGGGGGTGGGGGATCTGAAGTCCCAAAGGTAGTCGTACGTTGAATTTAAAGCTGACTGGCAACTTCCATGATGCTGCTGGTGCCTAATTGTATTGGTGTCTGCCATTCATTTAATTTCATCAGCTATGTGGAAAGGGGAGACCTGTTGCATATACAACAGCTTGGTCCATGTTGCCCTGGCATATGTATCACGTAGACAACCAGGACGCAATACCCATGGTTGACTCCGACCAACAGATGGCCTCAGATTCCCTATGACTACACTGTTTTGAAACTAGCAGTTTAAAGGCAACCTATTTGTACATAGTTGTAAATAATTTTTCCTCTGTATTTCAATATTACAGTGCCTATAAAAAAGTATTCAACCCCCCCCTTAGAAATTTCCATGTTTTACTGTTTTACAGCATTGAATCACAATGGGTTTGACACTGATCAACAGAAAAAGACTCTGTTTTGTGAAAGTGAAACCCAGTCTCTACAAAGTGATTAAATTAATTATTTTGTGTTTTATATTTGTAATTGATTGCATAAATACTCACATCCTTGAAGTCAGTATTTAGTAGATGCACCTTTGGCAGTAATTACAGCCTTGTGTCTGTGTGGATAGGTCTCTATCAGCTTTGCACATCTAGGTACTGCAGCTTTTCCCCCATTCTTCTTTATGAAACTGCTCAAGCTCTGACAGATTGCATGAGGATCGTAAACAGGCTTTTTCAAATCCAGCCACAAATTCTCAATTGGATTGAGGTTTGGACTCTGACTTAGCCACTCTAGGACATTAACTCTTTTTTGTTTTTAAGCCATTTCTGTGTGGCTTTGGATTTATGTTCGTGGTCATTGTCTTGTTGGAAAACAAATCTCCCATGTCACAGTTGTTTTGCAGACTGCATCAGGTTTTCCTCCAGGATTTCCCTGTACTCTGCTGCATTTGTTTTATCCTCCACCTTCACAAGCCTTCCAGGACCTGTTGCAGTGAAACATCCCCACAGCATGATGTAGCCATCTCCATGCTTCGTGGTAGGAATGGTGTGTTTTGATGTGTGGTGTTACAGCATAGCGTTTAGTCTGAAGACCAAAAAGAATTTTGATTTCATCAGACCATAGAACCTTCTTCCATCTGACTTCAGAGTCTCTCACATGCCTTCTGGCAAACTCTAGCTGAGATTTCATTTAAGTTTTTTTCTAACAGCGGCTTTCTCTTTGCCACTCTGCCATAAAGCTGCGGCTGGTGAAGCGCCCGGGCAACAGTTGTTGTCTCTGCAACCTCTCCCATCTCAGCAGCTGAAGCTTGTAACTCTTCCAGAGTTATCATGGATCTCTTGGTGACCTCCTTCACTAGTCCCCTTCTCGCACAATCACTCAGGTTTTTGAGGATGGCTTGCTCTATGCAGATTTACAGCTTTGTCATATTCTTTTCAATTTTTGATGATTGACTTAACTGTACTCCAAGGAACATTTTTCTTGTATACATCTCCTGACTTGTGCTTTTCAATAACCTTTTCATGGAGTTGCTTGGAGTGTTCTTTTGTCTTCATAGTGTAATTTGATACTGACTCCCCAGCAGTTGGACCTTCCAGATACGGGTGTATTGGAAGTATTGATCTTTACTACAATCAATTGAAACACCCTGACTGCACACAGTTCTCCAAAAACATCTCCATTTAACTCATTATAAATGTGACTTCCAAAACCAATTGGCTGCACCAGTGATGATTTGGTGTGCCATATTAAGGGGGGGGGGGAGGAGTGAATACTTGTGAAATCATTTATTTTTTAAATTATCTAACTAATTTAGATGACTTTATAGAGATCTGTTTTCACTTTGACACAAAAATGTCTTTTTCTGTTAATCAGTGTCAGAAAAGCCAAATTAAATCCACTGTGATTCAATATTTTAGAACAATAAAAAAGGAAAACTTCCAAGGGTGGGCTGAATTATTATTATAGGCTTTGTATGTAAATGCTAGAAGAGACTTTCTGCTACTCAAAGTAATTTAAAAATTGATAGCAGAGACGTAATGCAACACTGCAGGTTAAGCAATATTTTCTCTGAGGTCATTCTGCAGGTTAATTACCCAAGATTCAACAAAGTTGATTTGAATCTTGTATAGGACTCTTGACAAATAGGTAATTGAATTCATGAATGTTTGTCATTTCATAAAAGATGTACTGAGTTCACTTGTCTCATCTTGAATTGAGGTATGCTTGGTATTTGATGCATAGTTTCCAAGTGTTGCATCATCTCACTCGTCTGATCCTTGTGGAACACAAGTCACTTGAACATTCATTAATCTAACCAGCTTTTGCATTGTAACCTAGAGATATATGATATTAGTAATAGGCACTCAATTAATTTGAACATTTGTTCAAAATGTAGTGAATAAATAGTAGGCTGCAAAAAAAAAAGCCTCAACTGAGTGTTAATTTGTATGGAGCCTTAATTGGATCTGGAAGCATTTAAAAGTCAGGCAACTTGAAATAGTTCCAGCACATTTCACCGAATAATGCGTAGGGTAAAAGATTTAAATTGACAATTTACAGGAGAAGCTTGGAATGTATTTTTTGAGTCATTGATATGGGGGTGTTTTCATATTACAAGATCCAATGGATTAGTTATAAATTATCTCTTCTGAATAATTTTTCATTCAGAATTCATCAACATTATTGAGTTGGCATACAGAGAGGAGGTAGAGAGGCTTGTCAATTGATGTGAGAACAACAACCGGAGTTGCAATATAGTTAAGGTGAAAGATGGTTTTGTACTACAGGAAAGTGCAAGTTTACCACTCTCCATTGCACATCAATGTCTGCTGTGGAGAGAGTGAAGAGCACATAAGTCCCTTGATTTGCACAAAATGGACAATCTAACCTGGACCCATGACACCACCTCATTAGTCAAGAAGGTAAAGCAGCATTTACGTTTCTGAAGAGAATGAGATATGCAAAGCTCGCCACCCCCATACTAACAACTTACTACAAGAGCACCATTGAGAGAGTCCTGATGGAAGCTGCAAAGCATATTAAAAACTGCCAAGAGGATCAACTGGGTCTAACCATACCAGCCCACCAACCCATTTGTGACATTTACTGGGAGCATTGTGTACGAAGGGCTCGAAGAAATGCTGAGGATCCTTACCACCCATCCCACAATCTCTTTGAACTACATTTAGGAAGAGGTACAGAAGCGTCAGGACTAGGGCTGCCAGTTTGCGTAACAGCGTCTTCCCTCAAGCTGTGAGACTAGAGAATATCCTGCCACCACTGAGGTCACTAGGGCAGTGAGCTGTTTACCTGTGCTATTTTAACTATTTGTGGTAATATTTTATGTGCTGTGGTTTGGAGGAACGTTGGTTGTATAGGCAAGTGACAACTTGAACTTGAATTTTGAAGTAGATCTATGTCATTCATTCATTTAAAAACTCACAAGTGTCTTTCAATTACAAGATTACTAGTCCTTACCAACCCTAAGCGTAGTTGATCCTAGAGGAATAACTTTTTTTAAAAAACTGAAATTAACTTTAATGGATGAGAGGGGTGGGCTTCTCAGTAAATAACTTGTATTATTCCTTTCGTTGCTTAACCTTTCTAGAGCTTACTTGAAAAGGTAGCATGTTTTTCCAGCCACAGTTGATGAACATTGTCCCGGCATATAGTTTGCTTCTTGGAGTGGGTCTCTTTATGTTTAAAAGGCCATCTGTTGACCTTGATGAAGAGCTTTGATATTGCACATTTGACATTCATGATGATATGTTCTTAAAGGTCAGCTTGTACGGAGTTGACCTTTTTTGGTGATCACAACTTATGTTGCTACCAAAGCTTATTCCTTTCCAAGAGGATTTTAATGAGTAGAGAAGTCGTGCTCAAGTGAGACTACATCTAGAGTATTGTGCACATGTAGTTTCCTGATCTATGGCAAAATGCTTGTGAAAGAGAGATGAACACTTGGGATGGGAGAGATTGTCCTGTGAGGTATATCTTTGCTGGGTTGATGCATTGGCGGTGGTCAAGATATCACAGCCAGGGAAAACTAGGAATTGGTCTCAAAGGGGTCAGCCAGTTAGAACAGGTGAGGGGGATTCTTTGAATGCAGACCAAAGGGACTGTTGAGATTGCTAGAGTTTGGGATATTAAGGACATTACAGAATGTGGTGCAGAAAAGTTGTGATCTTACTGAATAGTGAGCATGAAAGAGGCCAAATGACGACCTCCTGTTCACTTTAAAGTCAGTGATGAACATCTGAAATTCTAATTTAATTAGAATTAAATGCCTTGCTAGTTTGCTTTTGTGATCGGTTAAATGTCAATTGCATTGAATTTCAGGCGACCAGACCTTGTTGGGGACAGAGGTAAATTAAAAACAGCATTTCACAAGCCTGGTTCGCCCTGGATTTGAATTTGTGCTTAACCTGGTTCCTTTGTCCATGGGTGTTGCGTTATTAGCTCATGAACACAAACACCAGTCTTATCAGTGAACAACTGATAGAATATATGCTTCATTATTATATAGTCCAACCTTTGGTTGCTTTACATACTTTACAACAAAGATTACAGATGCTCATTTATTGATATTCATGTTTAAAAATAAACAAAACTCCATTGTAACATTGCAATGGCATAAAGCTGAATTAAGCACACTTACAGCATGGAAGTTAGGCACAGAATTTACAGCACAAACCAACCAAAGCAAATATGTCAGTGCTTTAAATGAACTCTGTACATTCGACAGTACTGTCTATACACCATCTGTCCATTTGCCATGTGCTTGCTGTTTTCCCTTGAAGGCATTTGCTAAAATTAAGCAATTATTTTCTGCCAAAATATAAAATGCTGAAAATGTTTGAATTGTTAATGAAAGCAGTGGGATAGGAGTGCTGTGAATGGCATTTGGAACTTGAGTGTACAAGACTTTTTGTGTTGAGGTGAAGAAAACTGAGACCAAATTTTCAAAGTCTATTGACACTAATTTCCAGCCAGAGAGTGCAAGAACTACTTGGGAGTGATTAAACATTTACTCTGTCATACCCCAGATTTATGAAGTCTACATAGACCAATAATGTCAGAGTCTGGGTTTCTCCTGCATCTTTTATTATAAGAAGGCAAAATTATTTTACATTTTTGTTTTTTGATAATAATTTTAAAAATATATTTATTCCAGTCAGTCTGTACATGGATGTTGCTAACAAGGCAGCGACTGATTGCCCATAAGGCTTTTGTGGGATTTTTTGAATCAATGGAGACTGGGTGCAGCTGTCATTTAGGGAGTTCCAAGGTGAAGTGTAGTGAAAATGAAGGATTGCAATGTATGCCCATTGCAAGGATGCAAGCATGAGGGGAACTGAGATGATAATGTTCCCGGACACTTGTCATCTGCTTCGATGAAATCAGTGGGAGATTCTATAATGCAAGGAATTCTAACAAGAATTCTTTTATTATTTTCCTAAATTTTATAAATTACCATTAAGAAAGTGAGACTGCCTCTTTGCAGATGTGTATAGACTGGCTCTGCACAACTGTTTTTCATGTTTAATATTTATACATTAAGGAATCTAACTGGACTCTCTGACAGTGGTGTCTGAAAAAAGGATGCTGTCCAAGTTGCATGCCGTCTTGGACAATGTCTCCCATCCACTCCATAATGTACTGGTTAGGCACAGGAGTACGTTCAGCCAGAGACTCATTCCACTGAGATGCAACACTGAGCGTCATAGGAAGTCATTCCTGCCTGTGGCCATCAAACTTTACAACTCCCTCGGAGTGTCAGACACCCTGAGCCAATAGGCTGGTCCTGGACTTATTTCCACTTGGCATAATTTACTTATTATTTAATTATTTATGGTTTTATATTGCTATATTTCTACACTATTTTTGGTTGGTGTGACTGTAACAAAACTCAATTTCCCTTGGGATCAATAAAGTATGTCTGTCTGTAATTTGAGCAAAATAAGAACTACTGGGAATCTAAACAAAATATTGCAAATGCTTATCAGACTGGGTACCATCCCAAGGGAGAGAAATAAAGTCAGCCTTTCAGATTAAAAGTCTTTTGTCCAAACTGAATAAATGAGAAAGCAAGTATGCTTTTTAAATTGTGGAGAAGACAAAGGCAATATCCACGATGGAATGCAGACCAAAGTTGTGAAGGTCATAATTATTTTAAAAGCTGATAGTTGGAAACGAGTAAAATAGGTATAAGTTGAAAATGTAAGATACAGTTATAACTGGATAGAAAAAATATAAATGAAGTTATCTTAAATTATTAATTTTTGCATTAAGTCCTGAGGACTGCAATTTGCCAGAAGGAAGATGAGTTGATGTCTGCCAAGTTTGTTGGACTTAGTTGGAGCAGTGTGGAGATGGCTGAGGGGAAAAGTGATTTACATTTTCATCTGACTGAAGACTCTGTGATCCTTGCAGTTGATTGGAAGTGTTTGAATTAATTTTCATTTGACAAGAGTACCACTCCCAACAAGATTTGCACTGCTATCGTCATCCCTCATACCAACAATTATTCCTGTTATGACACCATCATACTATCCGCATCACTGTGACTACGTATAAATACAGTAGTCTGGTTGGATAAAATATTGCAAGCAAAGCCATTTAAAAAACAAGACAAATTTTGGTTACTCTCCAGAGTGCTCAGTAACCAAATGAAGCATTTTTGTCAGATGTAATAAAATGGTCTTACAAAATAGTAAGTGTCACATAATATGGCACATTTTTGTCAGGTTACCTCTGAACCTACTTTTGACTGTGAAGTGTGTTGCTGCTCTGGGCCTTTGCGAGTAGTTAGTTCAAGTGGTAAGTTGAGTAGATTTCAGATTCTAGGTAAAGGTCTGGAAAAATAAAGCAGAAGATGCTGGAAATGCTCAGCAAGTCAGCAGACATCAGTGGAGAAAAACAGTTGACATTTGGGTCTAAGAGCATTTGACATTGTCTTTAGGATCTGAATGTTAACTGTTTCTTATTCCAAGGATACTGCCAGACCAACTGGGTGCTTGCATCAACTGCAGTTTTTTAAAAAAAAATTATTTTCGCTTTTCTTCTCTATTTTAAAGCATCACAAGAAAGTGTGAGAAGTGATGTGTGGGAGTCTAGGTTGTGCAACGTTTCAAGTATGATCAGATTCTGTCGGATAAGCTTTAATATTTGCCAATTAAAACATTTAAATTATTTTAAAAAATGGATAATCACTGAAGCAAATTTGGTTTCCACTTTGGTTCAGTTCAGAAATTAATTTTTTTCTTTCAAAAATATATGTTGCACAGCCATTCTAATGTCTAATTCACACTGCTGGAGGCACAAGCTCTTATTGTGAACATATATCACTGCATTTTTTAAAAATGCAATATTATCATGTAATGCATCCCTCCATTCCTCCACCTTTGACAACACAGATTATTTAAAATATTCTAAGAATAATCCCCTAGTGGGAGCTTACATACGACATGTTTTATTTTTCCTCACTAATTTATGACGGTCGCCTATGTTTGTGTTCAGTACATAAACATCTACTATTTCCAAGCAATGCTTCGTAAATGTGGTTCCTAATGATACATAGGTAGAATATAAAATTATGAATCTCTGTGAAGGTATAGGTTTAGTGGTGATTTCAGTTTCCAGGTACATTTCTAGTATGTCCAATTAGAATAAGATCATTGTTGCCTTAGATGTTTGCTTCACTTTTGCTGTTACATTCATTATTCCTTTGGTGAGGTACACAGTTCTCCTAATTACTCAAACTTGTGCAGAGTTGGCTTCTTCCTCTTCATATCCCGCATCTTCTGTCTCAACTGTAGCATCCTGGTACTGTTGGTACTCAGACACCAAATCATTCATGTTGCATTCGGCTTCTGTGAACTCCATCTCATCCATACCTTCTCCTAAGTACCAGTGGAGAAAAGCCTTCCTTCTAAACATGACGGAGAACTGCTCACTAATGCGCCTGAAGAGCTCCTGGATAGCAGTGTTATTCCCTATGAAAGTGGAAGACATTTTGAGTCCCTTTGGTGGAATGTCACACACAGCCACCTTGACATTATTGGGGATCCACTCCACAAAATGATTGCTGTTCTTGGTTTGGAAAGCTAACATCTGATCATCCACCTCCTTGGTGGACATCTTGCCTCTGAAGATTCCTGCCACAGTCAGGTACCTTCCGCGACGCGGATCACAGGCTGCCATCATGTTTCTGGCGTCGAACATCTGCTGAGTGAGCTCTGGAACGCTCAGCGAGCGGTAGCCTTGGCTCCCACGAGACGTCAGTGGGGCAAAACCAGGCATGAAGAAGTGCAGACGAGGAAAAGGAATCATATTGACTGCCAACTTCCTCAGGTCTGCATTGAGTTGACCCGGGAAACGCAGTGAGGTGGTGACACCGCTCATCGTCATGGAGACCAAATGGTTCAAGTCACCGTAGGTTGGTGTGGGCAGCTTCAAGGTCCGGAAACAAATGTCGTACAAAGCCTCATTGTCGATGCAGAAGGTTGCATCAGTATTCTCTATCAGCTGATGGATGGACAAGGTGGCATTGTACGGTTCAACCACAGTGTCGGAGACCTTCGGTGAAGGCATCACGCTGAAGCTGTTCATGATTCTATCGGGGTATTCCTCTCTGATTTTGCTCATGATGAGAGTGCCCAAGCCTGAGCCAGTGCCTCCTCCCAGTGAGTGTATAAGCTGGAAGCCTTGGAGGCAGTCACAGCTCTCACACTCATGCCTCATGACGTCCAGCACGTTTTCCACCAGCTCGGCACCTTCTGTGTAATGGCCTTTGGCCCAGTTGTTGCCAGCCCCTGAGTTTCCTGCACCCAGATGGAGTGGGGTGGGAGGGTCGGAGAGAGAAAAGAGACTGGTTAAATGGACCTGACAAACAATGGAGCAGCTGTACAGATCAGTAATAGGAATGATTAATCAATTGCTGTACCATAACTGGAAGTCTTTAAGAAACCATTCATTTTAATCTTTTACTGATTACACAGAAGAATCCACAGCACAGGATTCCCAGTGATCCTGTACCCATCATTAAAAATACTGCTCACTAACACTCAGACCTTACTATATCCCGTCCTGCCTGGTGGACACTGACTCAATGCCTGATCTAGAGTGTAAATGTCAGTTAAAGTCTTACGCACATCAGATTGATATTCTCTGAATGAGACAGATGTGCTGTCCACTGAGAGTATCTCTGTTATCCTTTATCCACTCAGACTCTTATCCAATAGATAAAACTCTGAAAAACTTTTGTCCTTCTGTGTTCCTGAATTTATATGTGTGAAAATATAACTGACCAGGTTCTCATTAATATTGCTCAGTGACCCAACAAATGGAGTGCACATAAGAAAGAGCCAAGCCTAAAAAAGACAGACTTAAGAATAATTAAAGTTTTTAACAGTAAAAACTTTTCAGTTCGAAGTACTCTGGGGTTTTTTTGAGTTAAAGCTGTACCATAGATGAAGTTATCTGGTCTGAAGAGCTGACCGATGTAGCCACACCGGACACTATCCATTGTTCCAGGCTCCAAGTCCACCAATATTGCCCTCGGCACATACTTGTTACCTGAAGGAAAAGGTTCATGATTTAGCCTTGCAGAACACAATATTCAATATGATACATCTAAACTCCAACTATTTCACAATCTCCACACTGAGAAAGTCTTTGATGGTATGGCATAGATTGGATATTATAATGCCTCCTTTGCTCTATCCCATCCAACATTTTCACATGTAGTCAAGTCAGACTAAAGCATGATCTACACAGTTCCTTGACACACTCCCAGAGGAAGTGTATCCTGGAGCAGCACGCGATAAAGCTGGAGTTCAGAATTCAGTTCCGACACCACCAGCTTGTATGTCCTCCTTGTGAATGTGCGGGTTTCCCAAGGTCACACCGGTTAGTAGGTTAATTGGTAATTGTAAATTGTCCTGTGATAGGGTTGAAGTAAACAGGTGGGTTGCTGGGTGGAGTGGCTCGTTAGGCCAGAAGGGCCTGGTGCACGCTGTATCCATAAATAAAATAAAATCCAGAAGGTCAGGGAGCGTCTATGGATGGAAATGGACAGTTAATTTTCTGGGTCAAAACCCCTCATCAGGACTGGAAAGAAAGGGGAGAGATAGCCACTATGAAAAGGTGAGGGTGGAGTTAAAGCTTTTGGGTGGATCCAGATGTGGACGGTTGGTAGGTAACTGAGGGAGGGGAGGAGTGGTAATGATGTAAGAAGCTGGAAGATGACAGATGGAAATAAACAAGGGCTGAAGATGATGGAATCTGATAGGATGGTAGATTGTGGAATAAAGGAAGGTGAGGAGGGAAAATGGTGGAAAATATGTGTGGATAATGGGCAGATCGAGGGAGTAGGGAGGGAAAAGAGATTAGCCAAAGGGATGGTTTAAAGAAAAGGGGCAGAGGGGAGCGGTTACCGGAAGTTATAGAAACCAAAGTGTACCCTGGGTTGATTTTAGAGTAATCCCCTCTTGTATTGTCCTTTGAAACTCTCCAAGCGCAGGTGAAAGAGAAAAGCACCATCTGCACCTTGGCAACGATGTCCTAGTCACAGATTCAGAAAAGATCCTTCTAAGGGACAAGAGTGGTATTTATTTTTCATTCAGCTGTCCTGAGCTGTAAGTTTTAACTTTGTGCTGTGCACATTTGGGCAGCAGATTGAAATCCATGTTCTTAACTTTGGTCAGTGCATTCCTGTGATCACAGTCATAGAAAACTACAGCACAGAAACAGGCCCTTTGGCCCTTCTTGTCTGTGCTAAACCATTTAAATTGCCTAGTCCCATCAACCTGTAGTGGGACAATAGCCCTCCATACCCCTCCCATCCATATACCTATCCAAACTTCTCTTAAACGTTGAAATCGAAATCACATTCACCACTTGTACTGGCAGCTCGTTCCACACTCACCATCCTCTAAGTGAAGGAGTTCTCCTCATGTTCCCTTTAAACATTTCACCTTTTATCTCTAAACCCATGACCTTCAGTTGTAGTCTCACCCCACTAGAAGTTGTAGTTTCACTTCCGAAGACCAAGTAGACCATTGCCAGAAAATAGCCCATCCCAATCCACACGCCAGATCCTTTCTGACACCAGATCTGTGTCAGTTTCTCCACAGTGGAGGATTGAAAGAGGCTGCAGAAGGTTATAGGCAGAGGGATAAAGGCCAGCTCCATCACAGACAACACTCCCCACCATCGAGTTCCTCTTCAAAATGTGGTGCCCCAAGAAGAAGGCATCCTGGAAATGCCCTCTTGTCCTTATGACTGTTAGGAGCTTGAGGATGCACACTCAGCATTTTAGGAACAGCGTTTTCCCCTCTGCCATTAGATTTCTGAACAGTCCATGAACACAACCTCATTATTCCTGTTTTGCATTGTGTATTTTTAATTGTAATTTATGGTTTGTTTTCTGTCTTGCATTGTACTGTTGCTGTAAAACAGCAAATTTCATGATATTTGTCAGTGATAATACACACTATACTGATACACAATTGTAGTATGTTGCTCAATTTTGCATGTGGTTTGGAGCTTTGCAGATTTTTAGTTTGCTACAAAACTTTGTTGATGATAAATGACAGTATACATATAAGCAACTACAAAGGCAGTAAGTTCAATGCTTCTTTAAGTGGCTTGCTCACCATGTGCTTCGTTGAAGTACACATTGACTCTTTCAAGTTGGAGGTCTGAATCTCCTTCATAACTGCCTTTGGAGTTGATTCCATGCTCTTGACTAATCACCTCCCAGAACTGGCAGAGAAAATAAATTTTTGTTAGGTGTATCATGAACATGGCACTGACAAGACTAATATTTATTGCCTACCCTTGAGCAGGCCTTTTTGAATTGGTGCAGTCCTTATTGTGATGGAGCTCTCAGTGTGGTGAAGTGACTAGCAGGATTTGGACCTAATGTTTTTGAAATCTTAAGGTGAGGGAGGGGGTTTGCAGAGAGGTGGCAGTGTTCTTGCATCCATTGCTCTGCCAGGTGGTAGGGCTCATGGGTTTGGAAGGTGCTGTCGGAGTAATCAAGGTAAATAACATACTGCATCCACGGTGTATCAGTGACGGAGGAGTTGAAAGCTTACAGTGGTGGATGGAGCGTTGGTTGAGTGGGCTGCCCTGTCCAAAATATTGTTGACTTGCTTTAGTGTTATTGAACCTGTTCTCATCTCAACAAGTACAAAGTAGATTTATTATCAAAGTACATGTACCTCACCATATACAACCCTGAGATTCATTTTCTTGCAGCCATATTTGGTAAATCCAAGAAACATAATAGAATCAATGAAAGACGGCACCCAACAGGACAGACAAACATCCAATGTGCAAAAGGCAGCTAACTGCAAATACTAAAGAAAAGAAAGTAATAATAATAATCATAACTATCGAGAACATGAGACGAAGAATCCTTGAAAGTGAGTTCATAGGTTGTGGGAACAGTTTAGTGATGAGGAGAGTGAAGTTATCCCCATTGGTTCAAGACCCTGATGGCTGAAAGGTAATATCTGCTCCTGAACCTGGTGTGTGGGACCTGAGGCTCCCGTACCTTCTTCCTGATGGAGGCATCAAGAAGCAAGCGTGGCCAGTGTGGTGGACGTACTTGATGAAGGATGCTGCTTTGCTGTGACAGCGCTCTGTGTAGATGTCCTCAGTGGTGGGGAGGGCTCTGTCTGTGATGGACAGGGCCATATCCACTACTTCTTACAGGATTTTCTGTTCAAGGACATTTGTGTTTCCATACCGGGTAGTGACGTAACCAGAGAATATACACCCCACCACACCTCTATAGAAATTTGTCTAAGTTTTGGATGTCATGTTGAATTTTCACAGACTTCTAAGTAGAGGGTCTGCTGTATGTTCTTTGTAATTACACTTACGTGCTGGGCCCAGGAGAAATCCTTTGAATTGATAACCCCAAGGAATTCAAAGTTGCTGACCCCCTCCACCTCTGATCCTCTGATGAGGACTGGCTTATGGCAGTTTCCTCCTCTTGAAGTAAATAATCAGCTTCTTAATCTTGCTGGCATTGAGTAAGAGGTTCTTGATGTGGCACCACTGAGGCAGATTTTCAATCTTCCTCCTATATGCTGATTCGTTATCACCTTTGATTCGGCTAATGACAGTGGCGATGTCAACAATGGTTTTGTCAAGCTTTGACTTACTCCTTGCAGATAATTGAAAGGTTTAGTGTGACAGGAGGTGAACCAGTTGTGTGCAGGACATTCAGCCTTTGACCTGCTTGAGTAGCTACAGATAGCTGGAGATAATCTGATTGCGTTATGACCTCCAGGATGCTGATGGTTGAAGACTCTGATGGTCATGCCATCGAATGCAAAAGAGTGGCTAGTTCAATCTCTTCTTGCAAGCAGCCATGGCATGAATAGTACTTGCCCATGTTTGACTGTTGTCTGGATGTTGTCATTTTCAGAAGAGTTGTCAGTGGAATTTGACATCACCACAAATATCTCTATTTCAGAACTTATGGAAGGAAGTTTGTTGTTGAAGCAGCTGAAGATGTTGGGGCCAGTACACAGCACTGAGAAACTCCCACAGAGATGTCCTAGGCTGGGATGATTGATTTCTGGCACCCACAACCATCTTCCTTTGTACAAAGGAGTTTGAGTGCTTTCTGCTCGATGTCCACTGACTTCAAACAGACTGTAACAGAGCTTCACTTTGCCACAATGACGGAGACTGTATGGACCTTTGTCAGCCAGAAACAACACATTTGCTAATGGAGGTCAGCCACTGTTCCCTGTGCATTTTTGACTTGCTCTCTGGTTGGTTAAGAGTCCCAGAGAGAGGGGAGCAATTCTGCAATGTGTAAACAAGACTGACAGGCAATTCAGAGAAATCCTCCACACCCATCTCTGCTCTTATCTGCGTACTCACCACACACTGCCAGTCACTTCAACCACGTTGCATGACATTTAAATTTTAGACTGCATCATTCAATGTACTATCAAAGTTCCCAATTATACAAAAATTAGCCACATCACAATTAGTCTTGAGTGAGCTCTCCAACATTAAGAGATAAACAGAAGTATGTTAATATTTAATATTTTACATCTATTTAATATATAAATAAAATACACGTATAAACCATTACTTCTATTTCACATACTTCCACAAAATGCTGAGATATATAACCATCTCTCTCTGATCCACGTCTTTGTAATTTGTTCACAATCCACGTCCTCAATTGGTCTTCTGTTGAGTATGGAATATTGGTGTTGTACTTTGACAATCTATAACTGTTGGAAGACTTGCCCACCGTCTCAGATGAAGGCAGTGCCACAGGCGGCGATGGTATTGTGGCGCCAACTGAGATTATGCATTCAAGTCGTGGGCTCTGACCAAGCCCAGTGGACCCATGGGTGGATATGCCCCATGAACCCCATGGTTAACAGATGGACAATGGACACACAGGCAAGGCTGGTGTTCCACGGGCCCCTGAAGCACAATCCCAACTTACAAACTTAAAAAATAACTCGCTCCGTCATCCAAACTAAGTTCCACTTACCTTGCCCCCTATTTGGTTACCACATTGGCCAATCTGAAAGTGCACTATTTCACGCATGCTGCCCAGCTGGTACTCGAACTCTGGATGATTTAAAGACCCAACTGCCCGCTACCTCGTCAGCAACAGCTGTTTGCCTGGATTCTCGGAAAAGCCGGAATGCCTGTCACAATGTCACATGGCCTCAAGGGGCGGTCAGTTCAGGAAACGCAATTCTGTTCTCTTGCCCGTCCTATCCCTCCCACACACTCATGTTGGAGACCTCACTGAGGATAAGCATGAGCATTTTAGAGAGAGATAAGAGAAATGGAGCTTAGAATCTCATAACATTAAAGAGCTGGCAGCTAATCAGGAGTATAAAGTCTTCACAATCCAATGAATCAGCAATGTTCTATTTTCACTCAGGCTTAAGGGTTTAATTGTGAGACCAAGTGTTTGCATTTCCATACATTTCTAAAGTTGAAGGGTGATCTAACCAAGGTCTTTAAATAATCAATGGGAATTGATGAGGTAGACACAGAATTAATTCTGCCTAGGAAAAAAAAGATATCATCTTAAATTGAAAACTAGCCTGCTCATAATAGAGATCAGTGGGGCGACATGGTAGCACAACACTTTACAATGCAGGTGATCTGGTTCAATTCCCACCACCACCTGTAAGGAGTTTGTACGTTTTCCCCATGACCATGTGGGTTTCCTCCAGGTACTCAGGTTTCCTCCCACAGTACAAGGACGAACAAGTTGGTAGGTTAATTGGTTATTGTAAACTGTCTTGTGATTAGGCAAGGATTAACTTAGGGTAGTGCCGATTCCACAATGTATCTCAATAAATAAATAAATATACGATTGTTTTACAACACAGAAGTCTGGATATATCAGAAAACCTTAGCCAGAAGCCTTCGAATCCCATAGAAGTACCTTCAGACTGATGTCTTACCTCTGCACCACTCTCCAGTTTGATCTGCTGATCTCTTTAATGAGTATACTAGCTCAGCGACTGAACCTCGATTGGTATCTTGGGTGGAGAACTCAAAGGATTCATTCTTTCTAAGCAAATGATTCTCTCATTCTGTCAGTTGTGAACCTTGCTTCGAGACTGTGAGCCCTGATTCCTTACGAAGGGGAGGGAGCGTCCTTGCATCTACTGTGTTGGGTCTCATAGATATTTTGTATGTTTGAATGAAACCGCCTTTTAAACTTTATCTCCATCCTGAATCACTGACTCCCTACTTTGAGGTATGGTCCCGTTGTTCTGGTCACTAAGCTAGGAGAAACTGCACATCTTTCCTTCCAGCTCTTTTAGTTGTTTCAATGATTTCACTTTTTGTTCTTCAAAACTCATGCGAGAGCAGCCCCAGTCTGCTACAGCTGCAATTTTTATGACTACAATTGCTAGATACAGATTGAAGGAAGCCCAGAAGCCAGTCTTGCGCTCCTGATATACAGTCCCCCAGTACAGAGGGTGGCTCAGGGGGATCTCCTGATCAGCTTGCTTTTGGGCCTGGCCAAGCTGGTGTTTCATAGGTCCAGGCAACGGGCGGATAAATGCTCTGACTAAGCTGACTGCTTGTCCTTGGAGAGGGAGCAGGCAGTTACGATGGGTGCAGTGGAGGATTTCCGAGAATGGTGGGCCCTCCAGGGATTTGTGTGTATTATAGATAATAGTAACAATATTTTAATTGAAATTGTAAATATATTTGTAAATCTCTGATCATTGTGAGTGAATAAACTTCTGTAGTTCTGTAAAACATCTAGATGTCAAAACTCGATGGCTGGAGGCCTGTCCACAAGTTGAAGGACTGTCCATATGTGGTGGGAAGGGGCTTGTTCTGTTGTTGTTTTGTTGCTTGTTGTGTTCTCTTTTGGTCTGCTGAGCGGTGTGGGCATGCTTTGTTGGCGCCAAAATGCCCTAATCACATCCCTCGTTTGTGTTGTTAATGGAAATGATACATTCCACTGTATGTCTTGGAGTTCAAAGTTCAAGGTAAGTTTTATTATCCAAGTACATATATGTCACCATATACAACCCTGTAATTTGTCTTCTCGTGGGCCTACTCTGCAAATCTCTAGAATATTAACTCTAAAAGGATCAATGACAGATCAACCAGAGTACAGAAAACAACAAACTGTGCAAGTGCAAATATAAATAAATAGCAATAAATAACAAGTGCATGAGATAATGAGATAGAGTCCTTAAAGTGAGATCATTGGTTGTGGGAGCATTTCAATGATGGGGCAGTGAGTGCAGTTATCTTCTTTTATTCAAGAGCCTGATAGTTGAGGGGTAGTAACTGTTCCTGAACCTGGTGGTGTGAGTCCTGAGGCTCCTGCACCTTCTTCCTGATGGCAGCAGCGAGAAAAGAGCATGGCCCTGGTGTTGAGGATCTTTGATGATGGATGCTGCTTTCCTACAACAGCGTTTCACGTAGATGTGCTCAGTGGTTGGGAGGGCTTTACCCGTGATGCACTGGGCCGAATCCACTACCTTTTGTAGGATCTTTCCGTTCAAAGCCATTGGTATCTCCATAGCAGGCTGTGATCTATAGACGTTTGCCAAGGTTTTTGATGCCATGCCGATTTTCTACAGACTCCAAGGGAAGTCGAGGTGCTGTCATGCTTTCTTCATAATTGAGTACGTGCTGGGTCCAGGACAGGCCCCCTGAAATAGTAACACACAAAAATTTAAAGTTGCTAACCCTCTCCACCCTCGATCCTCCAACAAAGACTGGCTTGTGGACTTACAGTTTTCCTCTCCTGAAGTCTACAATCAGTTCCTTGGTCTCACTGACATTGAGGGAAAAGTTTTACTACTCAGTCAGATTTTCAATCTCCCTCCTTTGCTGATTCTTCATCTCCTTTGATACAGTCCACAACAGTGATGTCATCAGCAAACTTGAATATAGTATTGGAGCTGTACTTAGCCCACAGTCATAGGTGTAAAGAAAGTAGAGCTGAGGGCTAAGCACACAGCCTTGTGGTGTATATGTGCCGGTGGAGATTGTGGAGGAAATGTTGTTGCCAGTCTGAACTGATTGAGGTCTGCAAGTAAGGAAATCCAGGATCCAATTGTACAAGGGAGTAATGAGGCCCAGATCTTGAAGATTATTGATTAGTTTTGAAGGGATGATGGTATTAAATGCTGAGCTGCAGTCGATAAAGAGCATCCTGATGTATGCATCTTTGTTGTCCAGATGTTCCAATATTGAGTGAAGAGCCAATGATATGGTATCTGCTGTGGACCTATTGCTCTGGTAGCCAAATTGGAGTAGATCCAAGTCACCTTTCAGGCAGAAGCTGAGAATTTTCATCACCAACCTCCCAAAACACTTAATCTCTGTGCATGCAAATGCAATAGTCATTGACGCTCTTCACGAGCACCGGTCTACAGCTATTTTAATGAAATCTGTTACAACCATGGTGAATTCATTCAGATCTCAAGATGAGTGCTTGAACATGGCTCAGTCCACCGACTCAAAACAATCCTATAATCATTCTTCTGCCTCCTGCAACCACCTCTTAGTTGCCCTAATTTCTGGAGCCTTGCTTTTTAGGCTCTGCATGTATGCAGGTAGGAGAAGGACAGCCCCCACTGATCTGATTTACCAAAATGTGGTCTGGGTAAGGGACAGTAGGCATTCCTTATCTTAGTATAACAGCGGTCTAGTATGTTAGAACATCTGGTGCTACAGCTTATATGCTCATGATAATAGGGCAGGGTTTTCTTCAAACAAGTCTGGTTAAAGTTTCCAACTATAATTTAATATGCGTTGGGATGGGCAATCTCTTGTTTGGAGACGGCATCATGCAGTGTTGCGTTTGGTTGATTATAGTTGGCCACTGGTGGTATATACATTGCAGTCAGGATTACACAGGAGAACTCCTGAGGTAGATAAAATGGATGGCATTTGACCATTAGGTGTTCTAAGTCAGGCAAAAGTGAGTTCAACAGAACCACCACATTGGAGCACTAATAAGAGTTAACCATAAATCCCACACCTCCACCCTTTGCCTTACCCGAGTCCGCTGTTTGGTCCATCTGGTCTGACTGCTTCATCCGGCACGTCCAGAGATAACCATGTTTTGATAAAGCACAGAATGGAGCAAACTTCCATCTGACTCCAATACAATAGTCTTGCCCTCAGATCCTCAGATTTATTCTCCAGCGACTCCACATTTGTCAACAAGTTGCTGGGTAGAGGAGGCCCCACCCCTCTGTGTTTCAGCCTGGCTTGGATTCCCCCTCTCCTGCCATGCCAATGAGCCATTAAGGCACCGTGTCTGACTGGTCCAGGTTCTTCAGCTGATTGTGAGATCGGAAGATCGTTGGGGTGATTTAAAAATCCATTCTTCTGTGGAAAGTTACATGCTGCAGATTGCAGCAAAAGTAATTCAAAGGAAGTACATTTAAGAGGGATTTTGGAACAATTTTCTGCAGCCCACAGAAAGCCGCTGATGATCGCTGATGCCACGTGACAGTCCAGGGCCTCCTCTTGTGCCAAGATTTACACATGATAAATAAATCTAAATCCAAATCAGAGTAAATGAGAAGCACAGAGCAGCTGTGATGGAACTGAAAGGCAGAAGAGGTTCATGGAGCTGGAAGGCATACGCCTGCTTCCACATCAATACTTTGGATGGATCACTACACAACATGAATGGGAAAATGTAAATAAAAGGCAAAGAATTGAGGTGGCCAGATTAGAAAATGTCTGATTAGTGGTCAAGTATACAGATGAGAGTCCTGACCTCACTTACTTCTTACTATCACACGTATTGAACTACAGTGAAAATCTTGTTGGTGTGCCAACCAGGCAGATAAAGCCATACGTCAAGGTACTGAAAAAACGCAGAATGCAGAATATAGGGACAAGAGATTCTGCAGATGCTGGAAATCCAGAGCAGCAAGCACAAAATGCTGGAGGCACTCAGCAAGTCAGGCAGATTATTGGAGGGGAATAAACAGTCAATATTTCGGGCCAAGACCCTTCATCAGGACTCGAAATGTTGACTGTTTATTCCCCTCCATAGATGCTGCCTGATCTGTTGAGTTTCTTCAGCATTTTGTGTGTGATGCAGAATATAGGGTTGCAGTCGCAGAGAAAGTAGTGCTGGGAAATGCCTAAGGTAGAATGAGATGAGTAATTAACTTCAAACTTTCTGCATAATTACCTAAATTGAACTGCACATGCATGTAACAAAAGCTGTATAACTCATGTCCTTCTACCTTAGGCTACAAACTTATCAATCACCCTGCTGTGGACCACTTCTGGAGGTCCAAGATGCCAACTTCTACAAAGAAGGGATCCGTATGCTCCATGACCGCTGGACTAAGTGTGTAAATGTAGGAGGGGACTATATTGAAAAATAAATGTGCTAGGTTTTCTAAAATTGACTCCTTTGACCTTAGGCGACGAACTTATCAATCACCCCCGTATATTCTGGGTCCTCTGAAATAATAAAACCTAAGAATTTAAAGATGCCAACCCTCTCCATGTCTGATCCTCCAATGAAGACTAGCTCATGGACCTCTGGGTTCCTTCTCCTGCAGTCTATAATCAGCTCCTTGGTCTTGCTGACATTGACTAAGAGGTTGTTGTTATGACACCACTCAGCCGAATTTTCAATCTCACCACCTTTGGTTCTGCCTATGACAGTGGTGTCATCAGCAATCCTGAATGTGGTATTGGAGCTGTCTTAGCCACACAGTCATAATTGTAAAGTGAGTAGAGCGTTGGGCTAAGCACACAGCCTTGTGGTGAACTTGTGCTGATGGAGATTGTGGAGGAGATGTTGTTGCCAATCTGAACTGACTGGTGACTGCAAGTAAGGAAATCCAGGATCCAGTTGCACAAGAAAGTATTGATGCCAAGGTCTTGGAGCTTATTGATTAGTTTTGAGGGAATGATGGTATTGAATGCTGAGCTTTAGTCAATAAAGGACATCCTGATATGCATCTTTGCTGTCCAGATGATCCAGGGTGGAGTGAGAAGCCAATGAGATGACACCTGCTGTGGACCTGTTAGGCAAATTAGAGTGGATCTAAGTCACTTCTCAGACAGGAGTTGATATGTTTCAATATCAACCTTGCAAAACACTTCAACCCTTCACAGATTAGACCATAGAACTTTAAGACAAAGTGGCAAATTAGGCCATTTGGCCCATCGAGTCTGCTCCACCATTCCATCATGGCTGATTTATTATCCCTCTCAACCCCATTCTCCTGCTTTCTTCCTATAAATTTGACACCTTGACTAATCAAGAACCTATCAATCTCAACTTTAACTATACTGGCCTCCTTAGTCATCTGTGGCAATGAATTCCACAGCTTCACTATCCTCTAGCTGAAGAAATTCCTTTTCATCTCTGTTCTAAATGGACATCCCTCTTCTGAGGCTGTGCCTTCTGGTCCTAGATTCCCCCACTATGGGAAACATCCTCTCCACATCAACTCTGTCTTGCCCTTTCAATATTTGATAGGTCTCAATAAGATTCCCCCTCATTCTTCTAATCTCCAGTGAGTACATGTCCAGAGTCATCAAATGCTCCTCATACATAAAGCCTTACAGTCCTGGAATCATTCTCATGAACCTCCTCTGGATCACCTCCAATGCCAGTGCATCTTTCGTAATTAATTTGTACCTTACTACTCACAATACTCCAAGTGTGGTTTGACTAATGCCTTATAACGCCTCAGTATTACATCCTTGCTTTTATATTCTAGCCCTCTTGTAAAGAATGCTAATGTTGCATTTCCCTTCCTTACCACCGACTCAGCCTACAAGTTAACCTTTAAGGAATGCTGCATGAGGACTTCCAAGTCCCTTTGTATCCCTGATTTTTGAATTTTCTCCTCCCTTGGAAAATATTCTATGCCTTTATTCCGTCTACCAAATTATATCACCATACATTTCCACACATTGTATTCCATCAGCCACTTCTTTGCTCATTCTCCTAATATGTGCAAGTCCTGAAGACTCCCTGCTTCCTCAACAGTTCCTGTCCTTCCATCTACCTTTGTATCGTCTGCAAACTTGGCCATAAAAACATCATAACATGAAAAGCAGTCCCAACATTGAATCTGTGGAACACCACTAGTCACTGGCAGCCAACCAGAAAAGGCCTCCTTCATTCCCACTTTTTGCCTTCAGCCAGTCAACCAATGTTCTATCCATGTTACATAGGAATCAGAATCAGGTTTAATATCACAGGCCTACTAAGGTAATGTACGTGGGTTTATCGTCCATTCAGAAATCTGATGCTGGTGGGGGTGGGGGAGGAGGGAAGAGTAGAAGCTGCCTAAAACATTAAGCATGTCTCTTCAGGCTCCTGCACCTCCTCCTTGGTGGTAGTAACGTGAACAGGGCATGTCCTGGGTGATGGATGCAGCTGCTTTGAGGCATTGCCTTTCAAAGATGTCTGCAATGCTGGGGAGTCCAGTGCCCCTGATGGAGCCAGCTGAGTGTTCAACTCTCTGCAGCTTTTTCCAGTCCTGTGCATTGGCCCCTCCACACCAGACAGTGATGCAACCAAACAGAACACTTTCCACCGTATGTCCGTAGAAATTTGTTAAGAAGTCTTTGGTGACATACCAAATCTCCTCGAACTCTTAATGAAATATAGCTGCTGTCATGCCTTCTTTGGAATTGCATCATATTAACTTTACTTTATTACTTTATTGTTGCCAAACAATTGAAACTAGAGTGTACAATCATCACAGCAATATTTTGATTCTGTGTTTTGCGCTCCCTGGAGTATAATCTTACAAAGTTTAATCTTATAGCCAATTTTATAAAGTTTTTCGAGGAGGTTGCCAGGAAAGGTGATGAAGGAAAAGCAGTGGATGTTATCTACATGGACTTTAACAAGGTCTTGCACAGGAGGTTAGTCCAGACGGTTCAGCAGCTTACCTTCAGGATGAAGTAGTAAATTGGATTCAACATTGGTTTAGCGGGAAAAACCAGTGTGTGGTAGTAGATGTTTGATAGCAGGTGGCGGCCAGTGACTAGTGGTGGTGCTGCAGGAATCAGTTGATGTTTGCCACCTATATCAACAATCTGATGATAATATGGTTAACTGGATCAGCAAACTTGTGGATGACACCAAGGTTGGGAGCTTAGTAGACAGTAAGGAAGACTATCAAAGCTTGCAGTGGGATCTGGACCCACAATTTAGGGGGACAAACCATAGTGAACAATAGGGCACTGAGGGGTGTGGTAGAACAAAGAGATCTGGGATTCACAATTCCTTGAATTATGAATCTTACATATTCAGAATCTGAATCTGAACCTGAAAGTGGTGTCACAGGGTTGTAAAAAGAGCTTTTGGCACATTGGCCTTAATAAATCAAAGTATTGAGTACAGGAGTTAGGATGTAATGTTGGAGTTGCATAAAATATTGGTGAGGCCAAATTTGGAGTATAGTGTGCATTCTGGTCACCTATCCACAGGAAAGATATCAATAAGATTTAAAGAGTAAGGAGGTAGTTTATGAGGATGTTGCTGGGCTTGATGACCTGAGTTATGGGAAAGGGTTGAATAAGGGTAGGGCTTTATTTTCAGGAGCATAGGAGAATAAGGGAAGATTTGATAGAGGTATACGAGATTATGAGGGATATAGTTAGGGTAAATGCAAGCAGGCTGTTTCCTTTGAGATTGAGTAAGGCACATAGTTTAAGTGTGCAAGGTAAAATATTTAAGGTAAACCTGAGGAGGATATTCTTCACTCAGAGGATGGTGTAATTGTGGAACAAACTGCAAGTGGAAGTGGTGGATGTGAGTTTGATAGAGGTTTGTATAAGTACATGAATGGGAGAGGTAGGGAGGTTTGCATGTAGGTGTGAGTCAATAGGACTAGGCAGAATAACAGTCTGGCATTGGGGGGGGGTGGGGGAGAGAGAGAGAGAGAGAGAGAGAAAGAGAGATGCCTCTATTTTCTGAGGAGGCTGAAGAGAGCTGCATTATGCACATCAATACTCACAACTTTCTACAGGTGAGCAGTTGCTCCATAACTCCATAACTGGGTGGGTATGGAAACTGCACCATGGTGGATAAGAGGGCTCTACAACAGATAGTTAAAACTGCCCAATGCATCACCAGCACCAGTCTATCTGCCGTCAAGGACATACAGTAAATACTGAGAGATGCCAGAAAAAGGCCAGCAAGATCATGAGGGAACACACTCACCCTGTTTATGGACTGTTTGTCCCACTCCCAACAGGGAAGAGGCAACAATGTGTCCACACCAGGACCACTAGACTCAAGATCAGTTACTTCCCCCAAACCATCAGGCGCCCTATCACCTCCATCATGACTACATACACATCACTTAGTGTCACTTTATGTACATAGGATCAGTCTATGTACATATATAAGAGTTACTTGTAATTGTTTTATAGGATTGTATTGTAAATAAAATATATTTATTCTGTTTTTAATGAGGTCTTTATGCTTATTGTTTGTTATGCTTCATAGAATCTGGAGTAACGATCCTTTCATTTTGTTGTGAACTGAAGAATGACAATAAAAAATTTTGAATCTTGAATCTTACCAGTATAGTTTTGATCTCCTAATCTAAGAAGCAGAGAAAGTTTGATCTAACAGCCAGAAAAGGTGGCTTTGCAATGCTCTGTGAAGATCGAAGGGCATGACAAGGCGCCAAAGAAGTCATTTATCTCAATCAAGGAAGACCCTCCGTCGACTTCATTAACTTCGCCTCCAACTTTCACCCTGCCCTCAAATTCACCTGGTCTATTTCCGACACCTCCCTCCCCTTTCTTGATCTTTCTGCTTCTATCTCTGGAGACAGCCTATCCACCGACGTCTACTACAAACCTACCAACTCCCACAGCTACCTAGACTATTCCTCCTCCCACCCTGTTTCCTGCAAAAATGCTATCCCTTTCTCTCAATTCCTCCGCCTCCGCCGCATCTGTTCTCAGGATAAGGCCTTTCATTCTAGGACAGTCTTCCTTTTTTAAAGAAAGGGGCTTCTCTTCGTCCACTATCAACTCTGTCCTCCATCGCGTCTCCCGTATTTCACGCACCTCTGCCCTCACCCCATTCCCCCGCCAGCCCACCAGGGATAGAGTCCCCCTGGTCCTCACCTATCATCCTACCAGCGTATAATCCACCATAACTTCCGCCACCTCCTACGTGATCCCACCACTAGCCACACCTTCCCCTCCCCCCCCACTCTTGGCTTTCCACAGGGATCGCTCCCTACACGACTCCCTTGTCCGTTCATCCCCCACCACTGACCTCCCTCCAGGCACTCATCCCTGCAAACGGAAGAAGTGCTACACCTGTCCCCACACTTCTTCCCTCACCATCATCCCAGGCCCCAGTCAGTCCTTTCAGGTGAGGCACCACTTCACCTGCGAGTCAACTGGGGTGATGTACTGTATCCGGTGCTCCCGATGTGGCCATTTATACATTGGGGAGACCCGCCGCAGACTGGGAGACTGTTTCGCCGAACACCAGCGCTCAGTTCTCCAGAAGTTACGGGATCTCCCTGTGCCCACACACTTCAATTCCACAGACCACTCCCACTCTGACATGTCCGTCCATGGCCTCCTTTACCATCAAGATGAGGCCGCACGCAGGTCGATGGAGCAATACCTTATCCCATCTGGGTAGCCTCCTACCTGCCGGCATGAACATTCAACTCACAGACCTCCGTTGATACCCCTGCTCCCTCTTACCCCCATCCCCATCTATTATTTCAGTCTGGTTCTCTTTCTCTCTCTTTTCTCCCCCCTCACTATAATCTACCCCCAGCCCTACCTTTCTTTCTCTTTTATTTCCCATAATTCTCCACCTTCCCCCAGCCCATTTCCCTCCAACCTATCACTTCCCAGCTCTCTACTTCATCCCTCCCCCCACCTCTTATTCCCCCCTTGACCATCCCATGTTACTTCACTCCTGATGAAGGGTTTCGGCCCGAAACATGGTCGCTACCTCCTCCCATAGATGCTGTCTGGCCTGCTGAGTTCTGCCAGCATTTTGTGTTTTTACCTCCTTTGTGATACTTGTTTGTACCACAGGACCCAGACTTCCAAAGTTGAGAGGCTGGGATGGCTTTTCTACTTTAAAATCTCTCCTGCACAGGTTTCCTGTCATCATTGGACACGATGGACAACCACTGCAGAGGAAGTTCAGTGAAGATCATTGGATTGGTAGTGTGCCTCTTTTCTCAGGAGTTCAGAGGGTAAGAGGTGATAGCATTGAAATGAACAAAAGTCTTAGTGAATTTGATAGGCTGGATGCTGAAAGGTTGTTTCCCCTTACTGAAGAATCTAGAAGCAGGGCTTACAGTCTCAATACAAGAGATAGACTATTTAGGACTGAAGTGGGGAGAAATTTACTCAAGCAGAATTTGATCTCTTTTCCAGAAATCTCTGGAGAATCTATCAATGATTGCACTCAACGCTAATAAATAGTTTTGCACTTTACCAGAATCGAATAAATATGTGGACAAGGCAGAAAACAAGTACTGAGGTGGAAGATCAGACAAAATCTTGCTGAAAGTACAGAGCAATTTGAGGGGCTGAATGGACTACTTCTGCTCCTATTTCTTGTTATGTTCCTAATTTCACTTCTGAAAGGTCTCCTTCAAATTCTCAAGCAACATTTCATTGTTCGAGACTGCACAACGTTACTACAGTGAACACATTGATCAAAAAAAACCTTTAGCCTTTTGCAACACTGGTTTGAGTCATTTCTTGTAAAGATGGGCCAGATATCTTTCTGTTGTGTTCGCTTCTAAGCTGCATTCTCCAAAGCCAAGATATTTCTCCTCATACATCTCCAAGTGTGGACTTATTAAGCTTTGTATAGCTATACATGATTTCCGTCAAATTCAGTGCCCTAGATGTAATGGCTATCATTTCATGTTTTTTTCTTTAAAACTGTTTTATTCAATTCTTGTTATAAATTTGCTGAATAATTGAAGATCTAACTCAAATCCCTTGTTAGATCTTGTTAACATAGAATGCCTTTAATTCCCAGAGACTAATATTGATTTTCTATTCCTGACACTGCTCACTCATTGACTAATATTGGTTTCTCAGTAGCTGTTAATGGTTCCCAGTGATATCAGTCTTTAGCTAACTGATAGAACACCCATCCCTCGCTAACAGATATCTTGCAGGAGATACAGAAAGCACTGGAAATACTCAGCAGATCAGGCAGCACTGGTGGAGAGATAAAGAGTTGAAGGTTAGACTTTTTATCGGAACTGGTGAAATGAGAAAACATGTTACTTCTCAAGTTGCAGATAGAGTGGGTAGAGACGGATAAGACAAGGAGGACATATTTGATAGGGCGAGGTTTAGGTTGCCTTGTGACGTGCTGTTTATGAAGCCAGCTGGTTGATAGATTGGAAGGAAACAAACACAGGAATATGGAAACACTGTGAAATTCTGGTCAGAGCTGAAACCTACAGGAAAATCTAGCAGTGTCTGTGAAAGTAGAAAAATTGAGTTATTTTTACAGATTACAATTAACTTTGTGACATTATTGACTCCAGAAGGCTATACCATTGCAGATAGCAGGTGAGGTGCTGTTTCTCAAGATATGGACTTCTAATGATTGATGTACTTCTCTCAGTAATTGGAATCTAATGCTGCATTGAGTTATACTGACTCTCATTGCTGTTATTTGTCTCTTGGTAACCAGTGTGGACATCCTTATGACTGATATCCACCCCTAATATTGACACTGGGCTCTCAGTAATTTGTATCTGCTCCCATTGACATTCCACAAGTATATCAGGAGCAGAAGGGTGGCCAGGGAATGGGCTCCTTTAGAGATCAAAAGGATAATCTATGTAACACACACAAAATGCTGGTGGAACACTGCAGGCCAGGCAGCATCTATAGGGAGAAGCACTGTCGACGTTTCAGGCCCAGACCCTTAGTCAGGACTTTGTGCTTCTCCCTATTGATGCTGCCTGGCCTGCCGTGTTCCACCATCATTTTGTGTGTGTTGCTTGAATTTCCCGCATCTGCAGATTCCCTCAGATAATCTATGTGTAGGGCCAAGGTATGTAGACAAGTTCCCAAATGAATACCTTGCACCTGTGCTCACCCAAAGAAGAACATGGGAAATAGTGAGTTCAGGGCTGTATCTGGATAAGATCAGCATTCTAAGGGGGAGATGTTAGCCAGGTAATGACTAGTTCATTAGCTGGTGCTTATGTCAGAGGGAAATTATTGAAGAAAATCCTAAGGGATAAAATTAATTACATTTGAGGAGGCAGAGTCTGATCACGGGTAGTCTGTTTGGCTCCGTATGGGGGAAGTCCCTTCTCACTAATTTGATTGTATGTTCTAAGGAGGTAGAGTTAAAGATAAAAGAAAAAGAATAGCTTTTTTGTCACATGGACATCGACACATATGGTGAAACGCTTTGTCATTTTTCTTGTGTCAATAATCAACACATTCCAAGGATTGTGCTAGGCAAATATTGCCACATTTCTAGTGTCAGTATAACATGCCCTCAACTCTCTAACCCTAACTGCATGTCTTTGGAATATGGGAGCACCCAGAGGAAACCCATGCGGCCGCAGAATGAATGTACAATCTCCTTATGGACAGCGGTGGGGATCACACCCTGAATGGCGATCACTGAAGCTGTAAAGTGATTGCGCTAACCACTACACTACTGTGCTACCGAAAGGAGATTGACGAAGGCCGGGTGGTAGGTATTCTCTAAATGAATTTTAGTGAGGCATTTGATAGAAGTTCATGGTGGGCTGGTCCAGAAGGTTAAGGTTAAGGATGATCTGGCTACTGGGACCCAAGACTGATTGAATGATGAAGATAGAGGTTTCTCTGACAGGAACACATGAGCAGTGTTGTACTGGTTAGTGTTAGTACTGGGACACTTGTTATTTCTTATATATGTTAATGACTTGGATGTGTAGGAGATAGTAGAAAGTCTGTGTGTAACACAAACGTTGCTGGTGTTGTGGATAACCAGTATGGTTATCTTAGGCTACAACGGGATATAAATCAGATGGAGAATTGGGCAGAGCCTTGGCCGATTCAACTTAATCCTGTCAAGTCTGAGGTCATGTGTTTTGGGAAATCAAATAGGGGTCAGTAACAAATCAAGTACATGATAGGGCACTAAGAGATGTTGAGGAACAGAGGTTCAGGTCTCTGTTATAGTTTCCTGAAAGTAGCAACACAGGTAGATAGGTTGGCGAAGAAGGCATATGATATGCTTGTCTTCATTGATCAGAGCATTGAATTCAAAAGCTGGAATGTTATGAACTTTACAAAACCTTGAGGGCTGCATGCAGTTGTGGTTGGCCCACCATAGGAAGGGTGTGCCTGTGCAAGAGAGACTGCAGAGGAGATTCATCAGGCTACTGCCTTGATTGGAGGGCTTTAGTTATGAGGACAGACTTGTTGGAAATCCTTACTTAGCGATGCAGCACAGAGTAGACCCTTCAAGCTACACTACCCGAGCAACACCCGACAAACCCTAACCAAATCACAAGACAATTTACAATGGACAATTAAACTACCCGGTAGGTCTTTGGACTGAGGGAGGAAACCAGAGCACTCTGGGAAAACCCACAAATTCCATGGACTCCTTACAGACGGCGTCAGAATTGAACTCCGAACTCTGGACCACTCCAAGCCGTAACGGTGTTGTGCTGACTACACTACTGTGGCACTCAAAGTGTCTTCCTTGGATTGGAGGCTGAGGGGTGACCTGAAGAAAGTAGGTAAAACAGGCATAAAATTATAAGATAGTCAGGATCTCGACCTGAACTATTAATTATCCTTTTCCCTCCACAGATGCTATCTGACCTTCAGGGTCAGTTTGTTGTTCCGGACTGCAGCGTCTGCATTCTCTTGTGTCTCCTAGATGCTCAGAAACTATTTCCCATAGAAGGCGATCATAAAACAATAAGGTATAGGTGAGAGAAAGCTTTAAATAGAATTTGAGAATTTTTTTTACCCACAGTTATTAATACCTGGAACTCCTTGACCCAGGTGGTGGTGAGGTCACATACAATCACTTACAGTATGTTGAAGAGATAGCAACACGTACAAGCTGGAGGAACTCAGCAGGTCGGGCAGCATCCGTGGAAACGAACAGTCAATGCTTCAGGCCGAGACCCTTCGTCAGGACTGAAGGCGGAGGCAGGGGCCCCATGTGTTTACTGTGTTGAAGAGATGTTTAGTCAGACACTTAAATAGGTAGGGCACAGAAAGACCTAAAGACAGGCAAATGGGATTTGAGTAGATAGGCAAAAAAGTCAGTAGGAACACGGTGTGATGAAGGGCCCTTTTCTGTGCTGTATATTCTATGATATCAATTCCTCTTTATTGATACTGGGCCTTGACAGATAATTGACAAGACATCTCTCAGGAACAGGTTAAATGACCAATATTGACTACCAATGTCTGTATTCAGAGACACAGAACAATACACAGAAACAGGCCCTTCTGCCTAAGCAGTCCATGCTGACCTGTGTCCACTCGGTTAATGCCGTGTTTTGCCCACATCTCTCTAAGCCCTGTCCTTCCATGTACCTATCCAACTGCTTCTTAGATGATACTATTGTACCTGCCTCAACCACTTCTGACAGCTCGTTTCATATACTCAGCACCTCCTGCATGAAAAAGTTGCCCCTCAACTCCCTTTTAAATCTTCCCCTCTCACACTTTATCTATGCCCTTTAGTTTTGGAATCCCCTCCCCTGAGGAAATGATTGTTAACATCTATGCCTCTCATAATTTTAAATCCTTCCATTACATTGGTTCTCATTCTCTTACATTCCAAAGAATAAAGACCAACCTCTCCCTATAACTCAGGCTCTCAGTAACCGATACCAGCCACCTGGGACATTCTCTCTTCCCCCTTCCCTACAAGATACAAAAACCTGAAAGCACATACCACCAGGCTCAAAGAAAGCTTCTATCCTGCATTAGAAGACTATGGAATAGTTCTCTGGAACAAGATAGACTTGACTTCACAATTCACCTTGTTATGGCCCTGCACTTTATTGTCCACCTGCACTGTACTGGTGTCCACCTGTAGCTGTTACACTTTATTCTGCATTCTGTTCTTGATTTCCCTTCTACTGCCTCAATGCACTGTTGCAATCTGTATTAATAGGATGCAGAAGCTTTTCACTACATCTTTGTACATGTAACAATAAAACATTTCCATTTCCAATTCTATCTATCGTCTGTTGAATGTGAAATGATGTCCTCTGCAATAGAGAACAATTTCCAGGAACTGATGTGGGGATCCCGAGGATTGATATTGATTCCCAAACATTTGTTAACAGTCTGTCAGCAACTTTATTATTTATCCTCAGCGCCTCGAGCCACACTGCCCAGCAACCCTCCAATTAACCTTAGCCTCTTCATGGGCTCTCAATGTTGCAAGAACTCAGCAGGTCAAGTAGCATCCATGGAGGCAAATGGACATTCAACATTTCATAAAACCTAGAACATTACAGCACAGTACAGCCTTTTCAGCCCACAATGTAGTGCCAACCTTTTAACCGTCTCCAAGGTCAATCTAGCCCTTCTCTCCTTCATAGCCTTATATTTTTCTACCACCCACGCACCTGTCTAAGAGTCGGACTGAGACCCTTTCCAGGACAGGAATGAGTATTAAGGATTATTTGTCACGTGCACATCAAAACCTAAAGTGAGATGCATTGTTCGCGTTAACAACACTTGAGGGTGTGCTGGGGCAGCCTGCAACACTTTTCAACCAAGGGGTGTAGAAAACAGAATAAAAGGGTGGGGAGGGCAAGGGGGGAGAGGAGCAGGGGCTGGCGAATGATGAGTAAATCCAGGTGGGTGGTGGGGGGAGGGGAGGCAGGAGGGAATGATGTGAGAAGCTGGGAGGTGACAGGTGGGTAAGGTGAAGAAGGACTCTGATACAGGACAATACACCAAGGGATAAAGGAAACTAGAAGGAGGTGGGTGATGCTGTTAGACAGGGAAACAGAAAGAGAAGGGGTGAAAAAGGCACAAAAACATGGGGAAGAAGAGCAACCTAAATCGGTTCACAGTGCACGCTGTCGATTCCTGATTGGAGGTATCCATTGCTCAGGAAGAGGTATTGGTCCCTAATTGCAGATATCGACAACTGATTAGACCCTCCTCTCGGAGCAGCACCCATCACTCTACCACTGGGTGCCGAGGAGGGTCCTGCCTTAACTGGGCATGACGCAACGTCCGGTCCACCCGGAAGAGGTGCTTCGGCGCTGGCGGTTCCCATGGCGATGGGGCCTAGTTCAGTCCCGGGCTGTAGGCTCCTATTCGCCGCTGGGCTGTTGGCGGCCGCTGGCTGGGCGCTGCAGCCGGAGCAGCGTCAGTGTGTACAGCGGGACCGCTTCGAGGAGGAGCTGGTGCTGAAGCCGCTCGGCTCCGGCGATGTGGCGGCTAGCTTTCAGTTCCGCAGCCATTGGGACGTGGAGCCGGGGTGGGGAGACGGAAGCCGGAGCCGGGGTGAGTGTCAGTGGAGGTGTGGAGAGTCTGGTGGTGGGGGTGATGGAGGAGTGATTCTTTGGTTGGAGTGGAATGTTAGGGGGTAGACAATGGGTGATATAAGAAGTTCAGTGCTATCCCAGCTCGATCATTGTAGAGTGATAGAGGAATATTTCACCACAGAGTGGTGAATCTTTGGAATTCTCTGTCACAGGAAAACAGTTAAGGCCGTTGATTGGCTATATTTAAGAGGAAGTTAGATATGGTCCTTGTGGCTAAAGGGATCGGGGGTAAGGAGAGAAAGCAGGTACAAGGTTTTTGAGTTGGATGATCAACCATGATCATACCGAATGGCGGTTCAGGCTCGAAGAGCCGAATGGCCTACTCCTGCACATATTTTCTATGTTTCTATTTTCAAAGAAGTAAATACAGAACTATAAAAGCAAGGAGGTAGTTCTATTGGTGCATGAGTCTGAACTGATCAGCAACCATTATAGTCTAAAACTATATAGCAAACCAATCTTCTGTTCATCCAACACTCCCATCAACATCCCCCCCACCCCGCCCCAGATAATATGCTACAGCAATTTAAAATGGCCAATTAACTGACCAGTCTGTACATCTTGGGATGCAGGAGGAAAAGAAAACAATATGAAACACATCCAGTCATAGTGAGAGCGTGCAAACTCCACAAAGACAGCATGCGAGGGCAGGATTGAACCTCGCTCTCTGAGGTTGTGAACCAGTGGCTCCATTAGTTGAACCATTATGCTGCCCACATTCGCAAAGCATCCTTGAATAAATCCAGCATCCCTGATTCCTGCGATCACTAAAAGTGGAAAGAGAGCTTTCACTCTGCCCTTATGCAAAGGATGATAAGAGTGCACAGCTCACAAAATAGCCCCTGTAGCCACCACTGCTCCATCAGATAAAGAATCTTCCATTGGCATCAATCAGCACAGAACCACAGTGGAAGCAAGTTCTTCATGATCCCGAAGCACTGTGTAGGAATGGTTACACCATCTCCTCTGCTGCTGAGTTACTCATTTAAAGGTATTTAAGTTTGATGTTGTTTCTCTTTATTAGTAAATCACCACACTGAATGAAGCGATAATGCTACAATGCTGTATATTTGTGCAACTGATATTAATATCCAGGTTGTGTCTGCAGTCTCTCATTACAGACTCTTTCCAAAATCACTGGGGCAAGTACTCTCCAAATTTGCTGTGCGTGAGCTGCACCTTTCTTTCACTCATGGTTTCTGGAGGCGGGCAGCATGGGGGCAACCGTTCCTTCAAGCCCCACCAGGGGCAGAGCTCTGGGTCTGGTTCCAGCCATCAGTTACAGAGTAAGTGGCAAGCTCTCTTGATGTGACAATGTGTTAAACTCTTGTATCTTGTGTATTTAAATACCTTTAAATGAGTATTGTATTTTTGTGTGCTTCTGGTTGGTTTTCCTATATAAATTTTAAGTTCAAATTTGTAATGTAAGCTATCGCTCTCTGGAGTTTTGGAAGGACTGTAGTGCCCTTACTAGCTTGAGTGTTGTTTTCCTTTCCTCTTTTCACAGGAATTTATAATGGGATGGTTAAGGCCAGGGTGTCTGAATGAACACTAAATTCTGACCTTTAACTCAGCTGAAGATAGTATCGCTGTTTCACAGCTTCAGTGACCTGAGTTTGATTCTTCATCAGGACCCAATGAAGGGTCTCAGTCCAAAGTGTTGACTGTTTATTCCTTTCCATAGATGCTATCTGAACTGCTGAGTTCCTCTAGCATTTTCTATGTGTTCCTGTGGATCTGCAGAATCAGTTGTGTTTTTAGGTCTGATTCTGGTGTCTGTGTGGAATTTACACTTTTTCCATGTGACTGTGCAGGTTTCTCCATTGTGTTCTGATTTCCTCCCCTTTCTGTATGTGGCTAGTAGTGAAATTATGGGCTTTGAATCGGTTAGGGAATTAAATAGCTGGGAGTGAACATTAACTCTTTTAGTCATATGGAAATGTACACTTGTCTAATGTGCATCCTTCCATATACGTGCCAGTAAAGTAGCAAATGCAGTTGTCTACTGTGTCAACGTTGTAATCCTACTGACTCTACTGACAGGCTGTTTGGAGCGCCATACAGATTTTGCAGTTGTGCATAGCCCTCTTCTGCTCCTTTCCTCAAGATGCTAACCATCACTGGAAGAACACAGCCTGTCAAATAACAAGTGGAATGAGAAACTAGTTAATACTTCATCTCAAAGACCTTCATCAGCCCCTTGTTAACCATCAGTGAACATTACTGTGGTCTGATAACTTGTCTGTCTTGCTACTTGTCATTGAGTGTCCTAGCCTATTGTAGGAAATGTATTGGGTTTTCAGTTAGTCAGTCAGATATTTAAGATAGCAATTAAGATTAGGTGCTGTACTATTCTATGTCCTATGTCCTAATTGCTGTTACGTTTTGAACTCCTTTCACTTGGCCAAGAGATGCTACTTACAGAAAAGTTTCTTTGGCTTGGCAAAATGCTTTAAAATTCTAAACCAGGTTTTATATTGTTAATCACAGTTATTAATGCTAAATTGAACATTGTGTAACACTGGATAGTAAACCAGGGATGCACATTGACCTTTTGTTTCTGAACATTGACCTTGAATTTAGTGTTCAATGCATGAATATTTTGACACTTTAGAAGTCTGATGTGACATCAATTCTTAATGGGCAGAAGCCTGAAATACAGAGTTAGCCACCATTTGGTGTAAGTTGACATGTCTGATTAGTGTACCATTGGGTGTGCATTAAATGTGGTTCTAAATGGTGTGTGGAGTAGGTTTTCATGTGTATATTATCATGACCTTAAAATTAATGCCAGAGCATAAAGGTGACACAATTTTCACATGCATCCAAAGGTTTGATTACAATATATTTTCTTGTACATTAAGAATTAAGTGTACAATTTTAGATCAGTTATATTTAAACTTTTTTCTTACAGTGTTGACACTACCTGGAAGGAACTGACTAACGTTCTCTCAGGCTTGTTCTGTGCATCTCTTAATTTCATTGATTCAACAAACACCGTTACTCCAACAGCTTCTTTCAAACCTCTTGGCATTATTAATGGTAAGTATCAGACTATATTGGCAGGGCAAGTCTAGTTCAAAGGCATTTAGGAATGCGTTGCCGGGCAGCTTCAACCCACTGAATTTTGCCTACCACTGAAACAGTTCCAGAGCAGATGACACCTCCCTGGCCAGCATTCATCTCTGAAGCATCTGGACAGTAAAGACGCCTATATTAGACTATTGTTTATTGATTACAGCTCCACCATCAATATAATAATTCCAAGTAAACTTGTCTCCATACTCTTAAGCCTGGGACTCAACACTACCTTCAGAAGCTGGATCCTTGACTTCCTAGCCAACATAATTAGTAAGGATAGGCAGCAAAACCTCTGCTGGTAACAGCACTGGTGCCCACGAGGCTGTGTCCTCACCGCCCTACTGCAATCCCTGTGTGCTCACAACTGCTTGGCCTGATCCTGCTCAAACTCCTCACACAGGTTTGCAGGTGATGCCACAGTAGTGGTCAGAATCTCAAATGAGTCAGAGTACAAGAAGGAGATAGCCCAGTGGTGTGTTGTCATGACAACAACCTTTCATTCGGTGTCAGTTAAACAAAAGAGCTGGTCATTGACTTCAGGAAGGGGTCACTGCTCACATGCCTGTGGTTGAACGCTACCTGGAATAGAGAATTCTAATAATTAATGTCTAAGAAAGTACTTCCTCCATTTCTAATCACAACTACTTGCATTGAAATTATGCCCTTTAGTTCTAGATACTCCCACTTAGGGGAATTGTTCTTTCAGCATTCACCTTGTCAATCCTGTTCAGAATCTTCAGAATTGAGAATAAGATCACCTTTTATTCTAAACTTCTGTGGTTATAGGCCCAACCTTCCTTCCTTCATCATCTCCTGCATCCCTGGAATCTACCTAGTAAAGTTTCTGTGCTCTGCCTCCAGTGCTCAAGTATGGACACCAAACTGTCCACAATACTCCCTCCAGGTGCAGTTTCACCAACAGCTGATAAACTTGCATCAAAACTGCCTTCTGTACACCACACCCCATGCAAAAAAGGCCAGCACTCCTTTGGCTTTCCTAATGACTTGCCGATGTGCATGCTATTTATTCACTTTTATGTACTGAGGCCAACATATCCCTCTGTAAAAATGTATTTTGTGGTCTCAGATCATGTAATTATAAATTTAGTTGTTGTGGTAGTAACAATTATCTGCCCTTTCCTTCTAGAATGTGTATTCTCATTTTCCCACAGAAAGAGCTGTTCCATTAGATAAAACTCCATTCAAACTTGTCTAGAACTAGTGTCCAATTGAAAAACAGGGGCTATAGATAGTGCTTGAAAATAAAAAAAATAAGCTGAGTAAAGCTTTCAAGTGAGAGGAAATTTGGAATGACAGGCCGTGTTGCTAAGAAAAAGAATAGTTTAGTCATTTAGATAAGGCTATCATGTTGTCAAATTAAATTATAACACCACAACAGATTAAAAGAGTCAAATTTTGGGCACATTAATAGAAGATCAAAATTCACAGTTTGAGAAGTATAAGGAACAGATTAAATAATTAGTGGCACAAATGACATAGAAGTGCTTAATTGTCATTGGAGAGTCATGGTTGCAAGAAGACTAAAGTTGGGAACTAAATGTGCAAGGCTATGAGTTGTTCTGAAGACAAATTATTTTGGAGAATGGTGTTGTAACCCTGATAGTAAAGAAATTATCAAGGGTAATAGGATCACGAAGTATAAAGGAAGAAGAACAATGATGAGGGTCAGATATCATGAGTAGGAATATTTCATAGAGATCTGAATAAAAGCGATACATTGACCAGTATATCAGCAAATGCATAATAGGAACTTGCTTCAAAGGTGATCCATTTAGTTCTGAGGAATTTAAGTGGTGTTGTGATTAGCCAAAAACAGTTTAACTTAGAATGCAGTCAGATTCCTAGTATATAAACTAGATCCAAGCAGTGAACTAATAAATTTGGCATCTTGGGAGATTGATGGATATGGAGATGTGGAGGTGAGGTGGTTGAATAGCAAAACAAATTTGAATGGCAGCACCTGATTGTATCTTGTTGGTTACAACCACTCAGATGGCAAACTAGCTTTCATTTTCCCCGATTTGCCTTCCTAATTGCTTGCAATACCTACACGTTACCCTTTGTCAATGATTAATGTCCCTCAAATCTATCAATACCAGTATTTACTAGTGTTTTCTTTTTAAGAATGAATTCTTCTTGCACTATAGTGGATAATTTCACATATCACACTTTATCCACTTGTAGAGTTGGTATATATACCCTGGCTTGAAGCTTGTTTTTCATTTGAGCGTTATACTATCATTAGACTTGGAGGTATTACACCCACAGCCCTCTTTTAAGGTCATTGTTAGATATTCTAAATAGTTGAGGTCAAAGCACATCTTGCTATATTCTTTTGGTTGACCAGTTCTCTCAACATGCTAAGATATTATTCCCAATTCCACAAATACGCACTCTTTGTGGATTGCATTCTGAAGTTTGAAAAATACTATTTCTAATAGTTCTAGATTATCTTCAGTTTTGTCAAAACAAAACATTTTCCTGTGTTAATTCTGCCTGATTATATTTTGATTTTCTAATTTCCTGTTCCCAGATCCTTAGTAATAACTTCTAGCAAAATGTATAGTTCTGTACCTGGTTGAGGTATCCTTTGATAACATACTGATCTCACTCTATCATCATCTTTTATCTTGCTTGGTTTGCAACTTATAGTGTTCATAGCACAGTACGTTGCTCTGTTTCCCTACAGAAACCAATCATAATTATTTAAGGTACGCAGCACTGCCAAGAGAGATTGTGTGCACTGAAAATCTTACACCATGGAAGAAACTCTTACCCTGTGGTTCAAAGGTGAGTCTTCTTAGAGTGGAAGTAATGAACAGCATTAAAGATGTTGAAAATAAAATATGACTAAAGAAATCTAGAGTCAGGAAGAAGTGGAAGTAATTAAATTACAAATTACTTTTATGTAAACCAGTAGAAGTAATATGAAGTAGAAATCATATGATAATTCATCATTTATTATAGGTACTCAAAGATGATTGCATTATAATGAGCATCAGCCTTGTGTGAGATTTTGTGTAGCTAGTTATCCAGATGTATAGAATAGTTAAGCCCAGAACCAAAATTTGAATAAGTTTGGATTTGCTACTGTTTAGCAACTCAATATCCAGGCTCGAGAGTGAGTGTGGTTTTGTCAGACTATCAGTGACTTGGGAGCTCAGGAAGGGACAGGAGCTGCAGAGTTGTTTTGTGAATGGATGATTATTGGGAGTATTACTATTGTAATATCGCTTGAGGCTTGTTGGACCATTCCTGTTACACCAAGTTCCATTGATTAGATTTTAACAAATTTAATTGGGTAACCCTCGCAAATATACTTTAATAAATAAAGTAAATATTTTAAAAATGTAGTTAAATAGGTACTATATTTTGGAGGTTAATAGTTGATACATAATAAGTACAAAGGAAAATAACCTAAAACTCTGTTAAAGGTGAAATGTTTATTCTAGGTTGACTGCTGATTAAAGACAGAAAAGATAATGTTTTTGTCACAGTATGGTATCTGATGTGACAAATACATGTTAGATGCAACCTGAGATCTGAGGCACAACAGGTGTTTGTTACATTGAAAGACTAGCGTTGAGCGTGTGCTTGATGTGAAGAGTTGAGATCTGGTTTTTTTAAGATGCACACATCTGTCCTTGACCAGATATTTAGAAGAATACTGGATATGAGGCATGTCTGCAGGGTGTTGGAAATAATATCTAGAATGTGCCAGTTGTGATAGTTTTAACTAGATGTGTTGTGTGATATTTGATGTGAGTTGATAAGTGCGGAATTCTTTAGGTGTGAGGAACGATATCTATGCAGAAGTCATGATATTTCGAGCGTGACATGCATGCTACTTTTAATGTGCAATATTGAGCTTTTTTAATTGTATTAAATATTAGTATTTAAAGATTCAACATTTTGAGCTTTTTCTCTACTGTCTTGCATCCTTTTTGCTCTTAGTAAGAAAGTATTTTGTGTTCAGGCAGGATTGGGAGTGCTGCTGAAAGCAGAGAGGTTATTTCACACCAGTTATCATTTGCAGGCTGTTCATGTCAGACCTGTTTGTCGGGTGAGTGCAAAACACCTTTTCATTTTGTCTTGGTTAGCACAGCCATTTCTGAATTAAGCAGAGTCTTATTTGTAGTGTTTATGTAGAATACATTCAAATTTATATTCATGTCATGCCATGCATCACCACTTGCAAATAGGATACACTATTCAAAGTCTATTGTTCTTTGAGTTTCACAGAGGATATGATAGAATTTTATACCAGAAAATGCTACTTGATTGTATTGGTCCAGCAGGTTGTTGAAGCAGTTCAGCTTTTCCAGTGTCTTGTCCATTAATTCTAGCTGTCCCTAATATTTATATAACTTTTCTCAAAGTGTATTCCAGTCCAATCACATCCAATGGCAATTCATTATGTTCTTCCCACTCAAGATTTAAACTCACTCGGTTTGTGAACATTTTAATTTGGCTCTGTTGTCCCTAACTGTCCACAGGGTATAATCAGCTTTCTCTATCAAATTCTGGGTGCCTATATTATGTAAACTACGTTAATAAGCAGGATAGAGCTTTTAGATTGAGGATTGAACTAACGGGCTTTGTGGAACAGTGATAAGGAATAGAAACAGTGATAATATTGTTTTTGGTGTATTTGAGTCAAAAAAAGTCAGAAGACCCATTGTGTTTTGTAAACTGACCTCAATCTGGGCAGTGATTGGAATGCCCCAAATAGTTTGAGCCTTTGACTTGTATCCCTTGGTACAGTATGTGATGGACAAGTTAATCTCAGACTGGTCTTTGCTTGGAGTGCTTAAACCATCTTTAGCACCTGAATTGTATTTTTATTTCCAAAGCTGTCATTGATGGATATCAAATAGAATTGAATTTGGACATGAAGGAACCTAGTATCATGTGATTAGTACCACAATGTTTTCAGATTGTATGTGCATGGAACAGTTCAGGCAATTAATTTAAAGCCTACTGTTGCTGCAGATGGAAATGAATACAATGGTAAGGGATTTTTTCTATTTGATATTTTACGCAACCAGCATCAGACTTTCAGAGCTACAAGTATTAAATTTGTTATTCTGATTGCTAGTAATTCATTAAATGCCTTTCAATGTCTCTCTCTGTACCGCACTGACCTTTGTGTAGCACCTGAACCCATAATATGAGTGTTGCCATTGAGTCTGTGTTAACATCTGAAACATTAACTTGCTCTTTCTAATGAAAGAAATGTTCTAACCTGCCGTAAGCTTCACATATTCCAATTGTCGAATACTGAATATATTTTCATGCTGTCTCTAGGATCACCTATGCACCAGTACCTCCTGGGAGCTGACACTGAGCCTATCTGTCGTATTTGACCTCCATGCAGCTGGCTCTGGGAGAAGGGGTAGGTTTATTAAATATGAAATGAGGAAAGGAAATACAGGAACAACAGCAGGCAGATCACCATATGAAGAGAAAGTAAAAGTTATTGATTTATGTGTAAACTTTTCATTAAAGAGTAAAAGAAAGAAAGAATCGGTCTACAGTATATAGTGGCTTCCATGAATTCCAGATGCAGCTTTAACGTCAAAAAAGTGGTAGCCAGTTATGGTGTCAGCTACAGTATGGGTTCCCACCTCATTCTATCATGGTCACATCTGCCTTGGGAACTCAGCCCATTCCAGTGTTGTATCCGTCACTTGTAGCTGATCTTTATCCCATGTGCTTGTCAATACCTGACCCAACTATTCTAATACTTAAAGATATTTTGAGCATAAGATGAGTCTGACTTCCTCATGGCATTTCAAATTTATGCTCTAAGATGAGCGTCAAAAATAAGTTTTATTCTTCAAATTGTAAACTCACTTCTCCATAATGTCTAGAAGTCTTATTCCATTCACTGTTTGTTTTTCATGGCGCATAAACAACATCCTTGAATGAACAGTGGTTTCCACCATCATAATTTCCACTGCCACCTGCATAACATCACTGATTTTATTTCTGCCTCACCTAATGCTGGAGGAACTCTCATCAATGCCTTTATTGTATATAGAACATAGAAAAGTACAGCACAGCATAAGCCTTTCAGTCCATGATATTATGCTAACCCTTCTTGTGGACCTGCCCAATCAAAGATTCATATATGCAGCCACCTATTCTCCACCTTTGGTATTAACTCATCCATACTCCACTATCTTTATTGTGAATCAAATCACTTTTTTCACACATTCTGCCAGTATTTAATGACTTATAACCATATAACAATCACAGCACGGAAACAGGCCATCTTGGCCCTCCTAGTCCGTGCCGAACCCTTAATCTCACCTAGTCCCACCTACCCGCACTCAGCCCATAACCCTCCACTCCTTTCCTGTCCATATACCTATCCAATTTTACCTTAAATGACACAACTGAACTGGCCTCTACTACTTCTACAGGAAGCTCATTCCACACAGCTATCACTCTTTGAGTAAAGAAATACCCCCTCGTGTTTCCCTTAAACTTCTGCCCCCTAACTCTCAAATCATGTCCTCTAGTTTGAATCTCCCCTACTCTCAATGGAAACAGCCTGTTCACGTCAACTCTGTCTATCCCTCTCAAAATTTTAAATACCTCGATCAAATCCCCACTCAACCTTCTACGCTCCAATGAATAGAGACCTAACTTGTTCAACTTTTCTCTGTAACTTAATTGCTGAAACCCAGGTAACATCCTAGTAAATCGTCTCTGCACTCTCTCTAATTTATTGATATCTTACCTATAATTCGGTGACCAGAACTGCACACAATATTCCAAATTTGGCCTTACCAATGCCTTGTACAACTTTAGCATTACATCCCAACTTCTGTACTCAATGTTTGCTTCAGGTCCATCAGTGCCTCTGATTAAAATTTCTCAGCCCTATGTTTGAGTTCTTCTGTAGCACTTCTCTCTCTTTTCACTGACCACTTCCTTGTCTGTCCTGTAACCTCTTTCTTGAATTTTGGCTTGTACGTTGTACAGTTTTGGCTGTACTCCCAAAGCACCTCACAATTTTTCATGGGGCTGCCAGGCTGTATGGTTGGTGAGGGTGTTTAGTTCCCTGGATGGTGGAATGAGCAGTATTGTTTCAGTATAGGAACGTATGCAAATCATAAAATTGGCGATGCTGGTAATCTCAAATAAAGCAAAAAATACTGCAAGCACTCAGGTACTCATGTGTGGTAAATGTTTTCTGTATTATCTTAGGAAGCATATTCCCCAATATGCTGCTAAAAAGCTTTAGTAAACACAAATAAGTTAATGATCAAGATTTTATTTTACGATGTTTATTGAGGGTTCAGTATTGGCCAGAACTCCTGGGAAAAAAAACTTCCCTACTCTTTAAAATTAAGTCTATAGTCTTTTTTTTGTGGTACACAAGGCCTCATGCTTAATATTTTAACTGAAAGATATTTCTGACAATGTGCCACAGCTGTAGTAATATTAAAGAAGTTGTATTTTTCATGAAATGAACTTGATATCCTTTTTTTGATGTTCCTCAGTCAGATTAAAGTATTTAGCTGGTTGTCAGGTCAGTATCTGATGTTATGCCCAAGAACCCTTGAACCTCAGCGTGCAATGTAAATAGGTTCAAATAGAAGCCAGTTACAATGAAACGTTTGCTCTCAATCCCCATACTCGCGTTCCCTAAGTGCACGAACACAAAGGCACACGTACAAATTTTTTTTTGTAAAGATGTTAGTAGCCACATGTCACTGAGCATAATTTTCTTACTGTGTAGTTGATGTTTTACAGAGTGGTCACTGTTTAAGATGTTTACACGAACACTAACAGAAGTATGTCCTCTGGCATCACAAAGTACAGTTTACGTGGACGTCACAGACAAGGAGAAGGTACTATACAGATTCAAGTTTTAATTCACGTACACCGTACATCCAGGGAGATTTTAAAGGATGGGTGCACTGAGGGCCAGCTGTGATCTTCAAGAATGTAGGCCATATTTACCCTCATGGTTACTGGCGTAATTTATTCTGAGGTGGCAACTATTGAATGGGGAGATCCGTAAGTTATAGGGGAGAGCTGCAAATGCCTTGTGGCAATCGGTTAGAAACTTCATTGATGGCAGAGTTAGTATGGTTGATACTTCCTCCTTCAAATCCAGAGAAGACCAGAATTTGCGTTACTCTTTCGGAACATCCTTTTAACAAATTGTGTATTTTTGAAATGTTTCTTGTAATGTAGGATAAACAGCTAATTGAAATGATCTCATATTAGTTGAGGAATAAGCCTTAGCCATGTGTCACGTACCCTGTGACCGGGTTAAAGAACCAGCAGAAATGGAAAACACATTGGAGTCTGGTATTGCTATAGACTAATAGTGTTTATTAGTAAACTACACAATACGGTACTATAAATGCACATATATCAAACAGGTTAGCAATGACATATGTGTGTATATATATATTATCACCCAGGCAAGGATGGATACACAAATAATTCCCCACTAGTCGCACCTTTTTACACTGTGAGCCACTGATCGATTTCCCCAAATCGATCCTCCAAAACCCCACCTTCCTGTGGGTGCAAAAACGCTCATTCAGTGTCCAAAACTGCGTGTCTGTCTGTGCATGAGCGGACCTGGTTTTTATCTCCAAATGTTGGACACCAGCTGTCCATCAACCTGCTCCACCCTCCTCTCTCTGCAGGAACTTTAACAAGCAGGCAAGTGTCCTTGTGGAAAGGTAAACAACTTTCAGAGAAATCATAACATCAATCTTTCGAGCAGTTTCTGTCTGTCTCTCTCTTAATAACAAGATCTTTGTGTCGGACACCTCCCCCTCTCTCTTTGTAACATCTCAAACAGTGTCCCAGCATTTTAAAGTGATTGTCCACAGGAAATATGAACCCGAGGAGTACATAACTCATGACATCAAGGAAAATAGAGAGGCCTGTAATGTGCTGCAGATTTCTATGTTCTATGTTCTTTTATTGAATATGATTGAGATACTTTAGATTTACCTGAGGGTAGGACTTGATTAAAGTTTGTGAAAAGTGACAATTTTCAATAGTTCAACTTTCTTTGGTGTATTGGCTTCAAAAATGTTCAGGTTCAAAAATGATGGTACAGGTTGAAAGCAAAAATAAAGATTAATTTCTAATTAAGTAGCTATTCTACAGTCCAGGGGTATCAAAATTGCTCTTAAAAGCTTTCTTCCAACTTTCTAGGTGAATGACACCTATGAACTGACGCCACCGGCATTCACACGGCTTAACACAACAGTACATGGTCAGTGGAGATCCTATGCTGTGTACAATTTGCTAGATCCTCAGCTGTACAGTGTATCATCACGCTCCTTAAACATAGTGTTGAAATGGAAACCATCTAAACAGTTTGGTGAGTTACAGCTTATTTGATGTCTGTTTTGGAATCTCTGGTTATGTATAGTCAACAGAAGAGCCTAAGTCTTAATCTGCTGACAAAAGACTGCAGTTGCTGGGGCAAAAGAGAAGCAGCTGGAGGAATACGATTGCTAACTTGGCCTGAACTACTGAGTTCCTCCAGCAATTTTTGCTAAGTCCAAATTTATTCTGCAACAAAAGTGAAACTGACTCGGCACAAAAACAATGAATAAGTTTGTACTGTAATTGCAGGAACTGGGGGGTTGCTGTCTTCAAATTTAGGAAAATATAATTGGCTAGTTAGGTACAAAAAAGACTTAATCTACATATACTAGTACCAAATATTGCATCAGCTATATATTCTTGTGTGCACATAAATTTCATTGTTATTTAATTATTGAAAGTATAAGGGGAATAGACATTCCAAAATTAGTGGACTAGGGCTAGGGAATTGGGTAAGGTTTCCAATCTTCAACGTGTAAATATTTCATTTGGAAGTGTAAGTGAGGACTGCTTGGTTATAAATTGACTGCCTTTGGATAATCTATCAGTGGCTATAGGAAATGAAAAAAAGGGGAACAAAAGTGTGGCTTATTTAAACTGGGTTTTCAACACTAGTAACAATGTATTGTGTCACCGAGAATGAATAGCCTACGATGATAGTATGAACATGAAACTCTATTCTGTAGGTTCCCAATTTCAACTTGGTGGTGATGGTAGGTAATGCATGGAGAGGGACTGAAATATCAGGCAATTAATCATTGCCATTGTGGGTTAAACAGGATGGAGTTGTTTGAAATAATAAATTGACAGGATAAACTTTAGTCTGTTTTTACTTGCAGTTGGGATATCAAGAAATTATTCAATTTGTATCATATGTGCTAAGCATTTAGACGAGGACTTCTGTTTATTGGGTTGGTTCAAACTTAGAGCCCTCTAACTATTATGGCCAGGCACTGACTTGTTATTCTCATTTATTTGCAGTGGTACCTGAAGCACCTGTCTTCCATGCAGAGCGATATGTGAGTGGCTTTGGCCTTTGGACAGGAAAGATCAACACCTTGATCTACAATAATCACCCCTACCGATCATACCCAGTGTTGCTGATGGAGGTTGTACCATGGTACCTTCGGCTCTATGTTCACACACTCACTATCAACACCAAGGGCAAGGAAAACAAGCCAAGTAAGAGATTTCTCCCCCTCTCTCCCCACTGCATTTCTCTTCTCATGGTCCCCTTTCCCCTCATCTCTATGGAATAAAATGATGAGATGGCCTGTGTAAAATAAGTCCATATATACTTAGGTGTGACAAATGTTACCAGCCTACATGTAATTTAGATTTTTCTTCAGCTGAACAGGCTACTTTCATTATTTTAGGAGAAACATTTGAGTTTAATGATCAATAAGGAACATCCTTTTGACTATATTGAGTCAGGGGTGAGGGGGGTGTGTGGTCATGTAGTCAGTGATGATTGGGACATGTGTACTTGCCCTGAGAAACAACATCTTCAGGCTGAGATGAATGCCTTAAAATGTCACAATCATTTTCTTTTGTGACTAAATTGGAATTTCTTTCCCCATTCCACTTCTTACTGCCTCACTTTTCAAATGTTGCCTTGATGTGAGCAGTAGTCACTCACATCTTGGCTCTAAAATTAGCTTTTATCCAGATTTGCAGAATGGAGCCAGATGCTCTTGACATTTTCTAAACTCAGCTGCAGAGAACTGATTCTGGAAATCCCCTTAAATACAAATGCTCAGATTTGCTCTAGCTACTGTTCCTGGCAAGTGGAGGTCACTCTTCATCACTATAGACCTAGTACAATGACAGAGGAAAGTGTTTTGGGAGAATTTTTATGAGTATGTTGGAGATCAGAAGGGTGAGTATCTGCACCTCATTCCTAATTTCTTATATTCAAACTTGTGTTAGATGAAGGTCCTTTCAGTGGTGTTCTGGAGCAAAGAGAGGTTGTAATTCTTGTGAATCTATGAGCAGCCACTTGATGGTACTGTAACTCTGATAAACACAACTATTACCAATGAAGGGAAAACTGCATTCAAAATGTTTTCTTCAAGTCCATTAACTCCCCTTTCATAGTAACTAATTTGATTTTGATTAGCTACCAAAACTTATGTCTCTTTTAACCCAGTAATAAATTATCCTCAATGCTCCAGTAAACACTTGTTCATATGACAAGCAAAAATCTAAGAAAAATCATTTATATCCTTTAATTATGCCAGTTAATCCATTCCTGCTGTAACCTTTATGCTCTGACATGTACTTTTCATTTTTATTGGCTGGGCTGTAATATGCAGCATGAATTATATTCATCAGGGGTATCTTGCCTGAATTCATCTGGGGCAGACTTAGACACGTTTTACTGCATACATTAAAGCCTAAGCAGTGAAGGGTAAATGCTACCACACTGAAGTGGTTCAAAAAAATTATTTCTTTAAGAATGACTTTGAGTATACCTGTTATCATCTTGTTTGTGTGGTGAAGATACACTGCTCATTTCCAAGTGCTTGAAGATTTTGATTTGGTGATGATGAGGAAGCAACAATATATTTCCAGTTAAGGGTGGTGTGAACTTACAGTTAATGATATTTTCGCAGGCTTCCAACCTTGTTCTAGGGCAGTAAAGATAATGAAGATGTAAGTTGTAGTGGGACCTGTGCTATATGTCAGAAACAGATGTTCATTGATTGCACAAAGATCCTGACAGTATGAATCCTGTTGTCCTAACTTCTCCTTAGTGTATTCTCCCCGTATTCCCATGACTCATCTGATGTTACTCACTAGGAACAATTTACAATGGCCAATTAACCTGTTAGCCTGCATGTATGAGTAGGTACAGAGGAGATGTCAGGGGTAAGTTTTTTTTACTCAGTGCATGGAATAGGCTGCTGGCAACAGTGGAGGAGGCGAATGCAATAGGGTCTTTTAAGAGGCTTTTAGATAGGTATATGGTGCTTAGTAAAATAGAGGGTTATAGGTAAGCCTAGTAATTTCTGAGGTAGGGACATGTTCGGCACAACTTGGTGGGCTGAAGGGCCAGTATTATGCTGTAGGTTTTTTATGTTTTTTCTTTTTGAGATGTGGGAGAAAGCCAGAATATGGAGAGAATGTGCAAGTTCCATACAAACAATTGAACCCAAGTCATTGGAGCTGTGAGGCAGCAGCTCCGCTAGTTATGCTACTGTGCTGCTCCCCATCCTGTCGATGATCTCTACCACCAAGTAAACAAGGACAGCTAGTGCACGAGCCCACCACCACACAGGGATCCCTTTGAATTGTATGCCATACTGACTTGGAAATATGTGGCTGATCCTTCATCTTAATATAATTCCTGTAGCTCACCGCTACTTTGAGGGCATTTAGGGATGGGCAACAGATACGGGCTTTGCCATTGATGTTCAGGTCTTGAAAATGTATGAAGCAGACAAAAATTCTGCAGAGGGAATAGATGCTTAATCTGATGGAAAGGCTGTGAAGTGGATAGCGTGTCCATCTTTGCACTGGATAATGCTACCCTCATCAATTTACTGTATCTGTTTAATCCAGACAAGCAGTACACTTCGTTACAATCTTGGGTTATACATTGAAGATTGTAGAAAGGCTTTGAAAAGACAAGGTGAATGATGTGCTTGTGATTTCCTTGGGCTGTGACATGTCATTGTAGCCACAGCTATTAGAGAATCGAGGATTAGACATGCCTGTACTCAGCACTGCCCATTTTAGGGATAACCTACTACTGTGGATTCTGGTAATCTGGACACATTGGGACCATTTTGGCCCAATTAAGCAGCTTCCTCAATTAGCTGAAGTTCCACGGAAATCGTTGAAAGAAAGAAAAAAGTGACAAACTAAATGAGTAACAATTTAAGTATTTAAATGAAGTACAGAACAAATTTAAACACTACCAATACCTCTACAGTACAGTAAAACTGTATTAGTTCCTAATAGTTACAGACAGAGGTATTCATCTGATGTATTTGGTTGACTGTAAGTAAACTAAATCAGTGCAGACACCTAGTGCAGATAATGAACTCCCTTCGTACAACGTTTTAGACAATTGCATCCTTCAGATCTACATTTTAATTGTAACACTCAAGATAATTGTAGGTACTTTTGTAATTCCTAACTTGTTGAGGTAGTGAAATCATTTCACTTTCACTCGCATCCATTTCTGACATCTTCAAGCCTAACTGAAACCATGATGAGTGAAACAGTTCTGAGTTATTGCTTATTTCTCACAACTATCAGTAACAAAAATCACTGTTTTTGAACACAAGCACATGCAACTGATGCTCTCTAAAATCTGATCACTTTAAGCACGGAGTAGTATCTAACAGCCACTGAAGAACATGCGAGTGACACTATTTAGAAGCTGTTCGGCAACAGCCCCCTACACCAGTTAAGCGACTTAGTGTCCCAAATATATGAAGGGAATCCCAGCTATTTCACTCGATTTAGTTTTTGTACTTTGAGTTGACCCAATTAAACAATTGCCCCAATTAACTGGAATCCACTATACACCCTGTCCTCGTTATATGCGGGGGATATGTTCTTCGCAGTTGGTGCATAATGTGAATAATTATTTAAATGGAGAAAACAGGGATGCATTCCAGAGGGCTTCCTAAATATGTTTTATCTGTAATTTATTCACATTTTCACACCAATATGACACAAAAGCAGTACCACAAGGCAATATTCGTATTATATTTCATCAATTTACGGTAATATTCAACATAATAAATCATAGAAAGTTAACATACTAAGGTGTACAGTACTCACTAACAGCGGCTTGTGTGTTCGCTCTGGGAGATGAGTGGTTGTTGTGGTGTTGGGATCATATCAAGCACAGCAAGGGGTGAAGGAAGGCTCACAGAACTCCTAGAACTGCCGGCAGCAGGAGATGACACCGGTTTGAATAAAGTGGAGAGGGTTGTTTGCTTGGCAGCATTTTGTTTTTCAGCATAAATTTGCTTGTAGGGAAGAAGGGTTGACGACAGGGAACGACTGAAATGCTGACTCCGTTCTAAACTTGGGTCCATGTCCATCGCCATTTGTGCCAAATGTTCTTACTTCCACCATTCCCTCACCGCTGGTAAACCCCCGGGATTTTCAAAATCACCTGTTGCTTGCAGCATCTGAGAGATAGTTCACCATAAAAAAAAACGCCTTGAATGTGGATAACAACTTGGTCGAGTGGCTGAATCAGCAATGTTGTTTTAGGCGGCAGGAATCGCACTGTTATATTAGGATGAATGCTGGTCCAAATGTTTAGGGTGGGCTGGCGCATTGTCAAGCAACTAAAGAACTTTAAAGGCAAGATTCTGTTCTCGGCAGTAGCATCCCAGAGCTGTGTTACCTTTAGCTGATGCCGCGCTGTTTATAATTTTCAACTTTTTTTCAAATATTAAAGCGGTTCTCTGCCGCTCAGCTGATGGCCCAGAACATGACATCGGACGCTTAGGAGGCACAGTTAAATATTTCAAGCACAAATCACTGTACCGTAGGTAAAACCAACAAAAGTTCAAGAGCGCAAGATTGCACATCCACACCTTCCCAAAACCAATGCGAGACTGGCAGGCAAACACAAGGAAATCTGCAGATGCTGGAAATTCAACCAACTCACACAAAATGCTGGTGTGAATGCAGCAGGCCAGGCAGCATCTATAGGAAGAAGCACTGTCTACGTTTCGGGCTGAGTCCTGAAGGGTCTCGGCCCGAAACATCGACAGTGCTTCTTCCTATGGATGCTGCCTCACCTGCTGCATTTCACCAGCATTTTGTGTGTGTTGCAAGACTGGCGGGAGTGAGATTGTGAGATGCGTGCACCTCATTTGTATTGGCAGGAAAGTGGTGCTTCTCGTCCCAACAGTGAGACTGAGGTGTGCGCACATGACTTGTATTGGCGGAAGAGCAGTGCTCCTCGCATAACTGAGTTTTGGACACATATAAGGAGGATAGGGTGTATTATCCTCCACACAACAACTTTTAGTTTCTGAATTTAAATGTTTTTCTTGCTTCTCTTGTCATGTACCCCGTGATTGGGTTAAAGAACCAGCAGAAATGGGAAACACATTGGAGTCGAGGATAGTGTTTATTAGTAAACTACGCAATACAGTAATATAAATGCAGGTATATTAAACAGGTTAGCAATGAGAAACACACACAAAGCTTCTTCAAGTCTAGGGGTAAATGAATACAGTCTTACGATGATATGTAAGAAAAGGTCAGTTCAATGCACGAGGTTGCTGTTGTTGGTAAGAGAGAAAGATTTGTAATCCAAAGGCATATGTTGTGAGAAGGCAATTATGTCGATATTCCAAAATAACAATAGCAGTAGGTTTTATCTCCGGAGTTGTTTCACTCCACACACGAAGTATCACCAACAGTGATCTTCAACGAATATCCTTTCAACATAAGTGGTACCACACCCGAATTCAGCTATGGGTCATCCCAAAGTGGTGGCCACAGGATACTGGAACAAAATCCACGTACAGATTATCACCAACAGTAGCTTGTCACTGAGGTACCATCTTCAAGTGGTATAACTACCAACTACCAACACAGGTAGTTTCCACACAATGTTACCCCAAACACACAACTGTGATAGCCACATACCCAGTTCCATGACATACAAAATAACTCCTACAGTGATTCGCCACAGGGGTGCCTTTCTTCAGTGAACTACCATACCCAAACAAGGGTAACACTCAAGTGGTAATTACAAAGGTTTCCACCCTCACCAGAGAACCCACTCCTGTGGATTAACTAAGTGACAGTCACACCTTCGTATTCGAATGGAACTCAAACTCACCCTTACGGGCTACAGAGCAGAGAGTCCAAACAGTGACCTCTTTGTCACTAGGTTTCTTCTGTTTCAAACCTTCTTCTCCTCTCTTCTCTTCCTTTAAAGTCACCGACTGTGACCATAACCAAAGTGACCGTTCTTCTGTGGTAGAGTTATCAACCCAGGCGAGGGTTGGACACACAAATAACTCCCCACTGGTTGCACCTTTTCTGTACTGTGAGAGCCACTGATCGATTCTCCCGATCGATCCTCCAAAAACCCACCTTACTGTGGGCATAACAAGCTCATCCAGTCTCCAAAACCGTGTGTGTCTGGGTAACAGCGGACCTGTTTTTTATCTCCACATGTTGGACACCAGCTGTCCCATCAATCTGCTCCGCCCTCCTCTCTCTGCAGGAACTTTAACAAGCAGGCAAGTGTCCTTGCAGAAAGGTAAACAACTTTCAGAGAAATCATAACATCAATCTTTCAAGCAGTCTCTCTCTCTCTCTCTCTCTCTCTCTCTCCCTCTCTCCCTCTCTCCCTCTCTCCCTCTCTCCCTCTCTCCCTCTCTCCCTCTCTCCCTCTCTCCCTCTCTCCCTCTCTCCCTCTCTCCCTCTCTCCCTCTCTCCCTCTCTCCCTCTCTCCCTCTCTCCCTCTCTCCCTCTCTCCCTCTCTCCCTCTCTCCCTCTCTCCCTCTCTCCCTCTCCCTCTCCCCCTCTCATTGCACTAGACACCTCCCTTTCTCTCTCATAATAGCAGCACAGTGACCAAAAGCCAGTCTCATTATCCCAACATTTTAAAGTAATAGTCCACAGAAAATATGAACCCAAGGGGTACATAACACTCTCCATTTTCTTTTGCTTTAAGTTTACCTGATGACCTGTAGATGTTCTGGTTTGTTTTGTTACCATTTTTAAATATTAGTATATTTGTTTGCTTCCAAGCCACTGCAAAGCTAGAAATTCCTTGTTTCACTGCAATATTCTGTAGGTTTCTGGTGTGCTGAATATATTGGATTTCAATGAATATTTCAGATTATTTATTGAACATTATTAGATTACAGTTTTATTGTTTGTGAAATGTATTTGGCAGCATCTTATAATTTCTGGTATATTTAATGGCAGGTTACATTCACTATCAGCCAGCAAGAGACCGAGAGTGCCCTCATTTACTGGAGATGCTAATTCAGTTGCCTGCCAATTCCATCACAAAGATCGGCATCGAGTTTGAACGAGCTCTATTAAAATGGACGGAGTACCCTCCTGATCCCAATCATGGCTTCTACGTTGGGTAAGGAGATGGAAGTGCATTGGAGCCTATAAAGGATATGGAGGCTATGAGAGAGTATATAATTGCCAGAATAGCTTTGTGGATGAATAACATGTGGAAGGTTTGGAGAAGAGTTGGGAAGGATGTACAAATTTAAGTTGAGATAGAATAAATGGTGAGAAACTTCCAACGGTGGAAGGGCGGAGACTTGAGGTGAATATTAAAATAATCTAAAATGATTTGAATCTGTTTTAGGGAGCTCTTCTTGCAGAGAGTCAGCATGGACCCAAAGGAACAAATGACCTTCTCTGCTATGAATACTGCTCTTAGTTTGCATAAAGGATATCGCTTCAAATAATATTTTTGAAATAGAAGGGAAAGAAACAATGCACACAAAATGAAGTGCAAATATTAAGAGCTATGTTCAATGTGTAAAAGTCATTGTCTTTTGACTCTGCGATAAACAGACAAAAGAAAGCAAAGCAACAGAAAGGCCTTAGAATATTTGCCTTATCTCAAGACAAATGAAAGGACTACTTCTGTTGGGCTTAGTCTGACCATTCCTGAAGTACCTGAAAAATCAGGCATTATTTCACTTTCTGCTTGGAAGCCTGAAAATTACAGGCATTTTATGCATTTCTAGTTGACAGTAGAAGTTGAATTAAATTATTGGAATTTGTGGGTCTTGTAAGGCTTTCTTGACCAGTGAATTTGATGTCCAGGTATGAGCTAAGCATATGGTCATGATGCTGGGTCTATCTCAGTGTGAGATCTCATTGTTTTTTTTATAGCTCTTCTGTTCTGAGTGCACTGGTGCCAAGCAGTGTAACTATGGAAGCCAACACCACTAAACCGATGCCTCTTTTCAATAAACTGTAAGTATGAGTGATCTGCACTATTTTCTGGTCTTTGTGCTGATTTCTTCACAGGGAAGATCTTGTGCTTTTGACTCAACTATTCACCTAACTAAAGCAGAATCAATGGGTGGCACTGCCTCAGTTCAAGGGACATGCATTCAATTCTGTCTTTTAGGTGCTGACTGTAGAGAATTTGCACACTCTCCCTGATTCTGCTTTCCTCCAATTTCCTCCCACATCTGGTAGGTGCCAGTAAATTCATTGGTAACTCTAAGTTCTTGTAGTTTAATCTCTTATTAGATTAATAGTTAATTTGGTGTAGGGACACAGAAATAAGGAATAATGTTTAATAAAGTGCAGAGACTCAGAAGAAAATGTAGATGGGCTAATTTTTGGTGGAATTCTGGATAGTGAGGGATGTTGCCAAAGGACATAGCTGGATATAGAGCAGTTGGTTGATATGGGTTTAATCTGGGTAAATGTGAGTTGTTGCACTTGAGATCAAATGTAAAGTGAATGTACACAAGCTAATGGCAGAACCCTTAAGAGCACTGATGTATAGATGGAACTGGGAGTCCAAGCCCATAGTTCTTTGGAAGTGGCAATGCAAGCAGACAGAGTAGTAAAGAAGTCACATGGAATGCTTGCTTTCCTCAGTCAGAGCACTGAGTATCTGAATCAGATAGTTGTGTTGCAGCTTTTTGAAACTCTGGTTAGGTTACATTTGAAGTTTTGTGTTCAGTTCTAGTCTCCCAATTATAGGAGCAATATGTAGACTCTGACTTTGACAAGGGTGCAGAGGAGGCTCACCAAGATGCTGCCTGGTTAAGAGAGTATTACTAAAAGGAGAGGTTGGACAGATTCGGATTGTTTTCTTGGAATGTCAGAGGCTGAATAGAAACAACAGAAGATGATAAAATTATGAGAAGCATAGATAAGGTTGATGGTCATTGTCGCTTTTCCAGGGTAGAAATGTGGACTGCTTGAGGGTGTTTACCTGAAATTATTAACCTGCTCAGTTGAGGAAAAAACACCAGAGACACAAAATTACCTCTGAAGTGGTTTTTATTCAGAGAGGAGTTCCTCCTACACTTCCCCAATGACATACTCTGGCCCTAGTCCTGTACGCATACTTTGCTACACTTACCCCTTGTCCCCCCCTTCTACATGTACCCCTTACCCTCTCCACATTCTCATTTCCCTTCTTTGATCATTTCAATGATCAATCGTCAATATCGTGAAAATCCTCTGGTGCAGGTTCGAGGAGTTCGGTGGCCTCGACGGTTGCTCGTACTACCATCAGTGGCTTAGCTGGCAGCAGGTCCCTAACGAGGCCAACATGCAGTTCAGGACACATCTGACAATGGCAATACAGACAAAAATCCCAATAATGGCTGTCAATGCGTAGATAGCCCCATTGATCAACCAGTCCTTCCATGTACTTAGTCCCCAATCCCCCCATCCTGCCCAACCTGTTCCTTCCTTAATGGATCGTAACTGTTCATCTGTTTTGTTTATATACCGTGTTATGTTGGCGGTAGCATCGGCTAGCCCCATTATGCATTTGTCCTTTATGATAGCACAGAGCCCTCCCTCTCTGGCGAGGAAATGCATAACGGTTTTGCATGGAGAAGAGCCACAGTTGGTTAAGGCTGTCAGTTATGAGTATTAATGCTCCCCTGGTGGTGTTCCCAAGGCTCATGAGACCACAGGCCAGATAGTTCCGATTGTGGGCCGCCATAGTGCCTCCTGATGCCCCGTATCCGGCCACCTAACCTGTGGTGAGGGTAGTCAGGACTTGGTAATCCGCACAAAATTCCTGGGAGACCGCTCTCTTGTGCCTCCCAGACAGGCGGGATAGGGGACCCCAAGTCCCAGGGCAAGGGACCGCGGTGGGGAGGCCGCCGAGGAAGGGTAAGGGTACTCCAGGAAGTTGGTAGCAATGCCATTATAGAAGAAAAAAATACCCCGGGAGGGTATACATGATCTCAGTGCAACCTTTACCCTTTAGGTTTTTGTCGTCGCTCCACTCTCCCACACTGGTAGAGGGGTACAGTCGCTTGGTACCCCTGCGATAGTCAGGTAGTGGGAATACATGATCATTGACTTGGAGGTGGGTGCAGTTCCCCTCCCCACAAAGGAGTTGCACCCCCTGGGCCAGGGACTGGCACTTTGTCTCATGGCAAGAGCAAGATATCCCTAAGGGGTCCTTGGTGGGGTGACACTCCCTTTTCCTACAAGGCTTGGAGATGCAGGTGACGTTAATCAAGACATAAACGTCTGAACACCCCCACCCTGTTCCAAAGTAGCAGTTCTCATATACTCGGACACCCTTCGGGGGCTTGGGATTCCCCTCCCACCAAAGATCTTCTTTCATCCACGGGAAGAGTCAAACCGCTCTTATATGATCTGACCGCTTAATGATGGATGGGGGAAAAGTAGACAGTCCGCGACAGGGGCCTTGGAAGAGTCATAAGTGAGTTCCACCCTCTTTCCCACAGGCAATGTTTCGCTGGTGGGGGCGCATTGGAAGGGTTGATCGGCACGATCCCAGTGAGGGAAAATGGTGAAGAGCGAGGAGACACTGGCAGGGTGGGGATAGCAAATGATGGTCGTAGTTCCATACAGTCGTTTGTGCACGTTTTGGAAATAGTTCTCACTTATAAACCCCCGAGGGGTCTTCCAAGGGTGGGGCCTTTGGGGAAACTCCAATCCCTTTTCTGCCTTGAAATGTCCCCCTTCGATCTCTTTAGGGGGTGTGGTCCCTCATCCAGAGCATCCCGCAAACACTTCCCCTTGTGTAACAGGCCCCTTAATCGACCCTCTGCCCGATTTCTCTTGCAAATAAAGTCGAACCTGCAATTCTGGTCCTGACAGGGGAGGGCCCAATAGTTCCTTTCACCTAGGACCAGTTGACAGTCCAGTTGTGCAAGTCTCCCAGTACAATAATTAACCCTGGTTACATTCCATTTCCCCAATTGGCCTTCACCATCATCGCCACAGACCAGGACATCCTGGCTGCAAAGGTGATATACTCTACTGTCCTTTCCCGGGTGGCATCGATAGACCCGTCCCTCGACCTTTGCCCTATACCCCACTTTCCCTAAAAGAATATAGATAACCAACAGCATCCTACCTTCCATTACTAGAGTACAGTTTCAAGAATGTGGCACCACAAGGAAAAAAGGAACTTAAACACACAACAGTTCAATCAAGTCCGTTTCTCAGTCCCTTCATTTATCTGTAGTTCCTAGCGGGTCCGGGGTCCAGTGCTTGCAGTCGCTCAGACGAATCCAACGTTCTTGTCCTTTCACTTTTACAGCAGAGGGGGTCTGCAGGAGGACCTGGTATGGTCCTTTCCACTGGGGTCCCAGCTTGGGTCGATCCCAGTTCCTTATTAGCACCCAATCTCCTGGTTCTGCTCCCTGCCACTTGCCTTCTCTGTCAGGCACAGGTCTTGAGGCTTCCTTCACCTGAGTGTGTAGAGACTTAAGAGACAAAGTTAAATGCTTGAGGAAGCACTGCAATTCCTCGCCCATCATTTGTAAATCTACTTGCACTGGCGGGGGGGTTTTGGTCACTGCCCCATGGGGTTCTATTCGGGCATCCATAAAATATCTCAGCAGCAGTTAATCCGGTACCAGTTTGAGGTGTAATGCGCATGTGATACAGTGCCAGGGGAAGGACTTTAAGCCAATTTAGTCCTGTTTCAAGGGTCAATTTAGTTAATTTATCCTTCAGGATGCCATTTGCACATTCCACAATTCCTGTGGCTCGGGTGGGGGGGGGGGGGTGATAGGCACAGTGGAATTGTTGTTCAATCTTTAGTATTTTGCAGAGTTCTTTGTTTACTTTCCCAATGAAATGCGGACCGTTATCAGATGAGAGTCTTTGTGGGATACCAAAACGAGGAATAACTTCTTTCAGCAGTATTCACACTACTGTGGAAGCCTTGTTGTTTGTTGTAGGGAAGGCTTCAATCCATTTACTGAAGACATCAATTATAATTAAACAGTACTTGTAACAATTCACCTTGGGTAACTCAATAAAGTCCATTTGTAATGTGTCAAATGGTCCTGCTGGGGTTGGGGTGCACCCTTTATCACATCTAATAGATTTACCCGGGTTTACTTTATGGCAAATTAAGCGCAACCCCTTGCCCATCTCTCCGCTGCCTCATTTAAACTGGGGGATCACCATGTTTTTAATAACAACATACACATTTCCTCCTTGTCGAGGTGGGAGTCAGAGTGGAGGCGGTCTATTAGGACAGGCAGGAGAGTATCAGGAATACAAGTCTGGCCTGCTGGGGTCTGCCAGAGGCCCGTTGCGTTATTAATAATACAACCATGTTTCTTTCAAACATCAATCTCTGTCGCGGGGCGTCCCCCTGTAATCACGCGATGTCGGATATGCCTGGGCTATCAGCCGGCTGTCTGGCAGGCAGAAGGCGTGGGGCCGAATCCACAGTTATTGTTTTAGAGGAGGAGGCTCGCTTGGCTGCCGTGTCTGCTCTGGCATTGCCTTTACTAACGGGAGAGTCATCAGATAAGTGGGTGGCACATTTTATAATAGCAAGCTTACCGGGAAGCTGGATGGCTTGGAGCAAATTGTCAATGTAGAGGCCATTGGCAATGCTTTTGCCAGCCGACGTTTGGAAACCCCGCTGCGCCCAGAATGTACCAAAATCGTGAGTGACCCCAAATGCGTAGCGTGAATCTGTGTAAATAATGGCTATCTGACCCGAGGTGAGGATGCATGCGCGAGTGAGAGCGAAAAGTTCAGCCTGTTGGGCCGAGACTGGTGGGTCCGCCTCCAAGGTGGTTTGTGGGGTCACGACGGCATAGCCTGATTGCCGGCTACCATCTGGGGAGACAGAGGACGAGCCATCCACAAAAAGTATCAGGTCCAGATTGTCGAACTCAATGTCCTGGAGGTCTGGCCGTGGGGAAATGAGGAAGTGATTTCGCTTGACGCAGGAGTGGGGAGGCTTGTATAGAATGGCGGGCGGGTGTTCTACAAAGGTAGCAGAGTTAAGTCTGGTGCAATAGGCGAATGTTAGCAACAGATTATGGAGAAGAGCAATCTCGTAGAGGCTGAGTGGCGCCTGAGTGAGATGCTGAGTTTGGTGCGTGGTTAGAAGGGCAGTTACCGCATGGGAAGAGTAAACCATCACCGGTTGATGCAGGGAAACTAAAAATATCCCATGGGGTCACCCTGTAGATTTTAATAGTACTCAGCAAATATTCGATAAATTCCTCCGGCTTCTGCTTTCGGTCCGGGGCGCTCTGCATCACTACCAGCATTTCAATGGGCTTCCAGGGGGTATACACAGGAACAGTCAAGGGATTTTGCACAGCATCCTCAGGCTGGGCTTGATTGTGACGAGGGTTGGAGACCTGTCGCATTGGCATCTGTCGGTGGGGGCTTGGGTCTACCTGGATATTTAGTGGGGTAGGGCCAATCAAGGTACTTTCAAGCAAGGGCCGCGTCAGGATTATCCTCGGGGTCAGTATCATCACAGGAGGTGGTAAGTTCTGAGTCAGGGTCAAACTCGTTCCCTTGGGTCTATCAAAGGGCCATCACTCACATAGAGGTTCTGTCTTGTAGTCCATTTATGAGCCATACGGTTCTTAGGGGTCGCAGGTTTAGTACCTTGTGTGTCCCCTTTCCTGGTTTTAGCTCGGGTATGGGCTGCAATAGGGTCGGTGAACCATGGGCTTAGGGTCGGGAGTGCATGGGGGGGGGGGATGATCATGGGTCAAGGGCACAGGGGGAGCGGAAGGTTCTGAAGGTACAGGCAGGACGGGATTTGCAGCCCCCGCAGGCTAAGGGACCTGCTGCTCCTCCTCCTCCTCAGTGTCCTCATTAGGGTGAAATAGGGTCTGCAGCCCAGTCATATCCAATGCCGGCCTTTTATCACCAAGTTTTACATTATGGTCATCAATCCTACACTGCTCATCATAGATTTCATGTAAGGCCTTCGGTACTGGCCAGCTGCTGGGTTTTCCATCACTATCATTGATGGGTATCTTTCTATTTTTGCATTCACCTCCCAGGAGGTCTGGCGGGAACACTTATTAAGTCTGCTGCCCACGGTATGCCAATGCATAATTAGGTCTTTCCATTTCTGTGAGACATTCTGGCACCACACCTGTCCCTCTGCTTGCTTACACTTCTCAAGATCCCAGGTTCCCCCTAATGGCCAAAATTCATTCCCCAGCTTCTTATTCATCCGCGCACTCAGTCTCCGTAAATCTGTCTCGTTTTCAGGGAATTCTTTACACATTTTCCATAATGGTGTATTTGGTTCTGATTTATCCAGAGTCTGGCCCATTTTGGTAACTTACTCTCAACATCCACTTCATTTTCCTGACCTTCGCGTGGCAGATTTCTGCTCTTAACAACCAGTCTAAGGCAGGATGTGGTTTCTGTTAGATGTTGGAACCAGACCTTAATCAACTTGAGGATGTATTGCTCCGGAGCTTCTAACCCCATACCCCATGCAGGGACTCTAACCCCACTTCCTAAACCAGGGGACTCGAACCCCAAACTCTGCAGGGACTCTAACCCCACTTCCTAAACCAGGGGACTCGAACCCCAAACTCTATGCAGGGACTCTAACCCCGCTTCCTAAACCAGGGGACTCGAACCCCAAACTCTATGCAGGGACTCTAACCCCGCTTCCTAAACCAGGGGACTCGAACCCCAAACTCTATGCAGGGACTCTAACCCCGCTTCCTAAACCAGGGGACTCGAATCCCAAACTCTATGCAGGGACTCTAACCCCACTTCCTAAACCAGGGGACTCGAACCCCAAACTTTATGCAGGGACTCTAACCCCACTTCCTAAACCAGGGGACTCGAACCCCAAACTCTATGCAGGGACTCTAACCCCGCTTCCTAAACCAGGGGACTCGAATCCCAAACTCTATGCAGGGACTCTAACCCCACTTCCTAAACCAGGGGACTCGAACCCCAAACTCTATGCAGGGACTCTAACCCCGCTTCCTAAACCAGGGGACTCGAATCCCAAACTCTATGCAGGGACTCTAACCCCGCTTCCTAAACCAGGGGACTCGAATCCCAAACTCTATGCAGGGACTCTAACCCCGCTTCCTAAACCAGGGGACTCGAACCCCAAACTCTATGCAGGGACTCTAACCCCGCTTCCTAAACCAGGGGACTCGAACCCCACTTCCTAAACCAGGGGGCTCGAACCCCAAACTCTATGCAGGGACTCTAACCCCACTTCCCAAACCAGGGGACTCGAACCCCAAACTTTATGCAGGGATTCTAACCCCGTTTCCTAAACCAGGGGACTCGAACCCCAAACTCTATGCAATTCTTACCTGTTATCTGTGTCTCCCAACTGAGGTTCTCTGTTTTGTCCGTGGAGGCCGTAGGATGGTCAGCCGGAACCGAAGGGGTCGGAATGGGGAGTCAGAGAGAGAGAGAGAGAAAAACTGAGAAAAATCTCTCGGAGGGCCCTTCCGTCTCAACCCGCTCGTACCTGCCTGCCGATCTCTTACGCCGGACCCTGAACTGCCAACTGTTTGGCTCCTGGCTGGCTCGCCAAATTGTCAACCTGAAATTATTAACCTGCTCAGTTGAGGAAAAAACACCAGAGACACAAAATTACCTCTGAAGCGGTTTTTATTCAGAGAGGAGTTCGCAGCCACACGCACTTCAGGCGTAAGGTAGCCAACTCCCAATTTGTTGGTTCACAGAGGTCATACTTATACCCAAAAATGGGGCACTACTTTCGCAAATATGATTACCGATTCAAATTCATCGATTGATTGGCTATTGCATAGAATACTTGGAATAAGTATAGACACAAATGAAATACTTGGAATAAGTAAGGACGCAAGCAAAACACTCAAAATAGGTATACAGCTCAGTTACTTTGCCAGACACATTGCCTTGCGGTGGCAAGGTTCCCCTTTCCTTGTGGTTGCCATGTCTGTTTGGTACTCTATTTTAGTTACCTGTTCCCGTCCTCCTACACTTCCCCAATGACATACCCTGTCCCTAGTCCTGTACGCATACTTTGCTACACTTACCCCTTACCCTCTCCACATTCTCAAGGTGGGGGGGGAGTTTAAGGGAGATGTGTGGCATGAGTTATTTTTTACATTGAGTTGTAGGTGCCTGGAATGTACTGTGAGGCACGGTAGTGGAAGCTGACTTGATCGTGATGTTGAAGAGGCACTTAGACAGCCTCATGAGCTTGGAGAGAGAAGGGTCATATTCAGGCAGATGGAATTGGGTTCATTTGGCATCATGGTCAGCACAGACATTGTGGGCTGAAGGGCCTGCTTTACTCTACTGTTCCAATGCTACTGTTCTTTGGGAGCCATCATAGTCCAGATAGCATATCGGCTTCTTCCTGTGTGGCTACAGTGTTAGAAACTGAGTGACACTGAATGTTAGGGGAAGTGTGTAGCTTCAGAGTTCCATCATATACAGGCCTTTGTTGCCTCCAACTCACAGCTCTGTCACTACCTCCAGACTTCCCCCCTCCATCTACATATCACCCCTCCTCATCTATATTTGATTATTGGTTGCCAGGTTTGGCTCCATCCCTTCTGTTCATCTCTTTATACTGGCTACCTCTTCTCCATATTTCAGTCAAGATGAAGAGTTTCAACCTGAAATATTGACTGTCCATTTCCCCCACAGGTGCCGCTGACCCACTTGAGTTCCTCCAGCAGTTTTTGCTCCAGATTCCAGTAACTGTAGTATCTCTTTTTGTAGACCTATTATATGACTTAACACATTTAATGAAGTTTAATTGTGTTTAAATTTGAAATGTTTAATAATTTCTGGGTTTTTGAATATTTGTGAATGTTGATGAACATTTGGTGTCAGTGACAGCTTTAATTACTGATGGACTTGAGGCTGGGATCTTAGCAGCTGTCAAATCCATTCTGTGAGTGTAGTAAGCCACTTCTGCTGGAGAAAACTGCTCCCACTGTCACTATGGAAGAAAGCGTGTGATCATGGATAGGTGGAAGATTTGCCCCTAACCTTGACAGTGAATGTGGACTGTAACAAGAGGTCAGATGTACTGCATTTGACTTGTATTCCATAATGTACAGGCATGGAAACCTAATCCCTAGAAACAGGTTGTGCTGTTAAAGTATAAGAATGCCATTTACCAAAGAGATGATTAGGTTGATTTGGACATCCTCTAGTAGTCAGGCAGTGACCAACAGTTCCTATTAGGGAGGCTCAGCAATTCACTGAATTTATAAATGACTAAAATGATAGGATTAAAAGCCACTTATTCCAGTTTATCAAGGACACAAAATTGGTTGGCTTTTTAAAATTTATAATTGGAAGCATTAAATTTCAAAGCACTATTAATCAATGAATTGAATAGACAAAACTGGAGTAAATGCAACATTAGCAAAGTAGAAGTCATCTCTGTGGATCCAAAAGCAATGTATTAAAGTACTTCAAAATGGTGAAAAACTGAATGCAGTAGAGATTGCAAAAGACGTGGTACGTAGGTATCAACTATCAGCATCATCGTCAGGTATAGAAAGTAACTTAATAGAAACTTAGTCCATAAGACCATAAGATTTAGGAGCAGAAGTAGGCCATTTGACCCATTGAGTCTGCTCCACCATTCAATCATGGGCTGATCCACTTCATCCAGTCCTCCCCACTCCCCTGCTTTTACCCCATACCCTTTGATGTCCTGGCTAATCAAGAACCTATCTATCTCTGCCATAAATAGGGGTAGGGTACTAACATGGATAGAAAATTGGTTGGCAGACAGGAAACAAAGAGTAGGGATTAATGGGTTCTTTTCAGAATGGCAGGCTGTGACTACTGAGACCGCAGCTATTTACTATATTAATGATTTAGATGAAGGGATTAAGAGTAACATTAACAAATTTGCAGATGACACAAAGCTGGGTGGCAGTGTGAAATATGAGGAGGATGTTAGGAGAATGCAGGGTGACTTGGACAGGTTGGGTGAGTGGGCAGATGCATGGCAGATGCAGTTTAATGTGGATAAATGTGAGGTTATCCACTTTGGTGGCAAGAACAGGAAGGCAGATTTCTATCTGAATGGTGTCAAGTTAGGAAAAGGGGAAGTACAATGAGATCTAGGTGTCCTTGTTCATCAGTCACTGAAAGTAAGCATGCAGGTACAGCAGGCAGTGAAGAAAGCTAATGACATGTTGGCCTTCATAACAAGGGGGGTTGAGTATAGGAGCAAAGAGGTCCTTCTGCAGTTGTACAGGTGGTGAGACCACACCTGGAGTATTGTGTTCAGTTGTGGTCTCCAAATTTGAGGAAGGACATTCTTGTTATTGAGGGAGTGCAGTGTAGGTTCACGAGGTTGATTCCCAGGATGGTGGGACTGTCATATGTTGAAAGATTGGAGCGACTGGGCTTGTATACACTGGAATTTAGAAGGATGAGAGGGGATCTGATTGAAACATATAAGATTATTAAGGGATTGGACACGCTAGAGGCAGGAAACATGTTCCTGGTGTTGGAGCAGTCCAGAACTAGAGGCCACAGTTTAAGAATAAGGGGTAGGCCATTTAGAACAGAGTTGATGAAGAACTTTTTCACCCAGAGAGTTGTGGATCTATGGAATGCTCTGCCTCAGAAGGCAATGGAAGCCAATTCTCTGGATGCTTTCAAGAAAGAGTAAGATAGAGCTCTTAAAGATGGTGGAGTCAAGGGATATGGGGAGAAGGCAGGAATGGGGTGCTGATTGTGGATGATCAGCCATGATCACATTGAATGGTGGTGCTGGCTTGAAGGGCCAAATGGCCTATTCCTGCACCTATTGTCTAAATACACCCAATGACTGGGCCTCCACAGCCGCTTGTAGCAACAAATTCCACAGATTTACCACCCTCTGACTAAAGTAATAGTTTGGATTATAACCTGAGGTTTTAAGTCCTGCTGTAGCTAGAGTGCTTTATTAAGGTATTGTATTCAGTTGTGGGCACCTTACCATTATGGAAAATTTGTTTTATTCTTGGAAGGAGTACATTATACATTTATTAAAATGACACCTGAACTCCAAAATGTTAAGTTAAAAACTTGATAATGTTCCCAGAAATTTAGAAAATTAAAGGTGACTTGTTGAAGTTTATAAGATACTAAGGAGATTATGCAAAAGCAATGATACTTGTATTTAGTTGCGGGGCATTTCTGAAGTTTAAAGCCAAGCCTTTCAAGAGTGAAATTAGGAAATTCATCTCCATGCATATAATGCTAGAAATTTGTAGAACATGAAATTGGGTCACAATGATACCAATAAATATCAAAGGAGACTAGGAGCTAAATAACTTTGCTTAAAGAGTGCAGCAACTTCAGCTGGAAATAATGTAGAATGGCATTTAGTTTGTTGAAGAGGTGCAGAATCTACTTTGTAACCAGTTATGTATGCATTTTGTTGCAGGTTTCCACTCATCGATCCCTCGGTTTACTTTGTCAGGCTCTACACTGAAGCCTTGCTGGTGAATTTACCCACGCCTGATTTCAGCATGCCCTATAATGTCATCTGCCTGACTTGTACTGTGATTGCAGTTGGTTATGGCTCCTTCTACAACTTGCTCACAAGGACATTCCAAATCGCCGAGCCCACTGGTGGGGTGGCAAAGAAGATTGCTAATGTAATCCGTAGGCTGCGTGGCGTTCCACCCATCTGAAGTTGCCAAGTGGGGCCGGGAAAAGCACTGATATCAAAGTCAGCAACTGCCCTGAGTTGAGTTATCTGTATTTCACATTTTAAAATCTGTGTTGCAGTGGTTTCACATGCTGTTCAGTTGAAATGAATTGGGTACTGGAAAACATTGTGCTGTGCACCTGCTGTTTTCACCAGGTCAGGCACCATGAATGATTTGTTGGGAGTGGGAGGTGTGCATTGAGCTGCTTTTTGTTGCAGTATGCAGTAGAGGGAAGAGGAAACCATTCAGCAAAATTGATAAACTACAATCTGTGGTGTCTATGCATTTTAAATAGTTATATCTGGTGTCTTTGCTAGAAACTCAGATCTGTACACACCAGCTTCTACATCTTGAGGCTGATTTTTATAAATGAACACTGCAAACTGAAAAGGATGGGGTTGGTGAGAAGGGAATAATCTTATCATTTAGTTACTTATTATCCACAGCCTGGGGTGCTGTGCTGTGCTTTATGGCAGAGAGCCCCATTTTGTACTATAATCTATACTCTGGTTTGCATTGACACCTTGGCAGCTAGCAACAGACATCTTTTGAGAGATCATTTGTCAGTCACATTGCAAGTACAAGCCTCAAGACAATGGAGCTTGCAACAGGCATTTAACTCCTAATAACATTTACAAATAGCCTCATTCCAGTGGGATTAACAAAAAGGAAGGAGTGAATGGTACTGTGCAAAGCTTGGATTTTATTTTTTCACTGATAACAAGCTCTTGGAAAGATTTGCAATGGTTTAAATGGGCTGATTTTATAGAGGCTGTCTCACACTTTTAAAGTACAATTTACATGGGTTATGATGTTTCCCCACTCTTTTCTGTGAACTCTGCCTTGAACTTCACATGTGTTTTCTTCAATTTTCTGTAGCTTGTGAGCTTTAAAACCCTGATTACAGTCTTTCCATGGCATTAACTAACTTGTGTATGATCTTTCTCTATGTTCAGCATTAGCCCACCAGTCCCTGTAAATGAGTTAATTCTCCTTGCTGTACATTAGAGTTTCCTGTAAACAATTTTTTTTCTCTGTTTAGGAAGTACTCCACTGGTTATGAGAAACTAATTCTTCATTTCTAGATCCAATTATAGTGAGAAATTTTGTCCTCACTTCTAATCTTATGGAGTAATTGCAGTATTATGTTTAAGAGACAGTGAACGTTGAGTGATGTTGCAATTTCACAGGAAAGGTTGTTGCAATGATTGGAGTTATGGATAGAATATCTACAATTGTCACCAAATATCTTTTGTCTGCAGTGAATAATGGGATTGAAGATACTGAATTGCTGTAAAGAGCTATGTTTGCACCCCTAAAACTCTCCTCTGCATTCATCTACTAAATAAAATATTGTCTGCTCTTCCTGGGCCTAACTGTGTTTCAGACTGAGTGTTACTTTTGCTAGGAATGTCAACTTTAAAATTACAACCAGCACAGCATGCATTTGATACACAAATTGAAGGAAGCCAAATGGATAAATGTTTCCCACTGGGATTCAGAATTTGAAGTGAATCATTTCCTAAATGAGCGTCAGTTGTTGTGATAACTAAGCAAAAATTGGAATTGATTTTTTTAAAAGGCAGCCCTTCCAGGAATCCACTAGACAACAACTTTTATGCTTTTATATAGTACCTTTTAACAAAATTAAATATTGCAAGATGTTTAGGGGTATTATTAAACAAAATTTGACACTGAGCCACAGCTGTTAGTGTAAATAATCAAGATCTTGGTCAAAGAGGTAGATTTTTTAAGGTATCTTAAAGGCAAGCCAGAGTTTGAAAATGGGAATTACAGAGCTTGGTATCAAAGCAGCTCAAATAGTCACTGATAAAGGAGCAATGGAAACTGAGTGCAAAAAGCCTGAATTTGATAAACCCAAAGATCTGGAAGGCTTGATCTGAGCAAGAGGCTGCAGAGATGGGTGTTGTTGCAAGATTGCAGAAACAATTGGAAAGAAGCAAGAGAATTTTAAGAAGTGTTCAGTGTGGGCACCAGTACAAGTATGGTGGACAAATAAGACTTGGACCAACCTTTGCAAGCAGAGCTTAAATAGGGAAGGAAGTGAAGTTTATATAGGCTGGTCAGGAGAGTATTGGAGTACAGCAGGCAGTTAAGTATGGATGAGGTTTCAGCTGCAACTGAGCTACAGCAAGGGATGACTGGATGATAATATGAGGTGAAAATTAGTACACTTTGCCTGGGAATGGTTACATGAATTAAAACTTGCATGGATCATACACAATGCAAAGATTTCAAGCTAACTTGGCTTCAACCATTTTCCTGAATCTGAAAGGTGACAAGAGAGAAGAATCTGTTGTATGATGCCAAGGATTCTTAAGGCTTTGGTCTTCCTAGTGTTTAGTTGGATGTCATAAACAATAGGGCAAACCTGAGACGAGGGTATAGCTGAGGGCTGTCAGTACATAATGAGAACTAGATCTGGCTAAACATACTATGCCAAGAAGAATATGTAGACTAGAAACAGCTTTTTTTCTATAACATCTGTGGTTAATTACAGATTCTTGGGTAGCTTGGGATGTAAGGAATATGAGATAATCAGAAGTAATTCTCAACTACAATTGAATAAATGTGAACAGAACCAAGCCATCTGAATAATGTAGGATGAAGTGATTGAATTTGTTGCCCATCTCTGCGAAAATTTGGAATATTTTAATATAGTCAAGGTCGTAGATTACCATGGTAAAGAGCATGGTGTTGCATTGCTGAGAGGGGAATAGAGGCCTGATCAATTTCAAGTGGAAAGATGGGGATGGATTTGAGAGGAGGTAACAATTTTAAGGACTTTAGACAGGAGAGAGAAGGTGCAGGCAAGATTTGTTCGAAAAGGCTAGATAGGAGATGGGTTGAATCTAGAGGAACATTTCAGGACTAAAGCAGCCAGAAGCATTCAGTTGATGGAAAACAGGAGGGAATCAATAGAAGCAGCTGATTGGGGCCGGTGACTATCTCTGTGCCAATATATCCATGAGCCTTTTTGGATAGTAGTTGTATAGGAGAGGGTGATGTGCATGAACTGGCTTTTGATTAAAAGCTTAGTCAAGAAGGATCTAAAAGTTCAAAGTAAATTTATTATCAAAGTACATGTATGTCACCATATACAACCCCAAGATCAGTTTTCTTGCAGGCCTACTCTAAATCCAAGAAACAATATAATCAATGAAAGACCACGCCCAACAGGACAGAAAACCAATGTCTGAAAGACGACAAACTGCTAATTCAAAAGAAAAGAATTAAACAATAATAAATGCACTGTAAATAGAGAACATGAGATGAAGAGTCCTTGAAAGTGAGGTCATGGGAACAGTTCAGTGATGGGGTGAATGAAGTTATCCCCTTTGGTGGTTCAAGAGCCTGATGGTTAAAGAGTAATAACTTCCTGAATCTGTTGGTGTGGGCCCAGAGGCTCCTATACCTTCCTGAAGGCAGCAGTGGGTGGTGAGGGTCCTTGATGAATGATGCTCCCCTGCAATGGTACTTAGTGTGGGGAGGGATTTACCCATGACCCATGGGCCATAACTACCATCTTTTGTAGACTTTTCCATTCAAGGGCATTGGTGATTCTACACCAGGCCATGATGCATCCAGTCACTATACTCGCAACTACACATCTATAGAAGCTTGTCAAGATTTTAGATGTCATGCTGAATGTAAACTTTTAAGTAAGTGCTACTGTACTTTCTTCATAATGGCAGGACAGATCCTGTGGAAGTGATAAAACGGAGGAATTTGAAGTTGCTGACTCAGCCCCTCTGATCCCCCATTGAGAACTTTGGTTTCCTCCTCCCGAAGTCAATTAATAGCTCTTTGGTCTTGCTGACATTGAGTGAATGATTGTTGTTGTGGCACCACTCAGCCAGATTTTCAGTCTCCCTCCTATATCCTGATTTATCACCACCTTTGATTTGGCCAGTGACAATGCTGCCTGTCATCATCAAACTTAAATATGGCATTGCAGCTGAGCTTAGCTTCACAGTCATTGGTATAGAGTGAGTAGAGCAGGGGACTAAGCACACAGCCTTGTGGTGCACCTGTTCTGATGGAGACTGTGGAGGAGATATTGCCAATCCAAACTGACAGGTCTGAAATTGAGGATCCTATTGAAAGGAGGTATTGAGGCCAACGTCTTGAAGCTTATTGACTAGTTTTGAGGGAATGATAGTATTGAATGCTGAGCTGATGCACCTTTGCTGTCCAAATGCTCCAGAGTTGAATGAGAAGCCAACAAAATGGTGTCTGTTGTGGCGGAAGGCTAATTGGAGCAGATCCAAGTCACTTCTCAAGCAGGAATTGATGTTCATCACCGTCCTCGCCAAACAAATCATCACAGTGGATGTAAGTGCTACTGGATGATAGTCATTGAAGCAGATTACCATGCTCTTTATTAGGCACTGGTATAATTGAAGCCTTTTTGAAGTAGGTGTGTACCTCAGATTGCTGAAGTGAAATTGTAAGGATATCAGTGGACATTCCAGCTAGTTGATTAGCACAGGTCTTTAGTAATTGGCCAGGTACCCCGGCAGGCCAAATCCTTTCTGTGGGTTCACCCTCCTGAAGGATGCTCTCACATTGGACTCGGAGACAGAAATAACAGGGTCATTGGGGGCTGTGGGGATTTATGAAGGTTCCTCCATGGCTATAAAAGTTAAGTAAGTCAAGGGATTAGGAAGAGGTTTCTCAGATATTGTGGCCATATATTCTTCAAAGCACATCAGTGATGGCTCTCTTTCACTTGAATCAGTACAGTGGTTTGAGGTAGCATAGATAATTAAGGGAAATAGCCATGCTGGTAAGTGCACTGTTATTTGTGGTCTCCATGGCTCAACATACTCTCTTATGGATGAGATCTTAGACTGAGTTTCTCTGTGGACATATGAGGTCTGGTGGCAAACAAATTTTCTAGAGCCCTGACCAAGATTTATTCATCCACCAATACACCACAACACTGAAACTGGCCCTTTAGCCTGTTTAGTCTGTTTCAAACTATTCTGCCTTGTCCTATGGATCCAAACTTGGACCATAGCCCTCCAGACCTCTCTCATCCATGTACTTCCCCAACTCTTGAATGCTGAAATAGGCATGGTACTTAGCTGCAGAGGAGAGTTGAAAATGAGAAAGCTTAGTCATAATTTCAAGCCTTCCAAATGAAACTTGAGGAATGGTCACTTGTAATAGTGGAACTGCAGCTTGCTTGTTCATAAGAAGATTCCACAATCAGCAGTGTGACCAGATCCTTTAATGATGTCCATGAAGAGATAATTCCAGACACAAAGGAAAGCTCCAATTTATCATGGTGATGAAACCTTTCATATCCATCCTCATTCACAGATGAACACTATCCAAATGACAGCACTCTACTGTCACTTGTACTGCAATGTACCATGGATTATTGGTTTAAGCCTCCCGAGTGGGATGTAAAAATGGAGTTAACTACTTCAGAGAGAATGTTAATATTTTCTGAATAGATTGGGCAGGGTCCATCAGCAAGCCCAGAGCACTATTTTGCTACTTGTGTGCTTCTTTGTTTAAAGGGGTTTTGAAGGATTTTTTTTCTGGACCAAGTGAGGAGCATTAACAAGGTGAAGCAAAGCAAATCATAGGACAGTTCTCTGGAAGAGCGATTATCCAATAAATTGTTTTCATCTAACCTTCCTTTTCAGTTCGCTTTCAATATGACCAATCTGGTCACATACTGTAATAATCCTTCAATCAATGCAGCTTCAGCATGCTCCTATAACATTTATAATATTGTGATGCTTTCTCCATCAGCAAGGTCCATATCATGATGTCTGTTTACAAATCTCCCTTGTGCAAAGCCCCTCATATTCACCTTCTCAGTCTTTGTAAGTTCAAGAAGATGCATGGCAAAATGTCATGAGTTTTCAATAGATCTTTGAACTATCAAAGTTTCTGTCACTTCAGGTTTCTCCAGTGGTTCGAGAGCTGATCATTCCATCTACGATTAACACCATGCATCAATCAACTTCTGTTCTTTATCACACATATACAAGGTGGAGTATCTCCAAGTGTAGACTTGTTTAGGCAGACTTCTGAGCAATAGTCATTCAGGGTTAAATGATGACTCCTTGTGGGGAGAGCTACCCAGAAGAAAAATGGAGGATATGGGCTGTGCAGGAGGGAAGTGTGAGGTTGATTGTGCAGTAGGTTAAGAGGTTGGCACAACATTGTGAGTTAAAATACAGGTACTATACTCTGCTGTACTATTCTATGATCTATTTCACCTCCTCTCTGAAATTCAGCTCTATGGTCTGTGAGATAAAGTCTGGAGCCAAGGGGTCCTAACAAAAAAAAAACTAGGCATCCCTGAAGAGTAGCTTGTTTTGGAGTACCAATCTTCATTACAGTTTGTTTTCTAGCCTCATAGCCTTTGATTTATGCAGTGCTCCCAGCCATTTGTGAATATCACGTGTGGTGAGTTGCACTGGGTGCTAAATGGTTTTAGTAATGGCAGGGACCTCAGGAGAAAGCCAAGACAGACCGCACAATCGACAGTTCTGGGCAAACATTGTTTTGAATGTGTTAGCCTCATCTTTATCACTCACACTCATTGGATTCTGCCATGGGGAAGAGGGTGCTTTTCAAGTCTTTTCTCACTTGCCATTGAATTGTCCACCACCATTCATGACCAGATGTGACATGAGCTTTGATCTTACCCATTGGAGGGGATCATGGCGTGCTGTTTTATAGCTCAGTGTTGGCACCTCACTATGTATTTATCAATACATAGTGCCCTTCCTGGCTTACCCTTCTGCCCTTCTCACTGAAGCTGAAATTATCCCCTGTGGCTTGTTAGTAGCGGAGTGTGAAGGCCATGAGGTTACAGGTTGTGGCAGTATAATTCCTGCTGGGGCTGATGGATGTCCAGGTTTGAGCTGGCCTGAATGAATTTGCAGAGGAGATTTACCAGGATTAGAGAACATGTCTTGTGTGTAAAGGTTGGGCAAGCTAAGATTTATCTTTTTGGAGCAAAGGAGGATGAGAATAGACTTGACAAAAATGTGCAAGATTTTAAGACACATAGGTAGCGTGGAAAGCCAGTGCCTTTTCCTAGGGTGGCAATGGCCTAGGAAATCAATTCAAGGTGAGTGGAGGAAAGGGTAGGGGAGGTGTCAAGAACTAGGTATTTTTTCCCCACAGAGAGTATTAAATATCTGGAATACACTGCCAGGGATGGTGGTAGAAACTAATACATAAGGGACATAAACACATGATGAAAGGAAAATAGGGGGTATGGTCTATGTAGGAGCGAAGGGTTAGACTGATTGTGGGTGAGGTTGTGGGCCAATGGACCTGTGTTGTTCTGTATTGCTCTAGGTTCTTTTCATTTACTATGTGATGGGGGAGTCTTTGGTGCTAAGATAGCCAACAGCCAGCTGAAGGAAAGCAGGGAGGAATACTAACTCAGAATTGAGGGAATGTGAAGATTTTGAGAATAGTGAGACTGCAGGACATGGGAAGGAGTGAAGTCATATAGGGTCCATGCTGCTGCCTGAAATTGTTGTCTGTCTTATCCAGCTATACCTCTAAACAGGCTGTGCTGTCCCAGTTTCTTGCAATTGAAAGTCATTTCTGAACTCTAAGAATTCACACTCACCTTTTCCTCCCCTGACTGCAGAACACAAGGAGGCTCAAGCAAGCACTTTGCATTTGAGTCTGCATCGTATGGTCAGAGATTTGTTTCCTCCAGTGACTGACTCAGAACCACCTGGCCAGACGGAAAAAGAGCAAATGAGTGAAAGGAGAGAGGAAATAGGGGCATCCCTCTTCTCATTACAGGAGCCTAAAGACCCACACTGAATGTTTTAGGAACAGCTTCTTCCCCTCTGCCATCAGATTTCTGAGCGGTCCATGAACCCGCGAACATCATCTCCTTCGCTCTATTGGTTTATTATTACTTAAACTTACAGTAATTTTTTAATGTCTTGCCTTGGCCGGTTGCCACGGAACAACAAATTTCACAGCACAATAATATGTCAGTGATAATAAAAGCTGATTCTGATTAGGTCATGTATGAGCTGTGACATGGTTAACTGGAGTCACTAGGGATGGGTTCAGGGTTATTTAGAGAAGCTTATCAAGTATGAGTGTAGAACACATGTCCTGTGCTTGATGACATTATTGGTTCATGTGAAGGAGTCCTGTCCATAAACACGTGGTGACAGATGGTATCACAGCACTGCAGCACTGATCCTATATGAAGTGGTAACCAGCTCAGAGACTACTGCTTTGTTAGAGTGATTGGGATCAGAAATGCCAGCAAGGACCTCAAAGGCACCACTCACTGCACAGCTCTTTCTGTCCTGCAGTCTGTGTATCCAACACTGCAACTAGTTTGGTTCCTTGCTCATAGGACACTCTCCCATTCAATCTACCCACTGCTGGGAAACGAGGACAATCATCTCTCAGGAAGAACAGACAGACAGCCAAATCCCGACAATCAAGATTCGTTCCAGACTTGAATGGGTTCTCTTGGAAATTTGTGCTCCCGGTGGCCTGGACTGAAGGTGTTGTATCTGAATCTGCGCAGTATACGGAATAAGGTAGATGAACTTGCAGCGCAGTAGCATATTGGCAGGTATGATGTTGTAGGCATCACTGAATCATGGCTGAAAGTGGGAGCTGGGAGCTTAATGTCCAAGGACACACATTGCATTGAAAGAACAGACAGGAAGGCAGAGGGGGTGGCATGGCTCTGTTGGTAAAATATGAAGTCAATTTATTAGAAAGAGGTGACATAGGGTCGGAAGGCGTTGAGTCATTGTGGATAGAGCTATGGAACTTCAGGGGTAAAATACCCAATCAGAGTTGTGTACAGACCCCCACAAACAGTAGTAAGGATGTGGCCTACAAATTACAATTGGAGATAGAAAATACACTCTCCCACTATGGGAAACATCTCTCCATGCATGTCCATTTTATCTAGGCCTTTGGATATTCAATAAATTTCAGTGAGATCCCCCTCATTTTTCTAAACTCCAGCAGGTACAGGCCCAGAGGCCTCAAAGATAGATTAACCCTTTCATTCCCAGAATCTTTCTTGAGAATCTTCTCTGGACCCTCTTCAAAACCAGTACATCCTTTCTTCAATAAGGGTCTCTAAACTGCTCACAGTAGTCCAAATGTGCTCTGGACCAGTGCCTCATGAAGCCTCAGCATTACATCCTTGCTTTTATATTCTAGTCCTCTTGAAATGAATGATGTGTTGGGCTGAAGGGCCTGTTTCTTTGCTGCATTACTCCCTGATCCCAGGGGAATCTTTTAAATGGGGATATGTTGGGAATTTGGACTTCAGTGCCTCTTCCCTCCTGCTGCTGACAAGGCCCTTTCTTAATGTAGTCAGGTTCACAAAACATAGTCTGTTGTTACCTCTGAGGAGAGAGAAACCTCTTTGAACATGACTCTTCTGTTCTCCCTCTCACCCACACCAAGTACAGCTCCTGATGGAGGTTGCATTTGAAGCACCCTGGTTTCCTTGGCTGTACAGGTCTAGGGAAGACCATCTGTGACCTCACCAAATGTGTGAGATTGAGGCGCAAGCCCACTCCAAACTCCCTGTCTTTGTGGATTAAAATAAAATGAGTGCCACGAAATAACAGACAGTACACTGCATACAATTAAAAGATTGAGCTTTGTAATTCTTAATTTGACTGAAGAGTTAGGAAAGAAAAGAACAACAAAAAAAAAAGGCCCAGTTTAGTGAACCAGTCTAATGTACATAAGTTGTTCACGGTTTTCCCAAGTCACCGATCCTCAATCGATCTCGCCCCAGGCTTCGTCGAATCACGGTCCTGCTTCGGGTTGAATCCAACGGCCTCTTCTCTCTGGCGTCTTCTCCCCTCATCTCTCTTGAACCGCACAAAAAAACCCAGGCCCAACCTTAGTGTCCCTCACCAGAGAACCCTCCCCTTCAATTCGACCATCGTAATTGGATGGCAGACATTTCTCCTCATCTCCTGTCTTCAACAATAATCCAAACATGAGCTGAAAACAAGCAGCTCTCACAGAACAGCACAAAGTGAAATATGGAACAGCATAGCAGTAAAAATATGAACCTGGGCTTTACACTCTCCCCCCACCGAAATAGTCATGTCCTCATGACCTTGAAATAATATGTCACCTCATCTTAATACCATCGCTTTCAAAGGAATTTCATGATGCCAGCACCTCCAATCTATCTGTTAAGGGCAGTGACATATCTCACTAGGGGGATAGCCATAGCACTCTGTTTCCCTGGTGCTACATAGGCCAGCCTAATGGGGGGTCTCCTGATTCTTTGCGATCTCCTTACCCCATCACCTAAGTTTTCAGTTTCAGACCCTCCTTGGGATACTTCTGGTCTATATGGCTTCCCTCGGTCTATCACTCTTGCCCTCCTGAAACTCGTATCCCTCTGCCACTTGGCTGGGCCCCATTTCATCCCCTTCATGGTCCTGCTGAAACCCAGCCTGTCCACAGATAGTCCCCCCAATTTCATCTGCCTCAGCGTGAGAAGGGTTGGGAATCTCTTCCTCAGTCAGTGGGGAGTTAGCAAAAGGCAGCATATACCACACCCCCATTTCCTCATCCTCCCGAGTCCTTATCCCATTCAGGGGCGGGGGCCTGTCTAATCTCTCCTGCTGCTAGTCCTTCAGACTATCCACGTCACCGCAAAGCCATCTTACTAGGTGTAGAGTCCAGGTCAGGCTCTAGGTCAACACGCATCTCTTGTCCCAGAGGTAGAAAGTGGAGATGGAGAAGCTTGACAGGTCCATTCACATCCTCTGGTTTCACCCGGAGATCTGGTATGTTTGGCATCTGACTCTCCACCACATAGGATGTAGTCACCCAGCGGTCAGCCAACTTGTGCTTCTCTGGTAGCCCCAAATTCTGTATGAGGACTCAGTCTCCCGGCATTATTTGAGAGAACCTAACCTTTTGGTCATACCTCCACTTATTTCCTCGATTCTGCTTTGCAGTCGTGACCTCAGCTAATTCATGCACCTTTTCCAGCTCCCCTCTCATATCAGACATGTACTTCAGATAAGTCTTCAGCGGTAGGTCATCCTCGCCAGTCCCAATCACAGGTCAATGGGCAACTTCACCTCGTACCCAAACATCAGGTAGTATGGCAAGTACCTGGTAGCTTCATTTTGTGTACAGTTGTAACAGTGGACCAGATGTCCAATAGGTTGACTCCACTTGCTTTTGCTGACTTCCAAGGTTCTGAGGATGTCTAGCAAGGTCCAATTAAACAGGCTGCTGATCACGCTGTGTGTGATAAGGCATGATCCTCGACTTCTCAACTCCAAGCATGCTCAGGAACTCATGTTCGAGCCTACTCTCGAAATCCCATCCCATGGGAAGACCATAATAAATGAAATACTTCTCCCATAACGCTGTGGACGCCCTCTGATCCTTCGTAGGGAGATAGTGCGCATTTCTGGTATAGTGATCTGTAATGACCAAGACATTCGCCACGTTGCTGGTATCTGGCTCTATTGACAGGAAATCCATACACTTCAGGACAAGTGGCACCACACTCTGTAAATGGGACAATGGAGCAGCATTCCGTATGCATCGAATGCACGACTAGCAGCATTCTTTGACCTCTGATTTCATTCAAGGCCAGTAGAACTGATCTCTGAGCGATCCATAGGTCTTTTCAGCCCACAAATGGCCAGAATCATCATGAGGTGACTTCACCACTATCCTCTAAAGCTTCTCAGGCAGAATCAGCTGGGATCGCCAAGGATGATCCAGAGGCAACATGACCTGGTACAGGATTTGGTTCCTCAACTCCAATCTGAGCCATTCTCTCAGTAAAGGAGGCACCTCAGTGTGTTTCATCTTCCCTGCTTGGGCCACGTCTCCTTTTATCAACCACTGACCAAATGATACCAATGCCTGGGTCATCCTGCTGAGCAGCTGCGACTTCCCCAGGACTCTATTCCAGTAACTGATGTAAGGGGGTTTCTTCTTTTGTCGGGTTTTTTGTGCAAGGGGGTTCTTTTGTTACTGTGTATGTTAATCAAAATGGCTTCTTTGTTTTGTTACAAGTAGGAATGCTTCTTTGTTATGATAAGTGCTTTCTCTCACAGTTAGTTTGGGTTTAGAATTACTGATAACAAGAATTGTATTCATTTGTTAACCAATCAGGATTAATGTTATTCTCTCTCTCTTCTGAGTCTGTAAACTATTGTTGGCGGGCTTTTGGGGAGTCGGCGCGAGGGGGTGAGAGAGAGAGGACACGATGCTGTAAGCTGGGTGACGGAACGGACCCCGAGCGGGGGTCCAAGGCCAGGGTTTTCAGCGAGGAGAGGAGACAAATGATCACTCGGGTGGTCGTGAGCTACAAGTCGAGGAGGTCTGAGGGGATTGAATGGTGGCCAGAAGACTTTGTTAATTGAGCTCCAACAGTTGTGCGCAAAGCGATTTGGACTTTTATAAGTTTTGGCGCCTTTTCTTTATTTTTCTTTTCCTTCATATATACTGTATCATTATTAATCACTTAGTTTTAGTAATCTCTATAAAGTGTAATCATTTAATCGCATATGGTGTACTGTCTGTTAATTGGCGGGGTTGGGGACATCACATATCATCCACACAACCACCTCTGCAGGGGCCAGTCGCCACGACCTTTCTCTAAATGGGGTGTCCTCTGTCATTTGGATGGTGTGGCAAGTGTTCTTGGAACAACCCACATCAAACTCGTCAGTAGAAAAAACACCTTCCAGTTTCAACATCATCTCTATCAACCTCTTCTTCCAACCCACAGGTACTGGAGCATCCCCAAAGTTGAATGACTCAGCAGTCAATTTTCCCTTTTTCAAAGAGAGTTTCTTCCCAGCTTGTCTCACAGGGACGCTAGACATTACCATCACCAGGAAGAGGTGTGCCGGGGCATTCTCTGCTTGAAGGTGACCTCCCTCTTTGTGGTGTTCCTGACACTCACTGCCAACCTGTTCACATGTACATCTGAGGGTTTCTGCAGTTCGGGCCTCACCAGTACCCCAGCAGGTAAGACTGACTCCTCTTCATGGTCTTCCGGAGAATCCACTAAGAGGATCTCAGCCTCAGGCATTCTGGAAAATCTGGGGTTTCCCATCACTCTTACTACTTCCCCAGGCCGTAACGTGGTTGGTTTTGTCTGGGCGAGCCACACAGTCCCTCCTCTATGCTCATTATCCAGCACAGTGCAGCCACACACTTCTGCAAAAGCAGCTTGAAACACTGGGAGAATGCATAATGATTTCAGAAAGCTCTCTGCAGCTCTCTCTTTGCAAGCTCCTATTAGCTTCCTCACAATAGGAGTATTTGTCCCCACAAGAATTGAAACTCCACCCTTCTCAACAGGGTCCAGACAAACCAGTGCTAATGTATCAAGGACCTCAGCCACTCCCACATCTGGCTCCAAAAACTCCAGCTTCTCTGACAAATAACCATTATACCGATAATCACCCACAGTAAGACCCTAGATCTCTAGTGCACTGAATGGAGTCAATGGTAAATATGTCAAATATTGATTGAAAAACGAACGGTACAGCAAAGTGACCGACCACCCTGCGTCAGGTATGGCTCCAGCATAAATACCCTCTATCTGTAGCAATACACTGGAGCATGGCCCCACTAAGCCTCCAGGAATAGGGATTTTTGCTTTAGGGCATTCCTTGATATATTGCTGGGAACTGCCAGGCCATGTCCTCACAGAGTCTCTTCTAACTTTCCTGATGTCTGTCTCTTCTTGGGTACCCAGAGGCTCACTCTCCGAGGGGTTTCCTGTCGATCACACTCCCAGCTGATGCGTCCCTCTTCACCACGGTATTAACAGACAATATCAGCTGCTCCTCTTCTCGTGGGATCCAGCCACAAGCAGCCCTCGACATAGTCCATCCCTTTAGGAGGTCTGCCTCCCTATCAGCTCCATCATACGGGGGAGCCAAACCTTTGCTCCACAATCATAACTGTTCCTATGCTAACGGAACTTAAAGTTCAATTAACAATTCATCAAGGATTCGAATGTCTACCCCACTCAACACACACACACACACACACACACACACACACACACTTGTTACCAGTAACCCTGTGGATTTGCACCACCGCTCAACCATAACCACGTACCGTAGTCACTTTACTGGACAACATTTAGCACAGACTTAAACACGCAACCCACTAGATCGATGCTCAGGGCAATCACGCAGCATTCAACAAAATCGATCCCGGACGAGCCCCCACAATGAAACACTGTGGTTTCCTCGGCTCCACAAGTCTGGGGAAGATGATCTCCGGCCCTGCCAAACGTGCGAGCTTGAGGCGCAAGCCTGCCCCAAAACCCCCTGTGTGTGTGGATGCAGTACACTGCATACAATTAAAAGGTTGAGCTATATAATTCTTCATTTGACTAAAGGGTTAGTAAAGAAAAGAACAAAAACACAAAGAAAGGGATAGCCCTGAGTGCATGCAGATCACATTCTTGGTAGGATCTCTAAGTGGTTTCTATGCGGCTGCAAACCTGGAAATAGGAAAGTGCCTGTGGCTAGGGGAGTATCTGTTCCACACACAGCTTCGCAGTGAGCTATGACAGACTCCTCCATCCCAGCGTCCGTCTGGTGTGTGGCTTTTTCCCTCTCCACCTGGTACACTCTCCTACAAGCAAATGGCATAATACCACAATCCTCACGTCCCCGATTGGGCTTCACTGTAGATCAGCTCGTACACTTCCAGTGCGACGAGGGCACACCCACCGTGTTTCTCACGCCTATATCAAACTCATTTGTGCTGTACAGCTGACAAGCAACCCTTTGGCGGAATGCAACGTGTCGAGCGGCAGCTGGGGGAGGAAAGGCGCTGCCAACGTTTTGGGTCAAAACCCTGCACCGATGCAGGGCTTCAATCAAAAAGCTCACCAACTCCTTCCCTCCCCCATTGTATTCCCTCTAGCAGGCTGCTCGTCGCTCCAGACTCCAGCATTTGATTCTCCATCACACGGTTCAACTGATGGCAAATCCCACATCCACCGTGAGTAACCCTGAACTGGGAGCTGCATCTAAGAACCCATCTTGTAAAAAGAATTAATCTTGTTCTTATCTGGCACCATTACTGTAATATTGTTTGTACATCATGTAAGTATGTGTTCCTTCTTCTCCAATCTCTTGGTCAATAAATCCTCCATCCGAGCCATTAAATTAGATTACACCTGTTTCGTCTTACACCTGCCTGCATGACCTTGCTGCTAATTAATTAGCTGCTGCATTTCCTGTAACCCAACTCTCATTATACCTCCAGCGTATTGCTATGGCTGGAAAAATCCTTTAGAGCATCCTGAGCTCATGGAAAACTTACAAATGCAAGCTGTTCCTTAGCATTCTCTTTATTAAATATAGACACGCAAGGCACTGCCATTTGCAGGTTATGGCATGACAGTATGGTGGTCAACAAGGTTCCTACCATCATTACTATCAACATGACGTGCTGCCTCAAGAGGGTAACATGCATCATCTAAGATCACCATGATCTGGGGCACACCATCAGGCAGGAGATACAGAAACCTGAAGTCCCACACCACCAACTTTAAGAACTGCTACTTCCCTTCAACCAGTTGGCATAACCCTGATCGCTACAGCATAGCAAACCTTTGACCACTTTGCATTATAGTTAACTCTATTTTTGTTGTAATTGCATTCTTGCTTGTAAAGTTTGTGTTTAATTTATGCTTTTCTTGGAACGTTGTGTATCCAATGTTATGTGTCTGTGATGAACTGGATACACATATGCTTACATATATGACCTTAAACTCTACACATGGCAGGCTAAGCACACTTCAATTAATCCTTACCCTTTAAATACTCCTTTGCCTCTGTCCGTCAGATGTACATTGTAGCTGTGGTTACCACAGAGTACAAACAAGCCAGATCTCATGGAAATAGTGGCAGATAACATCACTGCTGATGTCATTTCCTCCTGTGGATCTATTTGGCCTAAAATGGTGCAGGTGTCTTCAATAACCATTGGAAGATTGGAGGAGCATGAGAGCTTGTGGGCTCTGCCTGCTGGTAATGGTTCATCTGTGGGTCTGGTGGGAGCTTTTGGTCTCTATCTCAGCCAAGGATTCCACCATCTCAGAGTGAACAAGTTTCCTGTTGCATCTATGTTTCTCTCATCAATTTCCATTTGCTTACTGATTTAAGGTTAAAGCACCACTTTATTTTAAATTTGGTTTTCCACCACTTCCAGTATAATTCAATCACTTTATGATGGATAACACAGTGAGACTCTCCCTCATTTCCCTCCCTTGGAAAGCTTTCAGACCTTAACAGCTCTTTAAGAAATGATGTGCTGGATAAGTGCTTGCTAATTAACCCCTGACATTAATTCTCTTGAGCTTGTTTGCTGCAAACCTTCCTCAGCTGCTTGCTGGTGAACCTCCAGAAGAAGACCCTTGGGTGACACCCTTCCTTATTTGGCAGTGTCCCCTCGTGTATTGGGCTACAATGTCTGTGCCCTCACAGATATCTTTGTGTGAGTTGCTGTCGGTTCAAGGCCAGCCCGTGACCGAGGAGCAGGCGTGGGCTCTGTGTTACCATGGCTGTCGGGCTATCCAGCAGCAACAGCGTCAAGCCAGTAACTGGACTGACTGGCTGATGAACTGGGGGCAGCCTCAGTTCCAAACAATCGAAGACTTGATCCTGAATGAAGATGGAACGGTTGGGTGTGTTTCCACTGGTCACGGTAACGTAGGGGCAAAAGTATTGGCAGGTGAGTGGCAATAGAAAAGCCCATGCAACAGATGATCCTGGTGGTTTCATGCTTTAAAGTCTTATTGTTTTTGAGAAAGAGCACTTGTACTCTTGAGTCAGTGTACCACTAATATCTGCTCAATTTCTTTGATGTTCTTCTGGTGAAGTGCTGGTGTCGTTAGTATTAAGTATCCACTTCTAGTTGGCCAGGTGAACCCATTAAAGCCACTGCACCATTCCTCTTTTGTACTATTGATTTATTTATAATTTGTAATGATTTATATTTATGGCACAACTGCTGTCAAAAATAAACACATTTCACATGCTGGTGATAGTAAGCCTGATTCTGAAAATGGCAGGCTTACTTGTGATACTGCAGTAAATAGTAAAGAATTATTCCCTCCGCCCCAGGATATTTATCTCATGGAAGATGCATTGGATAGTTCCAAAACTAAAAGATGACCAACTCGGTTGAACAGTTGGAGTCAGTGGTGTTCCCATGTTTCTCCCCACCCTGTGCTTCTAATTCTTTAAGGGTCCTGTTTTAATTGATATTGCTGTAGAACTTATTTTAGGGTGCATTGGCATCTCTGTGTTTATGATGGAGCATTGGGTTGGCGAAAGGATGCTATCAAAAGTGTTTATGTGAAACTGCACTTGGAGAACACGAGTGTTCCTTTGCCCTGTTGCTAGTGCCTGTCAGGTGGAGGAGAGTCTTTGAGACCCTTGTTCTGGCCTGTACTGCTAGTCATGAGGTATTTGTTTGACTGAGCTGCTGCCATGTGTTGTGTTACCAGACACTACTGTAGAGCACTATTTTCATATGATCTTGAGTAGGGTCAAAAGGAAAGGAGACCTGTCATTGGGAGCTTGCATTGGTGTAATCCTCCATTGGTGTACATGAGTGAGGCAGCTTGCTCTATTCCTGCCCTTTTCTAAAGCAGAGTGTGAGAGGACAGCTTGGTGGTACTCCTACGGTTTCAATATTCACACACGTTTGTTACAGAAGCTGCTTGAGAGACCCAAAAGGTGTAGTTTGGACAGTGAAACTTCTTTTGCAGCATGGGGGCTCTTACAACTATGGGGGTATTGAGAAAGTAGTGAGGTGTTGGGAAAGCAGTGGCCTTTCCTTAAGGGCTTCCATTGTAGTTTACTATTTATTCCCAGTGTGTTCTCTAGTGTTGACATTGCAATTTGTCTTTTATTTGACATGATTTATTTTAGTTTGTTGTTCCTTTACTTTGTTGCTCCAAATCTTTAGTTTGTGTCATAAACAAGCAGGTAGTGCTGGGATGAGTTGGGGATGAGTTTAGTCAGAGGACCACAGACTCCGAGGAAGGAAATGTGGGTTTGAGCTCCTACTTGCCCTGGTGCTGCTTTTCATGTGAACAAAATGTAATGGTTTCACCCAGGCAACAAGTGTAACAGATGTTTACCTACAGGGTATTTATAACTAGCTCTTGTGATGTCCCAGGCAACAATTATTTCAGTCTTCCCAGTGCTTGGTGTTAATACAGTAATATCCATATTTGCTACTGCCCTTTGACTAGCCACATTAAGCAATCTTAAATTTTGAATTTCACGAACATTCTCCCAAGGAAGTGAAGAGTACTGTACTCTGAATAGCAACTGGCTTGTGTTGTAAAGGAGGAAGGGTCGGACCACTGGGGCTGATGAGGTTGTTATGGAAAAGTAGGTGAACTCACTACTTGAGGTGTAGGGGCAAGAGGTGATGGGTCAGTATAAAAATATAACTTCTAACTGCAGAGTTATGACATGTTGTGGAGAGAACATTGAGGGTGTACCTTGGGGTCTTGAGAATTCTTCCTGCTGAGAAGCTAAAATACTGAAATTTGATTAATGGGGGTTTTTGTCATCAGAATATGCAGACATGAACAGTTAATACACAAGATTTGTTTGATTAAAATAATGGTTCTATGGCTATAGGTGGCAGTGGACTATTTGTAGCCATCAAATTATTTAATGATAGGCCTGAGATTCAGAATAGAGTTTAGCAGAAATTCCCTCACTGTTGAGGGATTTCTTCCTGGGTCAGCAACTGAGGCAGGAATGTTTTCAACATCAGTAATCTGGGGGAAGTTGATGAAGGAGAAGGGGACAAAAGGATACAGAAAGGTAAATAACTGTGATGGGGTCTCTGCCCTTTGAAGTTGGGGCCAAGCACATGGCATGTGCTGAGATTGGATTCTGGATGATGTTGGTTTGACTTGTTGCTAAATGCAACTCCTTTTAATTTTCAGATGACAAGAAGAATACGTGCACAGAAGAGAAGGTAACTGGCTTCTACTTAACCCAGAATGAGATTTCTAATGGTGGTAGACAGACTGATTGCTGTGGAATGAGACTGAGCTTTATCTGCACTCTCCATAAATGGAAATAAACTTAATGGTGACCAAGTCAGAATATGGAAAGCCAAGAAGTTTGAGATTTGCTTTTGCACATGCTCATCAATGTGAAATTGTGTGTTCTTAACCTTTGGCTTTTATTATTATTATTATTATCGTCACATGTACTGAGATACAGTGAAGGGCTTGTCTTACATAGTGTTCACATAGATCAAGGGAAACAATAACAATGGAGAACAGAGTGTGATAGTGACAGAGAGCGCAGGTAAACAAGAAAGTGCATGATCATAATGAGGTAGATTGTGAAGTCAAGACTCCATTTGATTGTACTAAGGAACTATTTAATAGTCTTCTAACAGCGGGCTAGAGGCTGACGTGCTGAGCTCTGTCCACAACTCTCTGCAATTTCTTGCAGTCACGTGCAGAAGTGAATTCTGCACAGGATGTACCAGGTGGGATGTGCTGTTTAACGGAGTGTGAATGATCCCGCTTTCATTCTCACTTACAGTTACAGTTCTCAGAGGCCTGGTTAGAGTATCAGCCTGTTGATCCAGGGACATGTTCATTTCTCTCTATAGGAGGTTGGAAATTTAAATAATTAAATCAGATCAGTAATCATTTTTTTCTTTAAAAGCTAGACTTTGTGACATGGCTAGAAAACAATTGGGTTGGTGTAAAATCTCTTTTGGTCCAATCAGAGTACAATCTGCAGTGTCTGCCCGGTGTGCAATCCATGGCTCCAAGTCCATCCATGTTGTTTACCTTTTGGCTCGGTCTGAAGGCCAATAAACAGCAGCAACTTCCTAACAAATAAATAAAAAGACTCCGAGCCAGTCCTGGGACCACAGACAAGCACACAGAGCACAGACATTCCTTCTCAAGTCTGCTGGCAGGAGTTTCCTTGCCTGCTGTTTCTCCCATCCCCAACACCTGTATTAAATCTCCTAATTGACGGAGGTGGCTATGGAGGCTCAACTGTCCTCTACCTCTACCTCTACCTCTTGGTGATTTGTGATGGGCTGCATACATGACACACTGGCTGTTCTTGCCCTTATTGCCATAGGAATAGGAAAATGTTATTCCTGTGACGGGGTCCATAGTCAAAGAGTTCAAACGTGGGCCCTTCAGCCCAACTGGTCCATGCTGACAAACGTTCCCATCTAAACTAGTCCAATTGACCTGCATTTGGCCTATACCCCTCCTTCCTAGTCAAGCACCTGTCACAGTACCTCTCAAAGGTAGCTAATGTACTTGCCTCAATGTGCAGCTTACTATTACTGTGGGAGATCTGCCATACACACAGTGGTCTACGTGATTTTCAAAGTCTGCAGACGTGAATTCTAGTGATGGAAAGTCCAAGATGAATGGAGATCTCCAACTATCCAAAGTTCTGCAAGCTTCGTCTCCTTTTGGAGCAATTCTTCGATTCTCCTCTTCCACCACATCCACCAGTGGGATGTCTAGCCTCACCAGAACTTAATTTGCTGGCTGCTCTGATGAAAACAAAGCTATTGAGACTGATGCTGCTTCTCAAGCCTGACCGCAGTCCTGTGGTTATGGCATAATAAACGTTTATCCATTTCATTTTAAACATGATAAGGGTTTCCACCTCAACTGCTCTTTCAAGTAGGCTGTTCCAGACTTTGAGGTAGGAAAAAATTTGCCTCCAATCGCTTTTAACTCAAATAGTCCATCTAATATCTATCCTCCACCTACCTAACCTTCTGTAATTTTATATGCTTTTATCAGTCTCCCTTATCTTTCTCTTCTCTAAAAGGAAGCCAGCTTGGCATAGGTATCTTCATTCTGATTAAAGTAACTCTACTGATATCCTTGCAGTGGTGCTTCATTGCCTTCACGTGTCCTCTCCGCATTCAGAACAGGAACATGTCCAGCTCTAAGCTGCATGGGTGCACGGCCATGCAGTAAACTGAAATGCTTCCGCCTTTGTTGTCACGCAGCTGGGATCTCCTTCAAAAATTCAAAGTGCATTTATTATCAAAGTATGTATGCAGTATACACTCCTGAGATTCATCTTCCCACAGACAGCCACAAAACAAAGAAAGCCATGGAACCCATTCAGACAAAAACATCAAACACCCCAATGCGCAAATAAAATCGTATAAACGGCAAAAATATGGGAAAGACAGAGTATAAAACATCAAACCACAAAGTCAGTAAAACAGCCCAGGAATGTTCCGAATCAGCTTATTTCAGTTCAATCTAGTGCTGTGTTGTTCACTGACTGCAGGCTGCAGAGCTGGTCCGCCTTAATTAAAATCACACAAAATAGTTTTTAAAAAAACAGCCAGAAATACATCATAACAGGAGCTACAGAACTCAGTCCACAAATCACGTCGATTTGACCTTGCCCAAGCCCCAGGACTCCAGCAGCTACAGGTGAGAGAGACTGACTGAATGCAGTCATCTACCAGAAGCAGCAAGAGAGAGACTGGACACTTGCAGGCATACGGAACTGAACGCCTGCTCATCTTCTGCTCTTGTCCTCGATCATGTCAATCTTTCCTAATGCTTTAATTGCTGAGAAATAGAGTTGATCACGGGCTCGCACCCCATCTCCAGGCTGCACACTTTGCTCAATCAGCCCAAAAACACACCATCAAAATGTGGATCATAGGCTCCAATAGTAGCTGAACCATATTTGAAAGAAGGAATAGTAAAGGAAGTGTGCTTTTTTGGGAGGAAAAGACATGTGAACTGTCTGAAGGATGTTGCCTTTGGTCACATTGTTCACTGGCTCCATCTTCTCCAGTTTTCTTTTATATAATAATGTAATTTTGAAATTATGCTAATATAATTTTGAAATCTATTAATATAATTGTAAAATATCCTGTGTTTAATTGTGTTAATGAATATAATCCATAAATTATCTAAATAATAAATGTACTCAAGCTTCAAAACATTTTAGAGCTTCAATGTATTTACATTCAGTGTTTCAAGTTACAACACTGTTACAAATTTTAACAATAAACACAGAATGGAAATTGGTAGCTCGTTGTTAATAAAAACACCAGCCTGCTGAATGCCTACGTCATCTAGTCAAAACATTTTACTTTTGCCATTGTGCTGTCAGTTGTTTTGACTGCCTGACGTCATTTAGAGACCATAAGACATAGGAGCCAAATTAGGCCCTTTGGCCCATCGTGTCTGCTCCATCATTCAATCATGGCTGATCCTTTTTTCCACTCCTCAGTCCCACTCCCTGGCTTCTCCCCATAACGTTTGATGCCATGTCCAATCAAGAACCTATCGAGCTCTGCCTTAAATATACCCAATGACCTGGCATCCATAGCTGCCTGTGGTAACGAATTCCACAAATTCACCACCCTCTGGCTAAAGAAATTCCTTCGCATCTGTTTTAAAAGGATTCCTCTCTATCCTTAGGCTGTAACCTCTTGTCCTAGACTGCCTCACCATGGGAAATCATCCTTTCCACATCTACTGTCTAGGCTTTTCAACATTTGAAAGGTTTCAATGAGATTCCCCACCCCCCCACCCCATCCTTCTAAATTTCAGTGAGTACAGACCCAGAGCCATCAAATGTTCCTCATATGATAAACCCTTTCATTCTCAGAATCAACCTTGTGAACCTCCTCTGAACCGTCTCCAATGCCAGCACATCTTTTCTTAGATGAGGAGCCCAAAACTGTTCACAATACTGAAGATGAGGCCTCACCAGTGCCTTATAAAGCCTCAGCATCACATCCTTGCTCTTGTATTCTAGACCTCTTGAAATAAATGCTAACATTGCATTTGCCTTCCTCACCACCAACTCAACCTGCAAGTTAACCTTTAGGTTGTCCTGCACAAGGACTCCCAAGTCTCCTTGTATCTCAGATTTTTAGATTTTCTCCCCGTTTAGAAAATAGTCTGCACATTTATTTCTACTACCAAAGTGCATGAAAATACATTTTCCAACATTGTATTTCATTTGCCACTTTCTTGCCTATTCTCCTAATCTGTCTAAGACCTTCTGCAGCCTACCCGTTTCCTCAACACTACCTGCCCCTCCACTAATCTTCGTGTTATCTGCAAACTTGGCCACAAAGCAATCTATTCCACCATCTAGATCATTTATATACAGCATAAAAAGAAGTGGTCTTAACACTGACCCCTGCGGAATACCAGTAGTCACTGGCAGCCAACCAGAAAAGGATCCTTTTATTCCCACTCGCTGCCTCCTACCAATCAGCTGATACTCTAACCATGCCAGTAACTTTTCTGTAATACCATGGGCTCTAAACTTAGTAAGCAGCCTCATGTGTGGCACCTTGTCAAAGACCTTCCGAAAGTCCAAACATACAACATCCACTCCAGCTCCTTTATCTTTCCTACTTATAATCTTCTCAGAGAATTCCAACATGTTTGTCATGCAAGATTTTCCCTCAAGGAAACTATGCTGACTTTGTCCTATTTCATCCTATGTCACACCATAACCTCATTCTTAACAATTGACTCCAGCGTCTTCCCAGCCACTGAAGTCAGGCTAAAAAGTCTATAATTTCCTTTCTGCTTCCCTCCTTGCTTAAAGAGTGGAGTGACAGTGACATTTCCAATCCTCTGGAACCATGTCAGCATCCAATGATTTTTGAAAGATCATTACTAATCTCTCCACAATCTCTACTGCTACCTCTTTCACAACCCGTGAGTGCAATTCATCTGGTCCAGGTGACTTGTGTACCTTTAGGTCTTACAGCTTTCTGGGCACCTTCTCCCTTGTAATACTTACACCCTTCAACATCTGGCACCCTGCTAGTGTCTTCCACAGAGAACACTGATGCAAAATACTTATTTAGTTCAGCTGTCATCTCTTTGTTCTCTATTGTTATTTCTCCAGCCTCATTTTCTAGCAGCCCTGTATCCACTCTCGTCTCTCATTTATTGTTTATATAATTGAAAAAGCTTTTACTATCCATTTGATATTGTTTGCTAGCTTGCTTTCATATTTCATCTTTTCCCTCCTAATGATTCTTTCAGTTGCTCTCTGTAGGGTTTTAAAAGCTTCCCAATCCTCTGTCTTCCTGCTAATTTTTGCTTTGCTGTATGCCCTCTCTTTTGCTTTTACATTAGCTTTGACTTCCTTTGTTAGCCACGGTTGTACAATCTTTCCATTTGAGCATTTTTAAAAAAAATTTTTTTTGGAGTACATCTACCCTGCACCCTCCTCATTTTTCCCAGAAGGTCACATCGTTTTTTGCTCTTCTGTCATCCCTACCAGTTTTTCCTTCCAATTTACTTTAGCCAGTTCCTCTCCCACGCCACTGTATTTTCCTTTACTCCACTGAAATACTGCTAAGTTAGATTTTACTTTCTCCTTATCATATTTCATGTTGAACTCAATCATATTGTGATCACTGTCTCCGAAGGGCTCTTTTACCTTAAGTACCCTTATCGCCTCCAGTTCATTACATAACACCCAATCCAGTACAGCTGATCCCTAATAGGGTCAACAACAAACTGCTCTAAAAAGCAACTCACAGGCATCAACAAACTTGTTCTCTTGAGATCCATTCCCAACTTGATTTTCCCAATCTACCTGCATGTTGAAATCTCCATGACTATCATAGCATTGCCCTTTTGACTCGCCTTTTCTATTTCCCATTGTAATCTGTGATTCACATCCCAGCTACTGTTGGCAGGTTTGCATATAACTGCCATCACTGTGTTTATACCCTTGCAGTTTCTTAACTCAACCCACAAGGATTCAGCATCTTTCAATCCTATGCCACATCTTTCTAAAGATTTGATGCCATTCTTTACCAGCAGAGGCAAGCCGCCCGCTCTGCCTACCTTCTCATCCCTCTGATACAACATGTAACCTTGAACATCCAGCTCCCACCACGATTTAGTGATGGCCACAGCAACATGCCTGATAATCTGTAATAGTAAATTCATCCACCTTATTCCTTATTCTCCGTGCATTGAGATGTAACACTTTGAGTGCTGCATTTGCTACCCTTTTTGATTCTGCATTCCTAATGCACTGATACTGGCCTTGCTGGCTGCAATTTTGTCCTGACAGTCTGACTGCATGCTATCTTTGCTTTTTTTTAAAAAATCATCCATCCTATCCTGAGTCCCTTCACTCTAGTTCACACCCCCTGCAAAATTAGTTTAAAACCTCCCCAACAGCTCTTAACAAAACTGCCCATGAGAATATTGGTCCTCTCAGGTTGAAGTGCAACCCCTCACTTTTGTACAGGTCATACCTCCCCCAGAAGAGATCCCAATGATCCAGGAACTGGAGCCCTGCCCCCTGCACCAGCTTCTCAGCCACACATTTATTTGCCAAATCATCTTGTTTCTATCCTCACTGGCACAGGTAGCAATCCAGAAATTACTACCCTGGAGGTCCTGCTTCTCAGTTTCTGCCTAGCTCTCCAAGTTCTCTCTTCAGGACCTCTTTGCTTTTCCTTCCTATGTCGGTGGTACCAATATGTACCAAGACATCTGGCTGTTCTCCTGCCCTCTTCAAAATCCCATGGACGTGAGCGGAGACATCCCTGACCTTGGCGCCTGGGAGGCAACATACCGTTCAGGTGTCCTGTTCCCATCCACAGCACCTCCTGTCTATTCCCCAGACTTTTAAGTTCCCTATCACTTTTGCACCCCTCTTCTCCCTCTTTCCCTTCTGCACCACAGACCCACATTTACTTGTGTTGTGAGTAGTGTTTTTGGGTTTTTTATATTCTGACTTTTTGGGAAACAATCATATAGAAAAAAACTTAAGAATATTAAATTAAAAATTGTTAGAACAAGGTAAAAATTTCATTAAATTGTTTGCATGACTGGTTATTCTATTAAAATGATAAAATTTTTGACTTGTTAAACGTTAAATGTTTTGAAGAACAAAGCTTGTACAAAACTTAAGGTAGAATGGCTTTTGCATCTCTTGGACTTTGAGCTACGTCTTTGCATCAAAAACAAAAGATAAAATTTGGTGATAATTTTTACCTATTAACATTGGTGATGTATGCACCATTTGCATGGAAACAGAAGTTGAGGGTGAGTTTAATTTAAAATAAAGGAGAATGGAAGTTAATTACTTAAAATAACATTTTAACCAGAGAATTCATACAGATTATTATGTAACCAGATTATGCAACCAGAAGATGTGGAATTTTGTGCATGTTAACTGAAACTCCAAAAGAGAGTGAAGCAAGAGTGAAACAAAATGTGAGAAAGAAGTCTAACTCTGTGGTCAAAGTGGTAAATGATAACTTTATCTTAGCAATGAAAATTAATGCTTCTCTGCATTCTGTGCAAGAAATTCATGCACATGTCCAAATGTGTGAATATACCAGAGAGTTGGTATAGCAAGAACTATGTGTTTGTTGAGTGCGTCAGTTTTGTTTCAGAAACGTATTGGAAGTGTTGTGGAAATCTGCTTAATTGCTGATGTTAGTACAGACACTTCGACTAGAAAATGAAACTTTCTATAAGACTGTTTGTGGGTATATTGAAATTAACTGCACATGACAATATTGCCATTGTTGAGGCAATTTAAAAGAATCAACAGCAATCCAGTTGTTCAAACGATGGTAATGTTTATGTCAGACGGCAAATGTTATGCTGGGAAAGAATAATGGTGTGGCCTTTCAATGAGAAATAACTCATCTGTCTCAACAACATTGCATTGAGCATGGAACAAGGATTAGATGACACATGGTGGGGGGGCAAGTATCGATTAAGCAGGATATAGAAACACTGCTACAAATTGTGTATACAATGTTCAGCAGGTCATTGGTTAAAAAAGGGATGCTAGAAGTACTAGGGTGTCACTACACAAAGTAAGATGGCCATTAAGATATTTTGTTCTTGCTGCTGTAATGAGGAATTACTAAGTTTTGATCCAGTATTGCAAAGAGCAAGTTAATGAAATATAACTATTCAATCAGCAACTACTGCCTGAAGATTTTGACCAATCCACAATATCAAGAAGCATTAACTGTCCTTGATGATGTTTTCGAAGATCTGGCATCTCTTTACAAATCCCTTCAGAAAAGCTGTGTATACAATCAAAACACTGCAGTATGAAAAAGCAAAAATGATGAAGTTACAGTCTCAGTATCTTAGCAATAACATTTATAGAGTGCTGATATCTATAAGTTCTGATGGCGAATTTACGCCTATTATTTGATTAATTCAATGTGTGTAACCACTTGGATAATAGATTCCCAGATGATGAGTTTGGAGAATGGCAAGCTTTTGACTCATTACTATTGCAAGTGCAACTAATTTTTGAATTTGGTAAAGAGAATGCTGTACAACTGACAAAATATTACTCGGCTATTGTTATGAACAATGACAAATGTATGCCTCAAAAGTATCACAGCAATACCGTGATTTCAGATCTCTCATGTCTGAGAGAGCCAAGACTGATTCAATTATATGTTCACTATGTTAGAAACAGAGTTTGAAAAGCTGTTAAAACTTGTTGACGTCTTTGGAACATTTCAAGTTTGTCATCCTGACTGCGAATGTGGATTCGGTCATTGTAAATCCAGAAACAGACTATAAGTGGAGCACTTGGATGATCTAATGTGGATTAAGACATATCTTTCATCTGGTGCAAAGTTAATCTGGGCAGTGTTTATAGATTTGTAATAAAAGCAAATAAGAAAGTTTGTAAAACATGAAAGATTTTCTTTGTACTGTATTTCATGATACCCTTCTATTAAAATCAAAAGCATTCGGTTTTATCAATTTTTATTCTAAATATTCATAGTATGCATGTTACAAAATTAATTAGTACTGCTCATTTTTCAGGCCACGTATACACTTCCTGTTCAGAGCACAGCTGTCCAAAAGAATCAGAGGAAATATGACGTCACACAGCTGTGGCCTAACGCCTCTGTTTAGTCAATGTTGGTACTTGGTTCAGCTTGTGATGAGCTCTGCTCTCTACTTGTTACTACCATTGGAAAGAAGGTACAGGAGCCTTTGGTTCCACACCATCAGATTCAGGGACAGTTATTAACTGTCAAACATCAGGCTCCTAGTGTAGTTAACTTCAATCACCTCAATACTGAACTGATTCCACAAACTATGGACTCATTTTCAAGGACACTACAGCTTGCGTTGTCAATATTATTAATTTACCTATTTATTATTTTTTGTATTTACAGTTTGTCCTTTACACATTGATTATCAATCTTTGTGTGTAGTTTTTCATTGATTCTATTGTGTTTCTTTGTTCTACTGTGAATGCCCGCGAGAAAATGAATCTCGGTAGTACAGGGTGACATATACAGTATGTACTTTGATAAATTTTTTTTGAACTTTGAATTCTTTTTTTAAGCTGTTCTGTATCTTCCACCTCTGATATATCGCTATGTTGATGTGTTGTCTCGAGCTCCCAGTTGGTGATGCATTGTTAACAAGAGGGTGAAAAGCCCCCCGGAGGGTTTTATTTTAAACGTGCAGAGAAATCTTCAGTGGTAGAAGGTACAGGATCACTAGTGCTCATTGTTACACTGGATCAGTAAAGTTGTTACAGTCGGGGATGGTAGTGGGGATAAGCTCCCGCTGTCTATTAATGGCGTGTGCTTTAAGCAGCCTCCGACAACCAAGTCCAGCTCCTGGCCTTCACATGTGGCTTAGCTACTAAGCCCAGTGGAATCATTTCTACTGACAGGAGAAGGGATAAAGGTGGGTTACTGGTGCCTTAAACCAGCCTCTTCGGGTAAATGGGGCTCGTCAGCTAGGAGAAGGAAAACTTGGATCTCAAACCGCCACTGCCTCCCACCTTTACCCACTCACGGGGAAGCCTTTGGGAGTAAAACAGAGGTGAGGTGGGGAGGGGTGGATCCTGAGATGGAGTCCCTAAGGCAGTCCTGCGTTGAATTCGATGCTGACAGACAACTCCTGCGACATTGCTGGTGCCAAACTGCATCGATCTCTGCCAATCCTTTGGATTCATCAGCTGTGTGGAGAGGGGGAGTCTGTTGCATGAGCAACAGCTTGGTCTCCATATCACACTGCCCTGACTTGCGTATCGTATAGAGAGCTGGGACGCAACATCCATTGTTGACCCTGCTTCAGGAACTGTTGTACTTGGCCAGCAAATAGTTCTTGAGTCATCTCATTGGTGTTGAACTATTATCCTAGAATCTTTTCTGATTCCCTGAATCCTATGAATTGTATTCAGAGGGCCAAGTGTCCCATTCCGGAGGCCCTCTCACCCCCTTCTCATATCCTCCCCTATCCTTATGACCTGCCCATTACTTTCAGTCTGGATCCCCACTTCTTTCCCATTCTTCCATGGTCCACTGTGCTCTCCTATCCTATTCCTCCAGTGCTTTACCTCTTCCTCCTATCACCTACACCCTTTCCACATCATCCCATCTCATCTACCTTCTCCCTCGCTTGGTCTCACCTATCACTGGCCAGCTTTATACTCCTTTCTCTCTGCCACCACCTTATTCTGGCTTCTATCCCGCCTTCCTTTCCAGTCCCAATGAAGGTCCTCAGCCCAAAACCTCAATGGTTGGTTCCACTTCACAGATGCTGCCTGACCTGCTGAGTTACTCCAGCATTTTGTATGTGCTACACTTGTTCTGTCTTTGATTTCCCACCAATGTTGACTTAAAAATATACAAAGTCTAAATTCTTTGTAAAATTTTGACTCCTCAGTCAACAAACATTTTTAACAGCTGATGTTAGCTATGAAGCTATGAAGCCAGTGACCCATCATCAAGGGAAATATTAATTGTGCCCCTTGTAGAAGCCTTTGAGTTTGTCTTTACTGATTTTCACAGTTGCAATGTTAGATGCTCTTCTAATTTCACTTGTGAGGGTTCAGTATAATTTGAGGGATCTGTTTCTCCAACCAGGTGTTCCTGCATCACCTAGTTGCTAGTTTTAGTATATGAACTAATCTTTTTCCATTGTCCTTTCTCTTAAAGAAAAGATAACTCGTTCAGAGTTTTGCTTGCACAGTGTACAGCCTGGTTTAGCTGCTAAATATTCAATTAGGACTCGCATATTTGTGCAGAGGATCTTGCCAATAGTGGAGGACTCAGCCTCAGAATAGAAGGACGTTCCCTTAGAAGAGATGAGGAAAAATTTCTTTAGCCAGAGGATAGTGAATGTGTGGAATTCATTGCCACAGGTGACTGTGAAGGCCACCTCATTGGGTATATTTAAAGGAGAGATCGACAGGTACTTAATTAGTAAGAGTGTTAAATGTTACAGGAAGAGGGCAGGCGAAAGAGGTTGAGAGGGAAAATAAATCGGTCATGATAGAATGGCAGAGCAGTCTTGATACGCCAGTTAGCCTGATTCCACTCTGTCTTATGGCCTCTGGTCTTATTTCAGGTCATTGAGTCTCTTGGAGTTCTAATTTACAAGGCTCTTGACTGGAGTCTGCCTGATGATGAAGAAAGGGTTCTCAGCCTGTCTTTGGAACAGTTGATAGAGCAGATGGTGGTGAGGTCAGAGGATCAGCCTGCTGTCACGATTGATGAAATTATGAAGGTAACTTTCGAGTACAGTATTGTAATCGGATGATCTGGAAATATCAGCTGCATAATACATGGCTGGCTTTTATTTTACAGAGAAGTTATATCAAAGATACTTTGCTGACCTTTAAGGATGGAGTCTATATCTGGTGTAAATTGACTTGGCTGTTTGCAAAGCATTTTAGTTTGTGTAAACGATAAGGGTCAAGTGCAGAACCAGTCTTCTTCAGAGTGCCCTGAGATGGAAAAGCTTTTTTGCCAGAATACATTTCTGTCCCAAGACGTTCTTGTTTCTATACCCATTTATTCAGACTTTCACACCTTAGGAAGCTCTCGTATAGCTTTTGTCTGGCCTGATTCTCCTGTTCCCTGCCCTACTGTGTCCACCACCCTCAACAGCACATTCTAAATACAAGCATACAATAGCCATTTTGCAACATGTTGCTGGATCTCCACAACCCCAGCTTTTCATTCCACCTACCTTGACTGTCTTCCACCTCCTAGCTTAACAAAATTTACTTGTCACCTCTCCCACCGCCCTTCAAGGAAGTGAGCTCCAATGACAGTCAGCCCTCGGAGGGGAAACAATTGTTGTCTTTGTTTTTAATGGGTGACCCTTTTTTTTCCCCAGAAGAACCTCCTAGATCAGATTCTTCCACTCCTCAGAATCAGGCTTATTATCGCCGGCATGTGTTGTGACATTTGTTAACTCAGTAGCTGCAGTTCAATGAAATATATAATATCAAAGAAAAAAATGATAATAATTAAGTAAATCGATGACAGTATATGTGTACAGAATCTCGTATGCTTTTATTTATTGCCCTCATACTCTTCCACTTTCCAATGGATACAGGCTCAGCCACTTCTTCCTTTTTGGTAAGTCTTCTCATTCCAGATATTAGTCTAATTATAAACTACTTTAAATTCATTTTATCCTCCACAAGTAAAGGGCCTTTTCCTGTATACTGTAGTCCAAATGTTGTCTCACAAGTGGCCAGATCTCTCACTTTACATTAAAAATGAAATCTCATCTTGCCTGTTTTTAAATTGCCAAATAAATCCCCCTGTTTTATTCCAATATTTTACCTTGTCCTTGTGGCCTTGACTCTAGACCTCCACCTCAATCTCATTCCAAACTCTGATGGAAGTTTCAATTTGTGACTGGTTTGGGACTAGTTTTAGTTGAATTGTTTCCTGTGGGAACTGGGATGTGACTTAGTTTTTGCCCAGCTTGGGCAGTTTTTATACTCATTGGACGTTGGTGGGTGCTGGATTTAATACTTTGTCCCAGACTCATCTGGGTTGGGGTCGGCCATAACACTTCCAATTGTGTCACTTCCTTCAAGAGTCGGGAAAGATCTGGGATTTAGTGATGTGTACCAAATTTGGACTATTGCTCCCATACAGTCTCAGCTGAGGTGAGTGGCCTCAAGCACGCAAATCCTGGTAATTGGCGAATGATAGTATGCACTGGTCTCGTTGGCGACAGTTCCTTCTCCCCTACACCCTCCTTTCACCCCAGTCTGCTATAAAATGGATAGCCCAGATGGGCAAGGAAGTTCAAAATCACAGAACCGAAGCAATAGATAGTTGAGGTACAGATGAGATACGATCTGGTCAAACGCCGACTGTTTATTCATTTCTGTGGATGCTGCATGACCTGCTGGGTTCCTCCAGCGTTTTGTGTGTGTTGCTCTAGGCTTGTAAGGGTGAATGGGCTGCACTCTGTCCTTATACAGAAGTCAGACTAGGACTTGCTAACTGTGGGTTGCTCCAAAGCTGTAGATGCCACCACAAAGGGTTTGCAGCTTTCTGACCTATTGCTCCGGGGTGGGAACACATCACCAAAATATGGCAGTGTAGTCTGGCTGTACCCAAAATAAAACTCCCAGGACTTGACAAGACCAGCTGGCATGATGGTGGTGTAAGGGGTTGCTTTCCAATGCATCTTCACATTTCTATATCCACTGGTACATGTGTCCACTGTGGTAAAATGGTCCCAAACCAAACTAAACTAAACCAAACCAAACTAAACCAAACAATCCAAGTTTTATGGAGAATGATTCAGACTAATCCAAATCAGCAGCAATGAAAATCTCACTAGAGAGACCGCTGGTAGTTACCGTGGGGGTAACTACTGCTGCTTTTGGATGGTATAGTTATAATAATGGAATATCCAATTCATGAATTAAGAGCTGTTCTGCAATGTTCAGTCAGTAACTTCAATTCTGCTTCAAGCTTAATCTGTTGGCTTCTAATTTCAGATGTGCAATAATCACCTACAAGACCCCTCTACAGTATCGGTCTTCCAAGCCGTGAACAGGGCTCTGTTTGCAGAGACTGTGGAACTGCGCAGATACTGGAGCAGTATCAGAAGTGCAAGGAAGGTAACGTAACTTTCAACAGCTGCTTCCCCCTCACCCGCCCAACTTCCCCCTCACCCGCCCAACTTCCCCCTCACCCGCCCAACTTCCCCCTCACCCGCCCAACTTCCCCCTCACCCGCCCAACTTCCCCCTCACCCGCTCTCACCTATCAGCTGTCAGCTTTCTCTCTCCTACCCTCTTATTCTGACATCTGCCTCCTTCCTTTCCAGCACTGTTGAGGGGTCTCAGCCCAAAACCTCGATTGTTTATTTCTCTCCATAGAAGCCGCCTGCCCTGCCGAGCTCCTCCACCATACGTATGGCATGAATGCCATTTGCCTATCAAGTACTGTTGACTTTTGTTACGTCCTTCAATGTCTGGAGAACTTGAGTCACTCAGCCATGATTAGAGAATGCTCCAATTCTGGCATTGATGGAAGCTCATTGAATCGGGGAATGCAGATAGAGAGAGGACACAGTCCTGAGCAACAGTAACATCCTGGGACAGCAATCATAGCATCCAATATTTACAATATTATCTGTATGTTTGCATTAATCTTATTTTTGTGCCCTTTATCAATAAATACTTTTAAAAATAGTACCATCAGACTTCAACGGACCTCTCTATCTTTGCTGGTAAGTGATCCAGTTACGGGAATTCGTAACACCATACAAAATCCACAAAATGCTGGAGGAATTCACCAGGCCAGGCAGCATCTACAGAAAACAGTCGACGTTTCAGGCCGAGACCCTTAGGGGGACTGGAGGAGAAAAGCTGAGGAGTAGATTTAAATAGTTGGGGAGGGAAGAGGAGAGAGAAACATGAAGGGGAAGGGATGAAGTAAAGAGCTGGGAGGTTGATTGGTGAAAGAGAGACAGGGCTGGAGGGGAGAGTCTGATAGAAGAGGACAGAAGGCCATGGAAGAAAAAAGGGGTGGGGCTTTAAGGGCTGAAGTATCCTGTGTAATTGATGCAGCGGATCTTAACAAGGCTTTAGCCACAGTCTAATGGGGGCAGCCTAGCAATAAGGAGCCCATGGGATCTGAGGAAGAGTGGTAAACCTAATCCAAAGACTACCTCATTGACTGAGAATTTTTTTTACTAGTAAGTTTCTGCAGAGTTCAGCACTTTGGACAATATATAACAATGACTTGGGCTAAGTTGTACTAGCTGCTAAGAAGATGTTGCATGATTATGTGCAACTTGACTGTGGTTGATGGTGAAGAAAGCAACCAGATACAGATGGTCCATCAACTGGCCTTCGGCCTGAAGCCTGCTCTGCGTATTTTCAGTGTAATGCTCCGGTTCACAGTTTTACTGTCATGCTGTAGGTATTTCATTTAGCAGCTCTGTTTCTGCTTTCAGCCTGTTTGGGTTATTGAATTGACTTTATTTCTTACATCCCTCGTATACTTGAGGAGTAAAAATCTTTACGTCTCTGTCTAAATGTGCAATCAGTAAATTGTAATAAATAGTATGTACAACAGAAGAGTCAATATAACATAGAAATACAGTTGAGTCAGCATGAATTAATCAGTCTGATGGCCTGGTGGAAGAAGTTGTCCCAGAGCCTGTTGGTCCTGGCTTTTATGGTGGCTTTTACCGTTTCCTGGATGGTAGCGGCTGGAACAGTTTGTGGTTGGGGTGACTCAGGTCCCCAATGATCCTTTGGGCCCTTTTTACACATCTGTCTTTGTAAATGTGGGAAGTTCACATCTACAGATGTGCTGGGCTGTCTGCACCACTCTCTGCAGAGTCCTGCGATTAAGGGAGGTACAATTCCCCTATCAGGCAGTGATGCAGTCAGTCAGGATGCTCTCAATTGTGCCCCTGTAGAAAGTTCTTGGGATTCAGGGGTTGAAGATGAGGGATGGTGAGGAATGTGCGCCATCTAATTAGGATGGTGGAACGGGAGCACGGGTGTTTCTGGTGAGGGACACTAAGGTTGAGCTTGGGACTTGTCTTCGGGCGATGAAGAGAGAAGATGCTGGACAGAACAGGTGGTAGGATTCGACTCGGAGTGGAACCTGATTCGATGAAGCCAGGTGTCAATATCAATTGCGGGTCGATGCATACAGTGAAACGTTTAGCTCCAATTTGTGCACATTTGACTGTTTTAATCAAAATGGACCCTTTTCTTTTTGTTTTTTTTCACTAACCCTTTAGTTAAGACTCATAAATATAATCCCTTTAATTGTATGCAGTGTACCGTCTGTTATTTCGTGGCACTAATTTGAAACGGTGGTAAATTGCGCAGAATCCATACATACCGGGGTTTTGGGTGGGAGAGTCATTTCCGTCTCACAGGTCTGGCGGGACCAGAGTGTGTCTTCCCCAGACCGCCAGCAGCCAAGGAAACCAGGGTGTTTCATCTGGTTTCACTTCAGATTTCCAACATCTGCAGCTTTGTTTTCCTTAATGTTAATGAATTGGTACGTCAGGCTGCTTGCCCCGTGGAATATTTCATTGGATCCATTGTGGCTAGGGTTCTGTTCAATGCTAATGCTTGAAGCTTGACTTTAGAGTTGCTTAGCCTTGTATAATTTTGTCAATTAATTTTTGCAGAGTCTGAAAAGACTGCTGGAGGAAGACGTGTTTGAGAAAGCCAGCCCGGAATCTACTTGTTGGGTGAGGAGTTCTGTAGCCTACACCGTCAATGCGGCACTTGTTATTTGCTCATAGTTAATTGAACTATTGGAATCATCTGGTTAGTTTGGTAGTAATACTTCTGGCTCATTCCTAATTTTGGCTGAATCATTAGCCCAGCCTTGGGACTTGTTGCATTATGAGCGTATTACTTGAAGGACCTTTGCATTAGATCTGAATGAAACCGAGAAACCTGTCTTGCGTGCTTAACCATCCTATTTCTCCTGTCACCCAGACATTAATTTGTATCTCAAGCTAAGTAGAATTTGGTCAGCTACTTTAGAAATTTGTAACACATGTTTGAGGAATCCTGAAACATTTCAGACCAAGCTGGAGAAGGTCTACGTTTTTAAAGATTAGATTTATTTGTCACATGTAAATCAAAACTTTAACATTTACAGTGAAACGTGTCATTGGCATGAAATCAAGTCAGTGAGGATTGTGCTGGGCTGCTGCAAGTTTTGCTACAATTTCAGTGCCAACGTAGCATGCCCATGACTCACGCTAACCATACGTCTTTGGAATGTGAGAGGAAATCGGAGAACCCGGCCAAACTCACGCAGTTACAGGGAGAATGTAAAAACTCTTTACGGAATCAAACCTCAGTCAGCGATTTCTGGTGCTGTAGAGAGTTGCTCTAACCACTATGCTAATGGGCTGTCCCCAAAAACTGAAACAGGTCTTGTCCTTCTCCAGGCTGAAGCAGGTCTATCTTTGACCCATTGGTGTTGGTTCTTGTTCCTGAGGTAAGATGACCACTTTGTCCCTTTCCTGTTGCACCACTGTCTAACTGAGCCAAGAGTCAGCTGCTACACGCCTTGATTCCTCACCATTCCCTCTCCAGGCTTGGCCAACAGTGAAGCTTCAGTGCATTTCTCTAACCTGGATCTTCACGATTTCATGGAATATATATTGTCAGATGTTCTCTTTGCAAATGTTAATGTTTCTGGTTTATTGCTGAATTAAGTTTCACTAATATGTAATCATCTGGATGGTTGGTGACCAACATGCTTAGGCAGATACTTGCAGTGCAGTTATAAAACTGAATAACTTTAGCTTTATGCTTAATTCAAAATAAATGGGAAATTGGATGGGAGCAGATGAACAAATCTCTGAAATGGGTGAAAAAGAGAAAATGTCTGACTTAAGCTCTACCCTGTCAGAAGAAGAAAAATTGTAGCAATGTTACTTTTTAAAGAAACATTGTTTATCAAAAGTTTTAGATTAGTATTTTCTTCAGACAATTAAAATGAAGATGCTGGTTGTAGCTCTGTTGTTTATTAAGTTCACGTTTTAGTGGTTGAGATAGGAAAACTGGCAGTTAAAGTCTCCCATTAATGGATGGCTGGCTTGGTGACAGTGAGTGCTGTCTTGACTATCTTCAGCCTTCCTCATCTCTCACCTAGAGCAGAGTGTGGTTCCAGTTGATGAAGGAAGTGCGTAGTGGTGTGAGGTTAAGAAGTGCAAGTGAGCGAAGTTACACACCTGTTCTTGTGGAGCCTGAGGGGTCTTCGTTCAAGAGAATGCTTGATGACATTAAGTACAAGCGATACATCCTTCGCCATGTTACGGTGAGTTACTGAGTGGGCAATGACCTGCAGTCATGCACCTTGGGGCTATGGCTAGGTTGTGGGGTTTTGGGGAGGGGGGAAATTCAATTCCAATGACTCTTGTTGCAATGGTTCATTCTATTTGATCTTGCGCACTCAGTAAATTTTCTGGCTAGAAGTGGTGCCAGCTGAAGTAAAATAAAATCTGACGTAAAATAGGGGACAGGGCACCATCATCTTGTTGAATCTGTTCTGGATCGGACACATTGATGCAATGACAAAGGAGGCATGACATCAGCTATACTTCATTTGGAATTTGAGGAGATTTGGAATGTTAACAAAGATTAGGGAAAATTTCTATGAACGTGTGCAGTGGATCGATGTGCAGATAAGAGCTTTTTCACCTGGTTATGAAGGCTGTACACTTAGCCTGCTCCATCACAGGCACAACCTTCCCACTGTTGAGGACGTCTTCAAAAAGCAGTGCCTGAAGAGGCAGTGTTCCATCATTAAGGACCGTTGCCATCCAGGGCAGGCCCTCTTCCAATTACTGACATCGGGGAGGAGGTACAGGAACCTGAAGGCATGCACTCCATATTTTAGGAACGGCTACTTCCCCTACAGCATTAGATTTCTGAATGGTCCATAAAGCTATGAACACTCCCTCATTATTCCTCTTCTGCAGTAATTTATTTGTAACTTTGGACTTGCATTGTACTGCTGCCATAAGACAACAAAATTTGCCACACACGTCAGTGATAATCTGATGGAGGCTATCAGTTGTCAAACTTTGCCCATTGCTTTCCCCTCTGTAACATTTGTGAGGCAGTTTAGTGGCTCCTTCAAATGTACTGAACTGTATCTACTTATCATGAGCAACCTCAAAAGTCTTATCAATTCTTCAGGAAGTGTGTTTTAGAATAACAACAAATTGAACTTGACACTTGATATTTTCTGACTGCATTGTGCCACTATGCAGGGAGTGGACAATGTATCAGTAGCATTCCATCACACGCGTATGATTAAAATTCAAACAGTTTCAATACTTTGGAAACTAATCAAGTGATTGAAACTGCACTGGTAAGGAATTAATTCAGTGGTACAGTAACTGATGTTCAAACCTTTAGTTGTCATCCTGACCTAAAAATGGAACTTGGACCCAACATGGGGAATTCAGAAAATGAAGGAAGCAAAGGTGGGTGTAGGGCATCAGCCAGAGGCCTATGCAGTCAGGTGTGGGGGCATTTTCTGAGAGTGGCAAGGCATGGAAATAATGAAATAATTGTAAATGATTACAATATAAAGTTAATAATGCTCAGCAAATCTTCAAGCTTCATAAAACAATGCCCATATTTGATAAGCTTCTGACGTGTTCCCAAAATGTTACTTGTCATCTGGGGAGTACACGTCCTGTATTCTACATTTGTATTGGCACTTTATCTTCCACTACACTATAGAAAGCATTGTATTTGGATGCAGCACAGCCTAGTATGGCTGCTGCTCTGCCCAAGACAGCAAGAAATTGTGAAGGCAGCTCAGTCCAATACAAAAAAAACATCCTCCCTCCACGGACTCTGTCTAAACTTACAGCTGCCCCATCCACCTCAGGCATTCTGTCTTCCCTCCCCCACCCCCCACACCCATCGGCAGAAGATACAAAAGCTCAAGCACATGTACCATCAAGCTCAAAGTCAGCTTCTGTCCCATTTTTGAACCCTCCTTGTGCATTATAAAGATGAGCCCTTGATACTTCAATCTATCTTGTAATCCTTGCACTTTCTCTGTAACTGTAACACCATATTCTGTTGTTGTTTTTCCTTTTGTTACCCCAATGGAATGGTCCGTACTACATCTTGGTACATGTGACAATAATAAACCAATCAGCAAGTTCCTCCTGGTGCCTTGTTTAGCGCATTGTCAGCAACCTTGCTGTTCCTTTAGCATTTACAATGCTGAGTTTCTAGCTCGACACTCAACCCAGCATGGGAGGAAAGTGTGCAAGGAGCTGGCTGGATTCGAACTTGGGACCCCATGTTCCGAGTTCCAGGTGCGGGTACCGCTACACCACCAGTACAGGCGACCAATCACCAATTCATGGAAGGCAAACACGAGGAAATCTGCAGATGCTGGAAATTCAAGCAACACACACAAAATGCTGGTGGAACGCAGCAAACCTGCTGTGTTCCACCAGCATTTTGTGTGAGTTGCACCAATTCATGGAATTTAAGTAAGCAGATATTAGTTAAGGAAACGGCTTGCCATTAATAAGACTGATGGTAGGTAGCTCTGGCTGCATCTTAATGGCCTTGTAGGCTAATTCTTCTGTCACAATTGGGGTGCTTCTCATCTTTGAATCTTCCCTCCACTTGTTGTCTTTTAACTAAGCAGTAAACTTGAATAAAGAAGTTTCACTGGTTTTGTAGATAGCACCTAAAGAACGTGATGTGTAGAAGTGAACTTCAAAAACCTTGCTACTACATGTCGTATAGAATTTGTGTAATATTCCAGGTTCTTGCAAGTGGGACCCTCCCCCTTCTAAAGATGATTAAATGTTAGTAGAGGCCTTTTGTTAAAAACGTTGTCCCTGTACAAACCAGTATGGCTTACATTAGTGAATTTAGGCATTTAGTGAAAAAAGGACCCAAGAGTCTTTCAAATCTAACTTTCCTCTTGTACTAATTTTCAGTTCGATAATAATGAACCCAGGACAGCATGTGAAGCCTTGCTGGACCTTGGCCTCTTGAGATCCCTTTTGAAACCTGTAAGTATTGTTCGATCTGGAGATTGTTACTTACCTGTCACGTGACCATGATGTAATTCAGGCTATACTGGACATGAGGTAATGGTCTTGTGATGGTGGAGTGATGTCATTTTCCCGCCAGTGAGAGGTCATGTGATAGTTTTTTTTTCAACCGGGTATGAAAGGAGAACCCCTCCCTGTGAGGTGGGGCAGTTCATGGCTGAATTCGCCACCGATGTTATGACGCAGTTTCATTTAAAAGTGGAGTTGTACTTTCTGCCTTAAGTCAAAGGTTATTGCTGGCAGTTTTGCTACAATACTGTCAGTTAAAATCAAGTCGGAGAGTGAAGATTCGTCAAAGATCGGGAAGCTGAAAGACCAAGGAAAGTTGATTTCGACAGTGAAACAGGTTCAACCTTGTTTGATCCTCATTCAGAAGGAATTCATCAGGTGTGGCCATGTTAGTCCCTGCTGTAAGAGCAGAAAGGGCTGGGTGCAGAGTTTTGCCAAGGAAAGGTCAGTGCCTTTAAGCCGTTTCATTTTCTTCATCGTAAATCCTTTGATCAAAGCATACTTTGACTGGGATCAGCAGTAACGCCACGAAGGAGAACTTAAATTCCTTTCAAGAAAAGTCTCTCCCAAGTTTCTGTGTAAACTTTGGACTTTCGCATTACTACTTCTAAGAACTGTTTTTGCATTATCGCTTTAAGAACTGTTCAAGCTGCCATACAGCAGCCGACTTCCGGTTGAGTTAGTCATTTGTTTACTTTTGGGTATTTTTTTAACAGTGTTTAATAAATGTTTTATTTGTTATATAAAAAAAACCTGTCTCAATCATATATTCATTGTTGCTGGACCATAACATTTGGGGGCTCATGCGATCTGAATCCATCTTTGAGTTTAAATGCTTGTTTAATTTTGGATCGGTGTTTTGGAAAAGGGGAATACTTGATTCTTTGGTTTGATTGGCTTGAGAGTGGTATTCGGCAACAATGAGTATCGAAGAATTCCTGGAATCGCCAGATGATTATTAGCGAAGGTGAAAAAAAATGATGTATTGGAGATTGCTAGCAGGTTGGAACTTAAAGGTATTTTGAAAGATGCAACAAAGCCTGTAATTCAGAGACAAATCGCGGAACACTATATAGTATCGGGTGTGTTTGATGTATCAGCTTTAGATCGGTTTCCTGTGAGTAAAGCAGTGATTCAGTTATATTTGAAACAGGTAGCATTAGAAAAGTTAAAAATAGAAGCTGAATTAAAACAGAAGGAATTGCAAGCTAACTTGGAATTAAGTTGATTAGAAGCTGAAAATAACCAGAAACAGTTGGAAGCTAACTTGGAATTACGTAGGTTAGAAGCTGAGGATAAACAGGGGGAATTTGAACTTAAGATAGTGGAATTAAAGTCTGAGAATCAGTCTCCTGGTTCTAGGAAAACACTTGTTGTTAGTCAGGAAATTAAATTAGTCCCTCCATTTAGTGAAACAGAAGTCGAAAAATACTTCCAACACTTTGAAATGATTGCTCTGATTTCAGAGTGGCCGAAAGAGAAATGGTCAGTGTTGTTGCTGAGTGTAATTAAAGGCAAAGCACAACAGGTTTATACAGCTTTAACTGCTGAGCAAGCACTTGACTATGATATTGTGAAAATGCACATATTGAAGGTGTATGAGTTAGTCCCAGAAGCTTAAAGAGAAAGATTCAGAAATTTGAAGAAATCTGAGAACAAAACTTATGTTGGATTTGCCTACAATAAAGCTGTATGTTTTGAGAGATGGGTTTCCTCTAAAAATTGGGAATATAATAAATTGAAAGAGCTGATTTTAATGGAGGAATTTAAAAGAAGCATCCCTGTTGAAGTAAGGACATACTAAATGAGAGAGACATTGATACATTGCAGGACTCTGCTAAATTAGCTGATGAGCATGCTTTAATCCATAAGAATAAATTTCCTCAGGTCAGAACTTTTAAAAGGAAAAATAACACAGAGACTCAAGGCAAATCAGAGATTAAGTCAGAAGTTAATGAGAAAGGTAAGAAGGAAGGAAAACCTGTGAAGGAAAGACAGTTTGGTCCTATTTGTTATTATTATAAGAAACCTGGTCAAGTAATAGCTAACTGTTTCCGAGTGGGAAAAAAAGAGAAGGAAGCGGTCCCAGATGCTTGTGTGCAACATACTGAAACACCTGCAAATCCACAGGGTTTGATAAACACAAATGAAGTTTTGTTAGAGTCTGACCAAGTTAGGATGGGATATGATCATTTTATAACTGAAGGGTTTGTATCCTTGAACGAAGGATCTACTCCGGTGCCAATAAAAATCCTTGGGGATACTGGATCTTCTCAATCACTGATGTTAGACAGTGTGTTAAAGTTTAATGAAGAGTCTGATACTGGTGAGATAAATTATATATGAGGTGTTGGGAGTGTCCTTATGCCTGTACATTTGCATAAAGTGAATTTAAAATCAGGGTTAGTTACAGGACTTGTTAAAGTAGGACTACAGCCTAGCTTACCTGTGAAGGATATTTTTTTTATTGTTAGGTAATGATTTGGCAGGTGGACAAGTTTTTCCTGAAGTGCTTTTGACAATAGAGTCAGAGGAACCACAGATGAATTCTAACACAGATTTTTCCTGTGTTGTAACTCGAGCTATAGCTAAAAAGATTGATGTGCGGAATGAGGTTGTTACCTATGACTGTTCAACTCAGGATTCGAGTTTTGAGGACGTGTTAGAATCTTTCTTGCCTTCATTGTTTGAACAAGGTTCTTCAAGTAAGTATGACTATGAAGATTTGTCTTTGTCCTGGAAGGGGATGATAACAGAGCAGAGTAGAGATTCTGAGGTTATCAAAGAACAAGCTCTTCCAGATAGTGAAATGGAGAAGGTGCCAGTAGGATATTATTTTGAGAAAGGTGTACCGATGAGGAAATGGAGACCGCCTACAATTCCTGCAAGTGATGAATGGAATATTGTTCACCAGGTAGTTGTTCCTAAAGTTTATTGAAATGAGATTTTAACTTTAGCCCATAGTGTGCCCTTGGGTGGACATCAAGGCATAAGGAAAACTGTGGATAAGATTTTAAAACATTTTTATTGGCCTGGTTTAAGAAAAGATGTGGTGATGTTTTGTAGAACATGCCATATTTGTCAAATTGTGGGTAAGCCAAATTAAGTTACACCAGTGGCTCCATTGCAACCTATTCCAGCATTTGGTGAACCGTTTTCTAAACTTATTACAGATTGTGTAGGTCCATTACCAAAAACAAAAACTGGTCATCAGCACTTGTTAACTATCATGTGCACTGCGTTTAAGTTTCCAGAGGCAGTACCACTTAGGAATATAACAGCTAAAACTGTAACAAAGGCTCTTACAAAATTCTTTACTTATTTTGGGTTGCCTAAGGAAATACAATCTGATCAAGGCAGTAACTTTATGTCTGGATTGTTTCAACAGATAGTTTATAAATTGGGAGCTAAGCAAATCAGTTCACCTGCATACCATTCAGAATCGCAAGGTGCCTTAGAGAGATTTCATTCTACCCTCAAGACTGATTAGGATGTATTGTGTGGAAAATGAAAGTGATTGGGATGAGGGTATATGATTACTTCTATTTGCAGTGAGGGAATTGGTACAGGAATCCTTAGGTTTCAGTCCATTTGAACTTGTATTTGGGCATAGAGTTAGAGGACCTTTAGCCTTATTAAAAGAACACCGGATTAATAAAGAAGTACACACTAATTTGTTGGACTATGTTTTAAAATTTAAAGCTCAGGAGAAAATGAAAACCTGGTACGATAAAGAAGCTAGGATGAGGACGTTTAAGCCTGGAGATAAGGTGCTGGTTCTTTTCCCAGTGCAGATGAATCCTAAATTTCATGGTCCTTAAGAAATTGTGTCTAAGATCAATTACGTGATTAAAAACTCCAGATCAGAGAAGGCCAACTCAACTTTGCCATATAAATTTGATAAAACCATATTATGAGAAACAGTCTGCTACTGTGACTGTTGTGGTCAATAATATTGAGTCTGATCTCACTAGGGACATAATGGATGATTCAGGTGAAACTCATTCTAAACCCTACGTTGTTTCTACCAGATTACCAAACTCAACTACTCTGGAAAGTATTGATGAGAAATTAGCACATTTACAGCCAGAACAGAAGCAACAAATGAAACAATTAATTTTTAGATATAAGGATTTGTTTCCAGACATTCCTAGAAGAACCACTGTAGCTTCACATGATGTAGATGTTGGAGATGCCAAACCCATTAAACAACATCCATATAGGATGAACATGGAAAAATGTGAACTTGCTGAGAAAGAAATTTAATAAATGCCAGAGAATAATATTTATTTGACCTTCTAACTCGAAGTGGAGTTCACCTTGTGTTATGGTGCCAAAACCAGACGGTAGTATTAGATTTTGTACGGACTATAGGAAGGTGAATGCTGTAATGAAAACAGATGCATATCCAATTCCTAGAGTAGATGATTGTGTAGATAAAGTTGGAAAAGCAAAGTTCCTCACAAAGATTGATTTATTGACAGGGTATTGGTGTGTTCCATTAATGGCTAGAGGTAGAGAGATTTCTGCATTTGTAACTCCATCTGGGTTGTATGAATATAATGTTCTTCCATCTGGGAAGAAGAATGCCCCAAGTACTTTCCAGTGGATGATTAACTCTATAATTCAGGGATTAAAGGGTACAGATGCTTATATTGACGATTTAGTGACAGGAAATGATACTTGGGAAGCACACATTACTGTGGTGGAGAAATTATTTGAAAGGCTTTCAAAAGCTAACAACTATTACTTTAGCTAAAAGTGAGTTTGAAAATGCCACTGTGACTTACCTTAATTCTGTTGTAAGTCCAGGCTTGGTTGAAGAAATACATTACACTCCAATTTAGTAATGAAAGGTTTAATGCTACAAGAGTACAATATTTTAATAACTCATATTAAAGGTAAAGATAATGTGATTGCTGATTGTCTATCTCGATGTTGAATGTACAATGTAATTTTTTTATGGAGTGATTTTTTTTTAAATTTGTAACACTCCTACTGTATAGTAAGTTGTAAGATGCTATATGATAATACTATGTATACTGTTTACTTTGTAAATTTTATACATTTGTATTTCTCTTGTAAATAGTTAATTGTTAAAATTTTGTTCTTGACAGATCAAATTTTTTTTTGGAGGGAGGTGTTACATACCCATGGGTATCTTGTACCTGTCATGTGACCATGATGTAATTGAGGCTATGCTGGACATGAGGTAATGGTCTTGTGATGGTGGAGTGACGTCATTTCCCCGACAGTGAGAGGTCATGTGATAGTTTTTTTCAACCGGATATAAAAGAAGAACCCCACCCTGTGATGGGGGCAGTCTGTGGTTGAATTTGCCACTGACTTCATGATGCTGCTTACTCTGATGTTATGACGCAGTTTCATTTAAAAGTGGAGTTTTACTTTCTGCCTTAAGTCAAAGGTTATTGCTGGCAGTTTTGCTACAATACTGTCAGTTAAAATCAAGTCAGAGAGTAAAGATTCATCAAAGTTTGGGAAGCTGAAAGATCAAGGAAAGTTGATTTCGACGGTGAAACAGGTTCGACCTTGTTTGATCCTCATTTGGAAGGAATTCATCAGCTGTGCCCATGTTAGTCCCTGCTGTAAGAGCAGAAAGGGCTGGGTGCAGAGTTTCGCCAAGGAAAGGTCAGTTCCTTTAAGCCGTTTCATTTTCTTCATCGTAAATCCTTTGATCAAAGCATACTTTGACTGGGATCAGCAGTAATGCCACGAAGGAGAACTTAAATTCCTTTCAAGAAAAGTCTCTCCCAAGTTTCTGTGTAAACTTTGGACTTTTGCATTACTACTTCTAAGAACTGTTCTTGCATTATCGCTTTAAGAACTGTTCAAGCTGCCGCACAGCAGTCGACTTCTGGTTGAGTTAGTCATTTGTTTACTTTTGGGGTTTTTAACAGTGTTTAATAAATGTTTTATTTGTTATAAAAAAACTGTCTCAATCACATATTCATTGTTGCTGGACTGTAACAAGATGATATTGTCCAGAAGGTTCTTTGGAAGTCAAGGATGGGGCATGAATTCATGGTTGCGTATGTTTTTAGATGTTCATAACTAAAGAAATACCAGTAAAGCAAAACAGCAGGTGACTAAGTCTAACAGTAATCATGAACTTGCCTCGTGGTTGGTCATCATGCTGAGAACTGGTTCAAACTGGGTAGATAGGGCAGTGTGAAACAGCAAGGGCAGAGCCACTATAGTACAATTTACTGAAAATTATCTGGACATTTTCATGTGAACAGGTGATGATACAAATGTATAACGAGCATTAAGTAAAACTACAAGGAATATAACACTAGTAACATCTTGTACTCTAACCCAGCAGTACATGTTTGCCCATACGCCAATATGCCAAGCTGATGGATTTAGAAGTACCAATGTAGGACTGGACACATGTAATGAAATTGAGTTCTGAGAGTGTCCAGTGAAATTTGTTCTCTGTATTTTAACACAAGAACACAAAATATGAGCAGGAGAAGGCCAGTCAGCCCCTCATACCTGTCCTGTCATTATGCCAATGGCTGATCTATTGCTGACCTCAACTGTGCTAGTTCTCCATAATCCTCACTTTCTCAATCTTTCAAATGTTTATCTCTCCATAAGACCATCCGCCGTAGGAGCAGAATTAGGCATTTGGCCTACCAAGTCTGCTCCACAATTCCATCATGGCTGATTTATGGCTAAGGGTGTCCTTAGTTTCTGAGGCTGTGTGCCCTCTACTCCGAGACTCCTCTACAACAGGAAACATCCTCTCCACGTCTACTCTATCTAGGCATTTTATTATTCAGTAGATTTCAATGATGTTCCCCCTCCCCGCCCCCCATCTCTACTTTAAATGGATCTGTTGATTCCCTCCCCCTTCCCCATCCTTTGAGGCAGGGAGTTCCATAAATTTGCGACCACTGACAAGATTGCTACTTTCGGTAGTTTTAGTCTTGTATAACTGCAGTCCCCTGTTCATGACTCCCACTGCTGGGGAAATCTCAGCAGCTACTCTGTCAAGATATTTTATGAACTCTTGCCGAGAAAGTGTTGCTAGCTCTCATCTGGAAAGTATGTTGTCCTTTGGCTTTGTACACATGACTCCTAGCTATCGTGTTGATTATACAATACCTCAAGCTATCATTTGTCCTATTGGATTTAACCCCTTTATCAACATTCACCAAGAGTATTGCATGCTTATGATGTAACGTAACTGTTTGTTTTAGTGAACCATGTTTCAGGAGCCTTTAGGGTGGAAGCGAAAGAATTAAATGTACTGATAAGTAATTATTTTTGAGTATCTGTACTGATTCTAAACATTTGGGGTTACTAGGAAATATAAGCAAACACACAATCTTCACACACACACACACATTTCAAATTCCTCAATCGATGATCTAGTTCACAGCTGAGTGTTTTTTCTGCTCCTAAATTCAGGTGACTGAGAGGAAGCTCAGAGACAAGCCCACCTCCAGACCTTGTTTGCATGAGATGCTGATGAGGGAGATAAGATGGGGTGTTAAAAAACTCAAGCCAGTGTCCTCTGATGAGGAAAGTCAGTCAAGTAAGTTCATGAAAGCGTGAAGCACTCCGGAAGCTCTGGGTTTTTGGTGTGTTTAGATTAGCATCTTGACTGTCTGCTGCTGGTTGGGGGGTCATAGTGCACTACAGAACAGAAAAAGGCCCTTTGGCTTGTCAGTCCATGCCAGCCTGGTTCCATCAGTCTGCACCTGGACCATATCCCTCCACACTCCTCCTATCCATGTACTTATCCAAACTTCTCTTAAATGTTGCAATTGAACCACATCCGCCACTTCTGTTGGCAGTTCATACCACACTCTGAGTGAAGAAGATGACCCTCCATTTTTCACGGAAGTATTTCACCTTTCACCCTAAACATGTGAGACCATAACTGGAGGTCATGTGACCTTGGAGGTAAAAGTCTGCATGCAGGCACCCTTTATATGATCTCCCCTCATTCTCCTGCTCCTAACCTATTCAACCTATCCCTGTAACTCGGGTCCTCAGGTCATGCCAGCATCCATGTAGTTTTCTCTGCATTCTTTCAAGATTATTAATACATTTCCTGTAACCAGGTGATCAGAACTGCATAAATAATCCAATTTAGTCCTCACCAATATCTTGTACAACCTTCATGGTAACATCCCAACTCTTATAACTCAATGCCTTGATTTATGAAGGCCAATGTGCCAAAAACTGCTAAATACCACATTATCATCTAAATAATCAATATATATAATAAGCAACAGTGGACCCAGCAGCACACCACTAGTCACAGGCCTTCAGTCAGAGAGACAGCCATCTACTACCACTCTCTGGCTTTTGCTAAGCCTCATTCCCATTGTTAATTTTGGTATTTTCAGGGTGTGGAAGTCTAGTCATCCTTCTACTTGTATCCTGGTTGATATGGAAGATCAACTGATGATTTGAGAGAAAAATCAAAGACTTTAAACATTGGAAGCAGGAATAAATCTAGCGATGAATCAGATTAAGATAAGAGGCAGGTTGAAAATCTGGCTGAGTGGTGCCAAACATCAGCCTCTTACTCAGTGTCAGCAAGACCAAGGAGCTGATTATTGGCTTCAGGAGGAGGAAATCAGTGGTCCGTGAACCAGTTCTGATCAAAGGTGGAGAGGGTCAGCAACTTTAAGTTCCCCAGTGTTATTATTTTGGAGGACCTGTCCTGGGCCCAGCATGTAAGTGCAATTATGAAGAAAGCCTCTATTCCTTAGGAATTTGTGGACATTCAGAATGACATCTAAAACTATGACTAACTACTTTAGACATGTGGTGGAGAATATATTGACTGGTTGCATCATGTCCTGGTATGGAAAAACCGATGTCTTTGTATGGAAAACCTTACAAAAAGTAGTGGATACAGCCCAGTCCATCACAGGTAAAGCCCTCCACACCATTGGGCACATTCACATGAAACACTGTCACAGGAAAGCAGCATACATTTTCAGGGACCCCCACCACCCAGGACATGCTCTCTTCTCTCTTCTTGCCATTAGTACCTACACCACCAGGTTCAGGAACAGTTATTACCGCTCAACCATCAGTCTTGAACCAAAGGGGATAAGTTCATCCAACTTCAGTTGCCCCATCATTGAAATGTTCTGACAACCAATGGACTCACTTTCAAGGACTATTTATCTCATGTTCTCAATATATATTGTTTATTTATTTATTATTATTTCTTTGTTTTTGTATTTGCGCAGTTTGTTGTCGTCTGTACTCTGGCTGAAAGCCCAAGTTTGAGGCACGAGGGGGTTGGTTTCTTCCATTGATTCTGTTATGGTTATTATTCTTTAGATTTATTGAGTATGCCCATAAGAAATTGCATCTCAGGGTTGTATATGGCAACGTATGTACTTTGATAATAAATTTACTTTGAAGTTAATCTTCTACCTTAGATTTGCCTTCTCATATCCCTTCATTTCATTTGGTATCCAAAAATCTATCTGCTTTGAATATACTCAATGACCTGGCATCACAGTCCTGTTCTAGAGAAGTCCAAAGATTCCATGTGGGTAAGTTTTAATGCACTTGCCCTCTCACTCTGTAGACAGTGAAACATCCTTCAGGTGTATCTTGTGCATCCTTTGAGTTTTCTATTGATGAGGGTGACACAGCTAATAGTCAAGGAGCATTACAACATGTAAACAGGCCATTTGGCCCATCTAGTCCATTCTTACCCAATCCTGGGGCAGCATGATAGGGCAATGCAATTACAGCATCAGCTGTAAGATTGGGGATCAATTAATTCCAGCCCATCAGGAGTTGGTGCAATCTTCCCGCAACCATGTGGGATTCGTTCGGGTGCTCTGGTTTCCTCTCATGTTCCAGAGATGAACAGTTACGGTTAGAGTGTTATGAGCTTGTTATTTTGACACCAGAGACGTAGCAACACTTGCCGGCTGACCAGCACTATCCTCGCTGCTTTGTTGTAAACAGCACATTTCATTGTATATTTTGATGTATGGGTAACAAAGTTTATCTTCTCCTTAATCACATCCACCGGAACCCACACCAAATCTCTCCAGACCCCTCCCATCTATGTAGCTGCCCAAACTTCTGAGGCCACATCTACCACTTCTGCTGGCAGATTATTCCACCCTCTGAGGAAGATTCTGCTCAGATTTCCCCTTAAATATTTTACCTTGTATAACTGATGTTGAATACGTGAATTTCCTGAGGCTTTTGATAAGACGCAACACTAGTTTTGCTTGGAATCTTGAAGCACATGACATAAAATGATAAAGAGCACTGATTTGAAATTGACAAAGTAATGGTCAGTAGGGGAGTGTGATGGGTTGTGACTTAGGAAGATGCATCACACATTGAGTCTTGATATTGCCTAGCTTGGGTTACCATTGCCAATACCTGGATTCAGAACACTTGCCACTCAATCATACTTTATTTTACTTGTGCTCAAGGAGAACAGTATGGTCCCGTCACCATACTGTTCTGAATTCTGAACAGAGAAATGCCAGTTTTTTTTTGTTACAGAATTGTCGAGCAGTTACAGATATTGACCATTTTGTAAACTAAGCATGGTTGAATTAATTAATTGCAAGATCAGTTACCGTTCACAATACAGGAGTTAAAAGTCAATGGAAACTACAAGATGACAACCAATGATACTTGAAGTTAGTAAAGCAATTGCCCCTTTGTTGGTGTATGTGCCAAGGGAACCTGTGCTTTTCAGAGACCTGGGCTGTCTGCACTCTATCCTTGCCTGGAGACGATGTTGACCTTTGCTTTACCACAATTTCCACAAGGTCATCAGTTAACTGGGGTTGTTTAGAGTTGGCTCCCCTGTTTCTAGTTGCCTGTCTCTTCTAGAAGTTAACCACCCTAAAATTGTTAATAATCTTGGTCTGCAACCACATTTTCCGTGGCTGTTAAATCAAACCAATTTGCTTCGATTGATGCTGCTAATTCATTAATATTGACATACAGCAGTGTTGTCTCCCCCAATAATGTTGCCTGTAAGCTATTCTCAGCTTCCAGATTCCACTTCTCACCTCAGAGAAACTTACTGTGGTAAATTAACCCTTTGGGATGTGGGAGGACACCAAGGCACTAATGTTGGAGTGGGGAACAGCCCATGTGTAACAGGGAGAATGTGAAACTCCACACACACTGCAGCAGTCTCTGCAAAGGCTCGCACCACTGTGCCGCCACTCCCTCCCACCCCACTGCTAGTCAGTCTCCCTCAAGCACTCGCTATTCATCAGTTTCTGATCAGCTGGCTCTGGTTTCTCTAATAACGCCATTGGAAATGCTAAAGCAGCTGCTAAGGCCTTTGATACTATAGGGAAACTATAATTCTTTTGCAAATTTAAGAGCAGACCTCTTTAATACTGTGTCACAGGATGGTTACATTCAGATGGGATCTGCCGGCTACCTGATGATATAATGGGCTACTTGCACCCTAGCTTGTACCTAGTTGAAAGCTGTACACCAATTCTAACCATATAATGGGGTGCACACCCATCTGGAACACGTAGACTGTGGATGAAAGCAGAAGCCCCTGGCAGACTTGTAATGGTTAAGAGCCTGTGTATGCTGGATTTGTTCCACATTGTGGCAGAATTTTAATAGTATGTACTATTCATTTATTGGAACTTACAATAATTGTTGTCTTGCACGGTCCAGCTGCCACAAAGCAAATTTCACATGCCAGTGACAATAAATCTGATTGAATATGTGAGTTTGTATTGAAATTTTGGAAGTTCTCCTGTTTAAACATCTTTCCTGCACTGGCTGCCTGTAAGTCAACCCAAGGCTACCAAAGTGTCCAATCAGGTTAGTTTTCTGGATAAAGACAGCGGTGATTCTGTGATGGATTATGACTACGTGCCGTGTTTTGCACCTTGACCCCAGAGGAACAAAGTTTCATTTGGCTGTATGCACGTGTGGGGCTGGATGAACTTTAACAGGAGGTTCCACATTCCAATGTAGTATTTCCTTTCCCTCTTTGTAGTGGACAGTTCGGGGAGCTCAGTGCAAACTGGGATTGGTCGACAATGTGAGGATGTTCTTACTGAGCACCAGGTACGAGGGTGGCACCAACAGAAGCCAGAATTCATGGACCTGGAGTCTGAGGTATGAACTGGAGGCATGGCCGTTTGGTGTTGAGCCAGCTGATGAACTGTGTTTTACCTCTCAGCTGCTTTACTCGGTTAGTTTTTGTGCCTAGAGTTTTATTCATTTTGGCTCTGGCAAGGCAGCTGGAGTTCTGAACTCCCCTGTCGTCCCAGTGAATGTAAAGTTGGACACAAGCTAACCTCAGGCCGGAGTTAACAATTCGTCCGAGAGTCCAACAGGTGGGAGGAAGACCTACAGGAACGTAGGACATAGGATAGTACCGGCCCTTTGGCCCACGATGTTATATCGACCTTTAAATCAATAATCTAACCCGTCCCTCTCTCATAGCATTCTATTAACTATCATCCACGTGCCTAGGAGTCTCTTAAATGTCCCTGATGTATCTGCCTCTATTACCACCCTCGACAGTGTGTTCCAGGCACCCACCACTTCCTGTGTTTAAACTCTACCTCTGACAACCCCCCACCCTCTTTTTTTTCCAGTTCCTTAAAATTATTCCCTCTTGTATTAGCCATTTCCACCTGGGGGAAAAGGCACTGGCTGTCCACTTTCACCCTCTGTCTCCAAAGAGAGAAGCCCCTAGCTCAATCAACCTTTATGTCTTTAATCCAGGCAGCATCCTGATACATATCCTCTGCACCCTCTCTAAAGCTTCCATATCCTTCCGACAATGAAGCAACCACAACGAAGTTCTGGTCACTTTACAGGGAGATGGAACCGAAGCAGGGCACTGCTGAGGATGTACCTTAATAATTCCCCTTGGGAATGAAGGCACCAGAGTGTATCATTACTGTAGTTGGAAATGAAACTAGTATTGACCATGTATGTTGTACGTGTACAGTGGAGATTTTAATAATGACTCCTGTTTTAAACAGCTAGAGATATGAACCAATTAAGAATCATAAGAGTTTAGTGGAATCTGAGAAATAGCAATAACTTTAGGATAAACTGCCTATGATACCGTGAACCAGAATCAAAATGACTCCTTTTTTCTGTTACCAGATCAGCAGTGGGTGGAGTAAGGCAGCCCAACTCCATCCCAGTGCTGTTCCCCCGTCCAGCAGGGTCTGGGGTGACCCATAACCCTGAAATAAATGAAGGCTGGAAGTGCATTTCAGGATTTCAATTTCCCTAGTCAATAATCAGGTTTGGGGGCGGGGGGAGGGGGAATGAATGATTTAATGGACAAATATTGTAATCTTTTGTCTTTGTACCAAGTGGATTTAAAGCCATGCACCATGTAATTGTACACTTGGGAAACGTCCTATCTCCGCCTTTGTCACAGACTGGAGTACTTGGGCTACCTTCTGGGTCACTTGAGTGTCTCGGCCTTTTCAGCTCAGGTTTCTGTGCTAGCTCCTAGTTCCTCATGTTAACCTTGAGAGACAATCCAAGGTGCAAATCACCTGCATCACCTGACTCATTGATACGGGGGGGGGGTTTGCTTTGCACAATCCCGTGGTAACAGCAGTGTGGCGAGGTGGTGCACCTATTGCTGCTGCTTCACGGGTTCATGGACCCAGGTTCAATCCTAACCTCCAATGCTGTCTGTGTGGAGTTCACATGTTAATCCTGTGACCAGCTGAGTTTTCTCCAGATACTCCAGTTCCATCCCTCATCCCAACAATGTGCAGGTTGTCGGGTTCACTTATTGTTGTACGTTACCACCTAACGCTCAGGGGAGGGGTAGAAAATCAAAAGGGTGGTAGGGTGGGCATGTGAGAGGGGACAAGCTGGAGGATTACAGGGAATGGGACTGATGGCTAGCATAGAGTTAATGGACTGAATGGCTGATGACCTCATGTTTTCCAGGCAGATCGCTCTGGCTTGGAGCAGAACAGTGGAAGGGAAGGCCAGTCCCTGGCTGTGGACCATAACCATGCAGGTAGGAGTCCACCTGTTGTGGATCTTCTGGGTGTAGTCCACACCATACAGGTTAGGAGTTCTCCTGGTGTTGGAGTTCCTGGCTGTAGTCTACGTCCATGCAGCTAGGAGTTCACCTGGTGCTGAATGGGATGAACAGGACTCCAACCTGTTGTTGGCAGAATTTGAAGTAGAGTGTTTCAAATGTAATGAAGTGCTTATTGAGTGTGGGATGTACCGGAGTGGAAAGAAAGCAGATTCTGCAGGTGAACCTTACTAGCTCTATTACTAAACTTCTCATCTTTACTGAATATCTGTTGAAAGCTGATCATGAGACCTTGAAAACTTCCCCACCATTGGCCATTTTGTGCATGTTGCTCTGGATTTCCAGGATCTGCAGAATCTTTGTGTATTAGATATTATCTGTTCTCTCCAATGCGTGCCTATTATTTGTCCACAATGTGTACTGAGATTATTGACTTGTAGTTTTGTGTAACCCTTCATGTATAATTTGCTTTCATGGCACAGTTCTTAACTGGACACATCGGTATGTACTATCAACAAATATTTGCGTTACAGAAAGGACAGGCATTTACTCATATGGAGTAATATCAACTAAATGGAAATAGCTAATGTCTTGATTGCTCTAGGAAGAGTTAGATCTGTTTTCTAAAGGGTGTTTCTGTCACTGGTCTCACCTGCTAAACAGGGCTTGCAAACAGTAAGTGTGGGCAGGATCTGCGACCAAGTTGGGTGAAGGGACAAAGCCATTAACTTCTCTCAATCCTCAAGAAGCATTGAGTGTGATCTGATAGTCTAACGGTGTTTGGGGGCATTTTACTGTCATTCAAGAGTCTTGTGCAAAGATTTGACCGACGCAGCATTAAATACTTAATGGGTGGCATTCTGTTAGGTTTGTCTCCTCCTTAAGATGATCATTAGACTGGAAAAGTCCTAATCTCATTGGGATAAAGACTCTGAAGTTAATCGTTGTGGGATTTAAATGTAAATTAAAACATTGATAAGCATCTTTCAGAATTTGTGGTGGAAGCTTGTTCGTAAAAGTTCATTTCTGAGGAAACAAGGCACTGCCTTGATGATTGTTTGTTTTACTGCTGTTAATAGCTATGTCAGATAGATTATCTAGACACATTTTGGTACCTTTTATTTGCATTTGACTAATTTTATTTGAAGTGTCAACTATTTGGTGTTCTTGTCCAAGGTTCTTAATTAGCAAATCTTCAAAAAAGCAACATCTGTTTGTTCTCCAGATTCGCCAACAGAAAAGGTTTCGACAAAGCCTTCCTCCTACTTGGATGTGACCAATCCTGTGAAGCACTCAATTAATAAGTACAAGTTCCAATATCCTTTACAAATAGGCCAACCTCTGGGCTTAGGTTATGAGTTTGTAGAAAATGTAAGTGCTAGTTGATACTGCAGTCATTGTTTTCAACAAATTTGCAAAACTGCTTCATTGAATTGTAAAATTTCCCCAGGGTTTGCAAAATATGTTTAGTTTTTGACATCTTAATAAGATCCTCTGCCATTGAAAATATCTGCGGATACTGGAAATCAGAAATAAAAGCAAAGTGCTCAGTATTCAGCATGTCAGGCAGCATCTGTGGAAGGAGAAAGAGGTGACATTTCTGGGTATAGACTCTCTCCTGTATGGAAATGTTCATGGGTTTTCTCTTTTCACAGATACTGCCTGACACGCTGAATGTTTCCAGGGGAATGTTCTGCCAATTTAATCAATAAATAAGTGATCTCCAATAATCAACAATGGGCAAGAGGGAAAATGAGTGACATACCAGACATTTTTTTTTGCTTCTGAAAAAGTGGCTTTATGTTTAACTTGATTTTTAAAATGGTGTCATTAAGGGTCCAAGAACTTGCAAACTGAGTATTAAAGTTGTGTGCAAGCAGATAAACCTGTGACAAATCAATAACCTTTTCTCAGACAAAACTTTATACCATAAAATGGAAAGTAATGCAGGGGTGGGTTTGGAACTGGGAGTGGCCAAGTAAAGAGGGTTTGAAGATTTTCTTCAGTTTTGAGGTGAAAACTGATGATATTCAACAACTAAGAGGATATGGATTTAATAGATGGGTTAGAATGTTGCATTTTAAGTTTTAAGGCAGACATTAACAGCAGCTTAAAACAAATTAGTTGAAAAACAAACATGGAAGTGTATGGGAAGTGACCATCGATGAGGCTGGATTGAGTCTCACACGGAGGGAGGCACTCCAGTAGCTTGTGTTACCCAGGAGTTCCTTGGGTCACTTTCTTGAAAGACAGACACTTCAGTCTAAAGTTAAGATCAGTTTTATCATATAATTATCCTAATTATATTCTAAGCATGCTAAGCACTGAATGAGAGTGAATAAGTTGGGAACAGTATGGTACAGTACAGGCCTTTTGGCCCAAAATGTTGTGCCAACATTTTAATCTACTCTAAGATAAATCTAGTCCTTCCACCCCTTCCCCACATACCCCTCTATTTTTCTTTCATCCTTGTGCGTATCAAAGACTCATTTAAATGTTCCTAATGTGTTTGCCTGTGCCACCACCCCTGGCAGCCCATTCCATGCACCCAACACTTTCTAAATATATATAAAGATAAACCTACCTCTGACATTTCCCCCCCCCCCCCAATATTATCCTCCAATGACCTTAAAATGATGCCCCCTGATGATAGTTATTTCTGCCATGGGAAAAATCTCTGGCAATCCATTCTTTCTATACCTCTTATTTTGTGGCCCTCTATCAAGTCATCCCCCAACCTCCAGAGAGTATAGCCCAAGCTCACTCAACCTGTCTTGCCTATCCTCAAAAGGCACATTTTCTGAAACAGACAGGATCCTGCTAAATTTCATCTGCACCCTCTCAAAAGCTTCCACATCCTTTCTATAATGAGACGACTAGAGCTGAACACAATACTCCATCTGTGGGCTAAGCAGAGTTTTATAGAGCTGCAACATTACCTCTTGGCTCTTGAGCTCAATCACCTGATGATGAAGGCCAGCACTCCATACACCTTTTTAACTAAACTATCAAGCTGTGCTCAAACTTTGGACGTATACCCCAAGAACCTTCTGTTTCTCTTCACAGCTAAGAATCCTATAATTACTCTAATTTGTTTCCCCAACCTCTCAAAGTGTGTCACTTCAAGATTGAACTCCATCTGCCCAGTTCTGTATCCTATCAGTGTCCTGATGTAACCTACAACAATTTTCCACACTTTTGATAATACCACCTCCAGTCTTTAAGTCATCTGCTAACTTACTAACTTGCCCTTCCACTACCTTATTCTAGTCTCTCTATATATAAAAAAAACACAGAGCAGGGGCCCCAAAACAGATCTCTGTGGAACATCACTGAGCATCAACCTCCAGGCAGAATACACGCCACCTATAGCCACCTGTGGGTAAGTCAATTCTGAATCCACACAACCAAGTTTCCCTGGATCACGTGCCTCCTGACTTTCTGAATGAGCATACTATTGGGAATCTTGTTGAAGGCCTTGCTGAAATCCATATACACTACATCCATTGCTCTACCTACATCAATTTGCTCTGTCACTTTCTGAAAGAATTCAATCAGTATCTTTTCCAAATGCATGCTCTGGAAGTTCCAGTATTTGGGTTTAACCATTTGTGAAACAGAATGGATTGGCATGACATCAACACAGTTTGCATTGTGGAGTTGCTCTGTGTTCCCTATGAAAATCTCCATGTTGTCATTTCGGAATCCCATTTATACTGTGGGTTCCAGAGCAAGCTGGTAAAATCCACTCAGCCCCAAGCTCTGTATTATTCAATTATATTTGATTCCACCTTGCTTGTCCCATTCTAGTGGGCAAAATGGTAAACGTCTGCACAATTGGCTCTTAAACATGGAATGTTGCATTTAAATGACGGTTAAATTCTAGATTCTGTTCCTGCGTCACCTTTATTAATAGAAAGAACCCTCTTGGGCAGTGGAAGTTGTACCCAAGTTCAGTATCCCTCCGATATGCACTCCATCAATGTAGAATCAATTGTAAATTATCTCTAATGGTTTCAATTTGCTCCCCACCGACAAAGTTTTGCATATTCAAGCCACGTTCTTGACTTCCAATGAAGGTCCACAGGAATGGCACTTGCACTGATGGTCCTTTAGTGCCAAGCTGACGTGCAGGATAAATTCTGGAATGATTTATTTTAAGCTGGTAGCCATCTTGTGCTCCTAATTGTTCTCTTGTCCTAAAGGTTAAGGTTCAAAGTAAAATTATTAACAAAGTATTACCTTAATTCATTTTCTTGCAGGTGTTTACAGGGAAAAAATAATTGAACTTGCAAAAAAAACTTGTATATTCAAAAACTGATGAATAATTAATGTTCAAAAGAAGACAAGTTGTGCAAATAAAACTAATACTGAGAACGTGAGTTGCAAAGAGTCCCTTGAAAGTGATTCTGTAGGTCATAGAATCAGTTCAAATTAGTATGAGCGAAGATATTCACACTGGTTCAGGAGCCTGATGGTTGTTGGGTAATAGTTCCTGAACCTGGTGGTGTGGGACCTAAGGCTTCTCTCCCACCTGCCTTATAGTAGAAGTGAGACGAGGGCATGGCCTTGGATGGTGGTGGGGTGGGGGGGGCGGTCTTTGACGGATACTGCTTTCTTGTGGCAGTAAATCTACTTAATGATGGGGAGTGCTTTGCCTGTGACTGGACTGGACTGCATTGATTGTCTTTCAGTCCTTAACATCTTCTCCCCTTCTATTTAACCATCAGTGTGTGAAATGCCTGCTGAAATGTTTCTGACTGAGCTCAAGCTGCTTTTTTCTTTCACCCGGTTCAGGAGGAATACCACTATTCTTCGTCGCTCTGCATTAAGGAGCTAGCCTGTGTCTGTCGGACCATTGCCAAGAGGGAAGTGAGGACCCACAAAATGGTGAGAGCCAAGGTTAGTATTGGTAGGCCTGAAAGCATTGCAATAGCTCTCCCAGCTTTCAAAATGTCCGGGGGAAAGCTATACAAGCATCCCTGTTGTCATGCAGCTGATTTGTGAGCTGATGTAGTTCTTGCCTATAATGAAAAGTTAGGTGCTTAAAGACAGTTCTTTGTTTCCATCATAGTTTTTATTCATGATTAATTTTACTCCAGGTTGTTTTAATCATTTATGTAATTCCATTGGAATCGGTCGCTTCCCAGCCAGTTTAGGGAGATTGAGAGAGCGTGACACTGTGGTAATGCAACCAAATGAGATGCATATACAGAGGACAAGTCTTAATACATTATTAATGTTTTTGGAGAAATGGATGCAGTTTACCATAGCAGTGACTGGTTTTTCCTCTGTTGTTGGTCATCTTCCAATCACCAACAAAATAAAAATGACTGGAGACAGTGTCTGTCGAGAGCAAAATCTGGGTGTTGGGGAGGAGACGCTGATGCAGTAAGTTCATGGATCATGTTTTAATGTTTCCCATTGGAAGGTAGGAACAGGCCACTTGCACTTGTCCTATGGTGTTTGAATATCTTGCCTTCACCAGTCTCTTGAGGTAGTCTATGGTCTGGGACATTGCTTGAAGAGGTGTTCTCCTTTTGGCTTTCATCAGTGCCCTGTAATACTCCAGCATGAGGTACGGGGATGAACATTTATTCCATTGAAGCCCCAAAGCTGAACAGAGCCTGCTGATAGTTAGCTAACTCTTGAGTGAGGTTCTGTGGTGATGGGTTGTGATGTGGGTTCCAGGGTTATTTTCGGTGGGAAGAGCTGATGTTTGTGTAGTACGGGAGATGAATGGAAGCTGGAAATAGATATGGGATTGAAAGCCTGTGAATCCCCAGAGCATGATGCCCCATACCCTTTTGAAGGAGGTTTCTATGGAGGCAGTAAATACACTGGTTGTCATCTTCCAAAATTCCAAAGATTTTATACGTTCCAACAGATCGGAAGGTGGTGAATGTAGTTCCACTCCTTGAGAAAAGAGGGAGGGAGAGAGCAGGTAACTATGGACCCATTGACCTGATTTCAGGAGAAGGAAAAATGGTCACATCAAAAAGAAAGTGGCAATGTCACACTGAGGCTTAGAAATCAGTGGATATATGGAAAACAAATTGTGTTACAGCTTCATCAAAAACAGAACAGATTTGTCAAACAATAGAGCAGATCGAGGCAAACCAGATGGTATGTACTTAGGTTTAGAAAATATCTTTTGTATGCTGCTTAAGGTGGTTAAACAAATGTAGGTGTTGGCAGTCAAGGGTTGTTAAGTCATTTTGGGGTTGGATTAACCACTTGTATTCCAAGCTTCCCCTGTTTTGTATTATTCCCCAAGACCTTTTCCATGGTGTGTGCTCTAGCCTCATTGGTGCTCCCAAAATGCATCACCTCATTTGTCCATCAGCTCATTTCATCATCCCTGAGGGTACCTTCCCCACTCTACTGATCTCTGTGTCACTGGCAAACCTGCTGATGGTGCTTCCTCACAACCAGATGATCCATGTATATTACAAACACCTGTCATCATGGGCAAACGATCACAAAATCTAATCTCTACCATCTCTGTCTCATTTTGTTTTTATACAGAATTGTTGATGTCTGGAATGTGCTGTTTAGGCAGGCACATGACTAGAAGGATATGGACTTGATGTGGGCAAATGGAATTGGGGTAGATGGGAAAAGATGATTGGCATCAATGCGGTGGATTGAAGGGCCTGTTTCTGTGATGCAGTGACATGCTGGGTCTCTGGGTGGATGACATGGTTCCAGCCTACAGAACAATGAGAGGAATAGCAATTTTCATCAGGCTTCCTGGGATCTTCAAGCAGCCCTGAGCTTGGCAGATCTGAGAAGCTGACGGTTGTTGGGTTTGCACTTAGGTTAACTGCTAAAATGAAAGCCATCTTTAAACTCGTCAAAGACTAAACTTGAATTTTTTTTCTTCTTTTTAAGCTCTGTTTATTTTGTCAGAGAGAGTTTTTCTTCACTTGGGTGCTCACTTGTCACTTCTGTAAAAAGGTAGGTCTATTGATCAGCTGCTTGTCCAACCAAAGGTTGCCATAGAGCTTGTTTGCTTATTCAGCAAGTTAATAACTATTCCTCATAAGAAATCTAGAAATTTGCAAGGGGAGCATAATGGGCCAATTCCTTCAGCCATTCATATAGGAGGGGTGTATCACTGGACTCGGCTATCTTAATTCTGTGTTGAGTAATAGCTTTTGTGTCTGTCCTAGATTTCAGTTTCTAGGTTTAATTGTTTATGCCTTGGAGAGAGTCATGAGAGTTCAACGGAAAAGGTTAAGCAGAGCTATCATTTTGTCTTTCCGAACAACCTGGATTTTAACAGGATGAAATGGCCCTTTTGGTTTTGATCTCGTGGATGAAAGCTGTTAAAAGCATTCACCGTCTTTCACTGATATTATACATGGTCAGCTGACACGGTTCAATTCTAGAGTTTAGGCTTTCTTGACCAAAAATCTGTGTTTGTAGCAAAGATATTTTGAAATTTGTCCTTTATTCTTTTCTGATTCAGCAACAAGAGGTATCTGTACACAAAGGAGGCACTGAATGTGTATTCAGGTTTATAAGAGGTTGCTTTATTTGAAGAATAAAATACATAAATGAAACATAATGAATGAAGTAGTGAAAGAAACATAATAATGTTTTTCAACCTAAAATTGAGCCAATCTGTATAGTACTGGAGGGGTCCTCTTCCTGACTGATCCTTCCTCTACATGTCACTCCCCCCTCTCTCCCTCTATCTTAGCATCAGTCTTGACCAAGCCCGCGAAGATTCCAATTTGAACATATTAATTGTCTCTTCTTAACCAGCTTTCCCATAGCATGGAGCAAGGTAATATCTGCACTATACAATAGTATTCCTTCCAAAGATAATGTTTTTCTTCATATTCTACTCTCATGTTAGTTCATTTCTCAAAACACTTACTGTGGACTGGTCCCCTTTTCACTTTGCAAAACATTCCCACATTCCAGACTTGTGCCAGATTGTTTATAACCTTCATCCTGAGTTGTACGTTTCAGTACATACCAAGGAGGAACCAAATATTTTGGCAAATTTACCTTTTTTTTCCACCTAAGTGTTGAATTACTGCTGGTTGAGTCAAGCTGTCTGACATCAATCAATATGTGGATTTTAGTTTCCTTTCATAGCAAACCAAATAACAGGAACCTTGCTTTTTACAGATAAATCTCTTCAGAGTTCTCTACGAAGGTAAGGATGCCAAGATTACAGGCTCTAAATCCACAATTCTGATTTAAATTGTTTGCTTTAATCTTGTACCAATACAATGTGTGTCTGTAGTTGTAAAAGCAACCTCATCCATGGCCAGGAGACCAAATGAATACACGACTGTGCCAGTTTGAGAAAGATGCAGATGCTGGAATTCTAAAATAAAGACAGAAAGCACTGGAAACACTCTGTAGTCTGGGTAGCATTGATGGATAGAGGAACAGCTGAGATTTCACATTATTTTGCTTATCCTGCCCTTTGTTGGTCTAGTTTTGGTTAATTCTCCCATGATCTTTTAAAATGTAATTCTGTACTGCTGGTGCTACCTACTTTGAGCATTTTACCTCTGGGCGATGTGCAACTTGGTTTAGCTGCACAGAGTAGCTGAAAGCTCCGTTTGTTTAGGTGGGCAAGTTATTTGTGCGATCTTCCCGGCCACAAAAGTTCAAACTTGTCTAAGTTCAGACCATCCAGGCTGCCTAGGGGAAGTGAGACCGCAGTTGACCTAAGTTTGCACTGTTGGCCAAACACTACAGCTCGCCACTGGTGTTGTTCAGTCAGCATCTCATTCCCGTGGGCTTTGCTGCACAGTATCAGCAGATGTAGGTTTAATGAAATGCTCCAGTCCCTGAAACAGGAGGACTAAAGCTGTAATGTTGAGACTGCATCATTTCTCACTGACCTGGTATGAGTGTTCTATCATTCCTCACAGAATCACCATCGGCTTCACTATCACTTGGTGACCACTGTGTTATGTGAGGGGAGTGCAACACGTGTTCTTCTGCTGCGGTAGCCTATTCACTTCAAGGGTTGATGTGTTGTGCATTCAGAGATGCTTTTCTGCACACCACTGCTGTAACGTGTCGTTATTTCAGTCACTGTCACCCTCCTGTCAGCTTGAACCAGCCTGGCCGTTCTCCCCTGACCTCTCTCATTAATAAGGTGCTTTCGCCCACGGAACTGCTGCTCACTGGGTGATTTTGTTTATTGCACCATTCCTCGTTGTGTGTGAAAGTTGCAGGCGATCAGCAGTTTGAGGTGCTCAAGCCACCACGTCTGGCACAAACATTCATTCTGTGGTCTAAGTTCCCCGTTATTCCCCATTCTGATGTTTGGTCTGAACAACAACTCGACCTCTTGCCAATGCTGAATGCATTGAATTGCTGTCACGTGACTGGCTGATGCGATACTTGGATTAATGAACGGGTGTGCATGGCAGTAGTCCAGTACAAGACATAAAATTATTACAAGTTGCAAAAAAATTAAGTGCAGAACAGGAATAGCTAGATCGTGTTTATGGGCCTTTCAGAAATCTGATGGCAGAGGGAAAGAAGCTGTTCCTAAAATGTTGTGTAGTCTTCTGGCTCCTGTATCCCCTCTCCAATGGTAGTAATGAGAAAAGGGCACATTCTGGGTGGTGATGGGTCCTTAATGATAAACACTGCCTTCTTGAGGCACCACCTTCTAAATATGTCCCCGATGATGGGGAGGGTTTTGCCTGTGATGGAGCTGACTGAATCTACAATCCTCTGCAGATTGGAGTCCTCAGTTTCAAAATGGTTGCCTTCTATTTTGTGACGTAGAAAGATGTGGAGTATTTGTGCCAGTGACGAGGCCCCAAATGGACTCATCTAGTTTATTGGTCTCTTGCAGATGTCAATCCCTTCCCATGCATGCATCTTCCCATAATCTACAAGCCGTTGGCAGCAAAGACTGTAGATGTGGGTGTCCAGGCAGAAAGATACAGATGTGAATGCGAAAAGGTACAACAATGGGACTCTAAGTAAGTATTCAAGTTCAATTAGCTGAACTTCCGCAACAACTAATACTTATAAAGTACAACAACTTATAAAAGAAAAAAATTCAAATCTGAAATCATGCTGGCAGGATTGATCATATGACATCTGTGGAACGAGAAACAGTTAATGTTTCAGGTCCGCAACTCTTCCAATGTACTTGGTTGGATCATCCTGCAAAACTGGGATCATGGAAACTACTTCTTGTAGAGAGTGTTGAGTCTCTGGAATTCTCTGCCCCAATGGTTAGTGGAAACTTGATTAGTGGAAGTATTTAAAGTGGAGGTGGATTAATTTTTTATTGAGGAATAGAGTATGGAGAAATGGAACAGAGTCGTCATAAATCATTTGTGATCGTGTTAAATGGTAGGGCAGGTTTGAAGGATCTGATGGCCTGTTCCTGCTCCCATTTCTTTGTTCTTGTGTTCTTGGATCCCATGCCAGTGTTGTCTGCCTAATCTGGAAGTGTAGAAAACAAACTGCTTTATTTTTGCAAAATATTGACACGCAAACAATACAATGTAAATTGGGTTTTGTCCTAATGTTCTAGCTTTGGTGCTGTGCTGAGATTTTCTTGAACTTCTGATAAGTTTCTTAGTCATTGCTCAGCTTGGACTAAATGCCAGGGCTAATAAATAGACCAATTTGAATTGGAGGTAAGGGTCAGTATTGGCTTCTATATCACTGGCATAAGTCATGAAATTTGTTGTTTTGCAGCAGCACTACGTTACAATACATAAAAATCTATAAATTACAGTCGGAAATATATACTAAATTAGTGCAAAGAAAGAAAATAGTGGGGTAGTGTACATGGGTTCATAGTCCATTCAGAAATCTGCTGGTGAAGAGATTCCCTGGTTTTCTTTGCAACCAGGGAAAAGTCTAGGAGCGCACATCAGCTGTGTCACCCTGCTGACAAAATAGGGAACTGTCTAGTGTTACGAAGCCCCGTAACTGGGTCACCTACCAGCAAAGATAGAGAGGTCCGTTGAAGTCTGATGGTACTATTTTTAAAAGTATTTATTGATAAAGGGGCACAAAAATAAGATTAATGCAAACATACAGATAATATATGTCATCAATACTAAATCTAAAAGCACAGGTATAATAATAACCAATAGGAAATAGTTCTATCGTTGTCTAGGGGATAATGTATTGTCCGATGGAAATATAAAAGTCACTGTTAGTTCGTTCAAGCTGAAGCGTTTTGGGTTTAAGAGAGAGACGGTTTAAACTTGCCCAGGTCTTCTATGATGCCAATCCTTTGAGTCAGGGGAGTTGGTTTCCCTGTTGTTAGCTAAAAGCCGTTTTCTGTGGTACCAGCCACCAGTCCCAGGCAACGGAACTGAACGCACGTGGCCTCCTTCAAATGGCTTTCTGCTATTATGGAAGCAATAGGGTTTCTTCTGGTGCATCTGAGGGGCTGTTCC